>NC_141000.1:88400872-88878372 GCF_052327205.1 Somniosus microcephalus
AAAACTGAACACAGTTCTCCTGATGGGGTCTGGCCAAGGCTCTGTACAACTGAAGTATCACTTCCTCACTTTTGTATTCCAACCCCCCTTGAGATAAAGCTAACATTCCATTAACCTTTATGATTACATTTTGTACCTGTGCATTAGCGATTAGTGATTTGTGTACATGAACACCCAAGTCCCATTGCTCCTCTCGGATCTAAAGTGGATCACCTCAAACTTCCCAAGTGTGTGGTGAGCTTGAACTCCATCTGCCATGGTTTTTCCCACTCACTTAGTCTGTTTATGTCCCTTTGTAACTTCCTGCTCCCATCTACAAAACTTAACTGTGGATTCTAAGAGTGTCATCTGTAAAATTGGATGTTCAACTCTCTTCCTTCATCCAAGTCAGCAATATATATGGTGAAAAGCTGAGGCCCCAGAATAGACCCCTGGGAAACACCACTTGTCACATCCCGCCAATCAGAGAACGTTTCATTTATCTCTACACTCTCTCTCCTACCTCCAAACCAACTGCCGATCCATACCATAAGGTTACCTCCAATTCCGTGCTCTTTAATTGGAGCTAACAATTTCTTGTGTGGAACCTTGTCAAATGCCTTCTAAAAGTCCGTATAGACAACATCCATAGGCACTCCCCACTATCCATCATACTAGTGACCTCACAAAAATTCAACTAGATTAGTCATAGCCTACCCTTCAAAAATCCATACTGATTCTCATTGATTAGCTCATGCTTGTCTAAGTGCTTAGTCACTGTCACTGATAGATTCCACTAACTTCCCCACAACAAATGTTAAACTGGTAAGTCTGTAGTTACCTAGTTTCTCCCTCCCTTCCTCCCTTTTAAATAATGGAGTTACATTTGAAAGTTAAGAGGAGAAACTTCTAACATTAAATGATTCTTTGTGCTATTGCTATTAATAGGTAGAATGCATTATCATCAACAGTATCAAGATTGCCATGCTGAACATAAGAACATAAGAAGTAGGAGCAGGAGTAGGCCATACGGCCCCTCGGGCCTGCTCCGCCATTCAATAGGATCATGGCTGCTCCGAATCTAGGCTCACGTCCACTTCCCTGCCCTCTCCCCGTAACCCCTAATTCCCTTATCTGCTAGGAAACTGTCTATCTCCGTTTTAAATTTATTTAATGTTGCAGCTTCCACAGCTCTCTGGGGTAGCAAATTCCATAGATTTACTACCCTCTGAGTGAAGAAGTTTCTCCTCATCTCAGTTTTGAAAGGGCAGCCCCTTATTCTAAGATTATGCCCCCTAGTTCTAGTCTCACCCATCAGTGGAAACATCCTCACCGCATCCACCCGATCAAGCCCCCTCACAATCTTATATGTTTCGATAAGATCGCCTCTCATTCTTCTGAACTCCAATGAATAGAGGCCCAACCTACTCAACCTTTCCTCATACGTCAACCCCCTCATCTCCGGAATCAACCGAGTGAACCTTCTCTGAACCGCCTCGAGAGCGAGTATATATTTTCTTAAATATGGAAACCAAAACTGCACGCAGTATTCCAGGTGTGGCCTCACCAATACCCTGTATAACTGCAGCAAGACTTCCCTGTTTTTATACTTCATCCCCCTTGCAATAAAAGTCAAGATTCCATTGGCCTTCCTGATCACCTGCTGCACCTGCATACTAACTTTTTGTGTTTCATGCACCAGGACCCCCAGATCCCTTTCTACTGTAGCACTTTGCAGTTTCTCTCCATTTAGATAATAACTTGCTCTTTGATTTTTTCTGCCAAAGTGCATAACCTCACACTTTGCAATATTATATTCCATCTGCCAAATCTCTGCCCACTCACTTAGCCTGTCTATGTCCTTTTGCAGATTTTTTATGTCCTCCTTACTGCTTTCCCTCCCGTCTTTGTATCGTCGGCAAACTTGGATATGTTGCACTCGGTCCCTTCCTCCAAATCGTTAATATAGATTGTAAAGAGTTGGGGTCCCAGCACTGACTCCTGCGGAACACCACTAGTTACTGATTGCCAGCCCGAGAACGAACCATTTATCCCAACTCTTTGTTTTCTGTTAGATAGCCAATCTTCCACCCATGCCAGTGTATTACCCCCAATCCTGTGATTTTTTGATCTTGATCAGTAATCTTTTGTGTGGAACCTTGTCAAATGCCTTTTGGAAGTCCAAATACACTACATCCACTGGTTCCCCTTTATCCACCCTGTATGTTACGTCCTCAAAGAATTCGAGCAAATTTGTCAAACATGACTTCCCCTTCATAAAACCATGCTGACTCTGTCCTATTAAATTATGTTTATCCAAATGCTCTGTTACTGTTTCCTTAATAATGGACTCCAGCATTTTGCCAACCACTGAACAACAGTACTATTGTTTGTGCAATGCAAGGAAAGTTCTAGTCTCTATCTGTGACTTTGGAAGTGCTTGATGCTAACTTTGGGCATAATAGTAGAAAATGTTTCACTTTCCAGTATATTATTCACCTTGAAGAGCATGAAACTCTATCATTCTACAAAGTACTATGATTGTTATTGGTCTAGCATGACAGGTGATTAAATAACAATGAAATGAGTTCTCTAGCAACATGCCAACTGTTTATTGTTTAGGATATTAAACATATGAAAATAGGATTATAACAATTGTTCTGCATTTCACAGATGAAGCAGCTGACATTATTCATTTAGGAAAATCTATAAAGAGGATCGCCGGTTCCCGACTCATTGGACAGTATGGAAATGGATTGAAGTCGTGAGTTTCAGAGACAAGTTTGCCCTTAGTCTTGCAGAATAAAATAGTTCAGCTATTTGAGATTGAGTTTTAGGGTGAAGAAAATGTAGTCCGTGTCAACTTTTTCACAATTTTGTTCTGCTCTTTTGGAACATGATTGTTTCTGAGCTGCTAGGACCTGGAAGTGTCATATAAAATAAGGCATCTGGTCTAGAATGTACAATATTGGTTGTATAAATAGGTTGTAAGGTTGGATAAACATCCTGGAGTTTTTGCTGATTTATCTTTGGGAGAGGAAAAGGCAGAAATTTGCAGAAGCTTTCCTCAGGAGATTAAATTGGTTGGGTAGAGACCCAAATAAAATAGTTTTAAACTTGGCATTTGTCTGAGTTGGCAGGAAGGAACACAAGTTGGGAACTGGGGAATGCAAACATACTTAGTTCAAAGGCCGAGCCGGGAAACGCACAAGCTTACAGGATGAACCTGGAAGCCAAAGGCAGGTGACAGAGGTTCCTGGGAGCAAAATGGAAGCGGTCTTCCAAAGCTGTGTTGGCTGAACTCAGAATGATTCCTCCTCCCCATGCCACCCCCACCACCCGCCATCCCACTACTGCTTGTCTTCAATATATCTATATATATATATAAAAAAGTGGTGTCTGTCTGTCTGTGTCTGTCTGTCTGTCTGGGCATCACTCAAAAGTTATAGAGCGTACCTACACATATGTTATATCAAAAGAAAGGTTATGATTAGGAGGGTATCCTAGGCGTATTTACTTTTTGGTCAGACAAAAATTGTTCGGACAGTAGGTAAAGAAAGTTCAAAATTCCGCTCATTAGCGGTTGGCCAATCATACGGGGGAAATCCGCTCATTAGCATTGAGTGACGTGAAGGTTAACCAATCCTACGGGGGGGAGCGCGCTGCATCATGGGCGTTTCATGGCGTGTGTGGGCGGGGCCTAATCTTTCAAACTGCTGTTAATTCGGCCATCTTTACCTCAGCTTTTACTTTTATTCACTTGGATGGTGCTAGGGCCCACAGGGAGGTTCTCTTCCCTTCTTCAGGGAGGAAGAGGCCTCCCAGCCAGACCAAGCCTGTGTGGCTAGAGGTGGCAGGTCAAGTCAACTCCTTGGGGCTAACACGAAGAACATGGTTGCAGTGCAGGAAAAGATTCCATGACCACCTTCGCACTGGAAAAGTAAGTACTGTATGATGTTTCCATCACCCTCAATCTGATCCCCATTGCCTTTCCTCACCAGCACTCAGCTTTAGCAATCTCTTTCTGCACATCCCACTAGACACTCACATCCATGCACCCTTACCCATTCCCCCTTTCTATGCTCACATTCACAGAACTATGCCACCATGCAGCCCTCACACTCCCTCTCACTCTGATGCTTTGAACACAACTGACAACACACAGGGAGGGCCCTTGGTATTGCAACCTCACTCCATCTTTGTCTCCTTCTAAGTATCTATGCTATGCAATCTCTGCACTCACTCCTTCATTCTCACTCAACCTCCACTCGTCTTCCCTCATTGCAGGAAAAGAGAGCTCACAACAGGAGAGAGCAAGCCAGGACAGGAGGAGGCCCGCCCTCATTAGCCCAGCTCACCCCCTGGGAGGAAGGCGTCCTGGAGATTGCCGGGGCTGACCGAGATGTGGACGTTGGGGAAGGGCAGGCAGGAGCATCCCCGCAAGCTGGTGACAGAATAGTTTTCCATCTCTCTCATTGGCATTGCATGAGTCGCTGATAATGATTCTGAAGCTACGTCATATGGACTTATGTTCATCTGCAAAATGCAATGTGCATGTAACCTTGGCATCACATCTCTAACTTTTTCCTTGACTCCCCCACAGGACAATCGAGAGCCCCCGTCCCCACGGTACAGGAGGAAGAGCCTGAGCAGCTGGACTCCTCAGAGGAATCTGCAACCTCTGAGGGCGGAGCGTCATCAGAAATAAGCGCACCCAGCACCAGCGCAGACACACACACCTCGGTGGGACCTTCGGGACATAGAGTAGTGTTGTCACCTGGTGTATCACAGCTCACAAGTGAGCATCAGCAGATTGTGGAAACGGGGACAGCAGTGGAGAGTCCTCGTCGGAGGGCGCAGGACTCTGCCAGCTCGGCTCAGCTGCATGTCGACCCTCTGCCTCTGGGTCCATCTGTAAGATTGGAGGTGATGGAACTCCATACACAGATGCAGGAGTCTCTGGCAGGTTTTGTCTCTAGGGTCGCTGCGAGTGTGGAGCGAATGGAGGAGTCCATTGCGAACATGAGCAGAGCCTTTGTGGAGTCATTGGCGCATGAACGCATCACCACGGAAAGGATGGCTACCTACGTGGAAATGATTGCTGCCTCCGTGGTAAGGCTGGCTACGGTAGAGGAGAGGAGGGCTATGGCCATGGAGGAGGTTAGTCGCTAGGGTATGGAAAACATGGTGAGTGATCAGAATAGAATGACATCTCTTGAGGAGCGATGGGCATCTATTGAACAGAGAAACCAGACCTTCATGGAAGTCCTTCTGAGTAGGACTGCCATTGCAGATACAGGTCCCCATGGCCCCCCTGATGTCCAGCAAGCTGCTCTCAAGCCACTTGCAGGCACTGAGGGGGACCTGACCTATGAGAGGGAGGTTCGTGGCAGACCTCAAGGAAGTGGGGGCTCCTCTCCAAGCGCTTACACTTCCATGCCACTGCAGAGCCCTCGGTCAGAGCCCCGCCAGAGTACACACCCAACGGAGATAGAGGTCTCAACCCCTGCACAGCCGCAGGAGCAGCAGACTGCTGGTGAGCCCTCACAGGCTCGCCATCCCAGAGGACGCCCGCCAAAGATGTCAAGACAGGAGCAGCAGGAAAGTGAGCAAGGGGCCTCCACATGTGCTGAAGTCACGGGAACCACTACGTAGGAGCATGTGTAAGAGGAAAATAAAGCACAAATGGTCAGAAGGGTAGTCACTTGGGTGAAATGCTGTGTATTTTGTGGGAATGCCATCAGTTGTGTGTTTTTCATAAAAATTCTGATGGCAACTTCTGCAGTTGTGGCGTGTGTCATTTCGCGAATGGGGCTGGAGGTCCTCTAATGCCAAGAGGGGAAGGGAAAAAAGGCCTCCCATGTTTCTGGTAGGTGCCTCAGTTGAGGAAGCGCTGAGTGAGGGGTCTCGCAGGAGGTCACACTGGAGATGGGTGTCAGGCTCCAAACTTCCACAGCTGTGGTTATGCCTTCGAAAAGTTCCCCCAGACCTGAGACAACAAAGTCCTGCCACCTGCAAATGATGACTGATCAAATATCCTCTTTAATATTGGACCTGCAGCTGATAGTCAGCAAGCCAATAGTGTTCACGCCAAGTTTCACAGGCGTCATCCCCACCAGATGCGTTTTACGTGGGAAAAGGGTTAAACAGGCAAGGGCCTGTTAAAATGGGATTATAAAGGCCAATCAGTGCTATTTAAGGGCCCTAAAGACCAGTCCCGCCTGTTGCAGGCGTGATTGATTCGGGCCAATCAGACACACCTAGGTTAAAATGGCGTGGAGGTGGGAACCAGGCAAGGGGGGGGGGGGGGTCGGGGGTCGCGACCCCTAGGTTTTGCGATTTTAACCCTCCGCACGCCTAAAAGCCTGCCTCACGGCCCAATGAAAATCGAGCCCCTAGAGTCTTGTGCTACGAAACTGCATTGAGAAATTTGCCATTTAAGGTATATTTCTATTCTTTATTCTTCCCAAAATGCATTACATCACATTTTCTGTATTGTGCTGTGTTTGCCACTTATTTGCCAATCATCAGACATATCTGCCTTGTCACTGCTAACGTAGTGAAGGCCATTCAATTTCTGCAGATTTTACTAAGTTTGTGGACCAGCAACCTAACAATACGCTGCACAAATAAGTTATAGCTATTCCATTAACTAGTGGTAGTCTATCTTATCATATAAAGCAAATACTGTAACTGCTACCCCTTCGGATCTCATTTTTGTTTCTTTCTTGCAGCGGGTCAATGAGAATAGGTATGGATTTCATTCTGTTTACCAAAAAAGACAACACCATGACCTGTATCCTTATGTCTCGAACATTTTATGAGCAAGAAGGTATTGATGAGGTGAGCGAGGAAGAATTTTATTTTTTCATTTTTTTTTCTCAATTTGACCCCATAAGAGCTTTGTCGGTACCATACTTTGTCCTGGATCTGGGAGAGCGGGAGAGTGTAGACCAAAGTAGTATACCTACCTTCAAATGATAGTACACTTCGTACATTGTAGTTAATTAGCCAACCAACGATAAGTGTTTTTGACATATTAAGCAGTTAATGAACAGTATTCAGAACGAACAGTATGTTTACAGTAGTTACAATCTTTACCAATCTTAATGTTAAAACAACAAAGACTCTTCTCTTGTGTTACCTTTAAACATTAGATTGATCATCATAGAATCATAGAAATTTACAGCACAGAAGGAGGCCATTCGGCCCATCTTGTCCGTGCCAGCCGACAAAGAGCTATCCAGCCTAATCCCGCTTTCCAGCGCTTGGTCATTACCCTTGAAGGTTACGGCACTTCAAGTGCATACCCAAGTACTTTTTAAATGTGATGAGGGTCTCTGCCTCTACCATCCTTTCAGGCAATGAGTTCCAGACCCCCACCACCCTCTGGGTGAAAGAAATTCTACTCAAATCCCCTCTAAACCTCATACCAATTACTTTAAATCTATGCCCCCCTGGTTATCGACCCCTCTGCTAAGGGAATTAGGTCCTTCCTATCCACTCTATCTAGGCCCCTCATAATTTTATACACCTCAATTAGGTCTCCCTCAGCCTCCTCTGTTCCAAAGAAAACAACTCCAGCTTATCCAATATTTCCTCATAGCTAAAATTCCCCAGCCCAGGCAACATCCTCGTAAATCTACTCTGCACCTCTCTAGTGCAATCACATCGGCCCAAAAATTCAGGTCGGGGGCTTCCCGGGGGTGCAAGCCCCCGACCTACACTTACCTAGCGCGCCGGCAGTTGACTTCTTGGCCTGCGTGGAATTCCTCTCCGAGGCCTGTCCCAGAGGCCGGCGCGCTATGCTGGCGTGTCCCAGGGGCATAGTTAGTGCGAAGCGTCCCCTGGGATCACGTGAGCAACAGGCAGCCAATCGGAGCAGGGAATGCTCCATTCATAAGTCTTGACAGATTGACCTGTCAAAACGTATAAATGCTGAGGCTGTAAAACTGTACTTTACCTTCAAATAAATTTTTTAAAAACATCACACTTTGTAAATAAACTATAAATGACATTAAATAACTATTTTAAACAAAAATTTAAATTTTTGAAAAAAATAATTTTATAAAAAAACGGGGCTAAAAATAAACTTACCTTGCTTTAAAAGTAAAAAACCTGTGGAAAAAATGTTTTAATTTTAAATAATTGACCACTTACCTTTGAAAATGAAGTCCTTACGGCTGCTTTTTACATTTCTAAAATGTACAGACTTACCCGCACGTTAAAACCTGAAAAAAAAGGAAGTTCAACGCGCACGCGCAGAATCCCGTGCGCACGCGTTCGACCTCTGAACCCCTTGGTTCAGAGGATCGGAAGTGCCGGTTTCCCGCGCATGCGTAGTGCATGCAAGATTCCAGCACTTCCAACGGGTCCACGCATGAGTACTCCGTGAGTACAGACGGAGTACTCACGCGTTGGGACCCGAATTTCTGGGCCATCCTTTTTTTAAAATTTGTTTATGGGATGTGGGCGTCGCTGGCAAGGCCAGCATTTATTACCCATTCCTAATTACCTTTGAGAAGGTGGTGGTGAGCCGCCGCCTTGAACCACTGCAGTCTGTGTGGTGAAGTTACACCCACAGTTCTGTTAGGTAGGGAGTTCCAGGATTTTGACCCAGCGACGATGAAGGATCGGCGATATACTTCTAAGTCAGGATGGTGTGTGACTTGGAGGTGGCAGTGTTCCCATGCACCTGCTGCCCTTGTCCTTCTAGGTGGAAGAGGTCGCGGGTTTGGGAGGTGCTGCCGAAGAAACCTTGGCGAGTTGCTTCAGTGAATCTTGTAGATGGTACACACTGCAGCCACGGTACGCCGGTGGTGGAGGGAGTGAATGTTTAAGGTGGTGGATGGGGTGCCAAAAAGCGGCCTGCTTTGTCTTGGATGGTGTCGAGCTTCTTGAGTGTTGTTGGAGCTGCACTCATTCAGGCAAGTGGAGAGTATTCCATCACACTCCTTACTTGTGCCTTGTAGATGGTGGAAAGGCTTTGGGGAGTCGGGAGGTGAGACACTCGCCGCAGAATATCTAGCCTCTGACCTGCTCTTGTTGCCACAATATTTATGTGGTTGGTCTAGTTAAGTTTCTGGTCAATGATGACCCCCCAGGGTGTTGATGGTGGGGGATTCAGCAATGGTAATGCTATTGAATGTCAAGGGGAGGTGGTTAGACTCTCGCTTGTAGGAGATAGTCATTGCCTGGCACTTCTGTGGCGCGAATGTTACCTGCCACTTATCAGCCCAAGTCTGAACGTCGCCCAGGTAGTGTTGCATGTGGGCATGGACTGCTTCATTATCTGAGGAGTTGTGAATGGTGCTGAACACTGTGCAGTCATCAACGAACATCCCCATTTCTGACCTTATGTTGGAGGGAAGGTCATTGTGGAAGCAGCTGAAGATGGTTGGGCCTAGGACACTGCCCTGAGGAACTCCTGCAACTATGTCCTGGGGCTGTGATGATTGACCTCCAACCATCACAACCATCTTCTTTTGTGCTAGGTATGACTCTAGCCAGTGGAGCGTTTTCCACCCGATTCCCATTGACTTCAGTTTTACTAGGGCTCTTTGATGCCACACTTGGTCAAATGCTGCCTTGCTCCTTTTGTCCATGTTTGGACCAAGGCTGTAATGAGGTCTGGAGCCAAGTGGTCTTGGCGGAACCCAAACTGGGCATCAGTGAGCAGGTTATTGGTGAGTAAGTGCCGCTTGATAGCACTGTCGATGACACCTTCCATCACTTTGCTGATGATTGAAAGTAGAATGATAGGGCGGTAATTGGCCGGGTTGGATTTGTCCTGCTTTTTGTGGACAGGACATACCTGGGCAGTTTTCCACATTGTCGGATAGATGCCAGTGTTGTAGCTGTACTGGAACAGCCTGGCTAGAGGCGTGGCTAGACTTGGAGCACAAGTCTTCGGCATGATAGCTGGGATGTTGTCGGGACACATAGCCTTTGCTGTATCCAGTGCGCTCAGCCGTTTCTTGATATCACCATGGAGTGAATTGAATTGGCTGAAGACTGGCTTCTGTGATGGTGGGGTCCTCAGGAGTAGGCTGATACGGATCATCCACTTGGCACTTCTGGCTGAAGATGGTTGCAAACGCTTCAGCCTTGTCTTTTGCACTCACGTGCTGGGCTCCACCGTGATTGAAGATGGGGATATTCATGGAGCCTCCTCCTCCCGTTAGTTGTTTAATGGTCCACCACCATTCACGACTGGATGTAGCAGGACTGCAGAGCTTTGATCTGATCCGTTGATTGTGGTTTCGCTTAGCCCTGTCTATAGCATGCTGCTTCTGCTTTTTAGCATGCATGTAGTCCTGTGTTGCAGCTTCCCCAGGTTGGTGCCTGGTGCTGCTCCTGTCATACTCATGTCATGCTCTGCTACACTCCTCATTGAACTAGGTTTGGTCCCCTGGCTTGATGGTAATGGTAGAGTGAGGGATATGCTGGGCCATGAGGTTACAGATTGTAGTGGAATATAATTCTGCTGCTGCTGATTGCCCACAGCGCCTCATGGGTGCCCAGTTTTGAGCTGCTAGATCCTGTAATGTGGTGACCAGAACTGCATGCATTATTCTAGCTGCGGCCTAACTAGTGTTTTATACAGTTCACGCATAATCTCCCTGCTCTTATATTCTGTGCCTCGGCTAATAAAGGCAAGTATTCTGTATGCCTTCTTAACCACCGTATCTACCTGTCCTGCTACCTTCAGGGATCTGTGGACATGTACTCCAAGGTCCCTCTGATCCTCTGCACTTCTCAGTGTCCTAACATTTATTGTGTATTCCCTTGCCTTGTTAGCCCTCCCCAAATGCATTATCTCACACTTCTCTGGATTGAATTCCATTTGCCACTGTTCTGCCCACCTGACAGTCCATTGATATCTTCCTGCAGTCTACAGCTTTCTTCTTCATTATCAACCACATGGCCAATTTTTGTACCATCTGCAAACTTCTTAATCATACTTCCTACATTCAAGTCCAAATCATTGATATATACCACAAAAAGCGAAGGACCCAGTACTGAGTCCTACGGAACCCCACTGGAAACTGCCTTCCAGTCACAAAAACACCCTTCAACCATTACTCTTTGTTTCCTGCCTCTGAGCCAATTTCGGATCCAACTTGCCACTTTGCCTTGGATCCCATGGACTTTTACTTTTGTGACCAGTCTGCCATGCGGGGCCTTATCAAAAGCCTTGCTAAAATCCATATAGACTACATCAAACGCACTACCCTCATCAACTCTCCTTGTTACTTCCTCAAAAAATTCAATCAAGTTTACCTTCAAGTTTCTGTCTCCAGTCCACTTTGGCTAAATTATATCTCAGCTTAGTAAAATTAGCTTTTCCCCAATTGAGAACTTTTATTCCTGGTCTATACTTGTCCTTTTCCATAACTACGCTAAATCTAACTGAATTATGATCACTACCACCAATATACTTTCCCACTGATACCCTTTCCACCTACCCAGCTTCATTCCCTAAAACTAGGTCCAGAACCGCCCCCACTCTTGTTAGGCTTGCTACGTACTAGCTAAAAAAGTTCACCTGAATGCATTTTAAGAATTCTGCTCCCTCTATACCTTTCACGCTAATTTTATCCCAGTTAATATTAGGGAAGTTGAAATCCCCTACTATTACTGTCCTATTTTTGCACGTCTCAGAAATTTGCCGACATATTTGCTCTTCTATCCCCCTCTGACTATTTGGGGGTCTTTAGTACATTCCCAGCAGTGTGATTGCCCCTTTTTTACTTTTCAGTTCAACCCATATGACCTTGTTGAATGATCCTTCTAAGATATCATCCCTCCTCACAGCTGTAATTGTTTCTTTAATCAATATTGCGACCCCCCCTCCTTTTTTTATCCCCCTCTCGTCTGAAAACCCTGTAACCAGGAATATTGAGCTGCCATTCCTGTCCTTCTTTCAGCTCATCTGCCTTATTCACTAGACTCCTTGGGTTGAAGTATATACCATTTAGCACTGCCAAACTCCCTTGTTGTCTATTTTCTAGCCTTTGTTTCCTCTGCCTTCCAAACTCGCTTACTAATTTTCTGCCTTCCATTTCCAGCTTTGCCTCTCTCCCTTCTGAACCTACTCTCAGGTTCCCATCCCCCTGCCAAGCTAGGTGCCCGGAGAGATCGAGGGTCAGTGTGGACTTGGTGGGGGCCAAGCGAGATCGTGGATCAGGGGTCCAAAACATCAGAGGGGCTAGAGAGTTAGGCCAGGGTCAGAAAGTTCAGGGGAGTGGGTCTGATCAGTGGAGAGGTTAACAGGGTAGCTTGGTGGGGGGGGAGGGGAAAGCACTCCTGCTCCTCTTAGCCCACAAGCGGTGCTGGAAAGGCACTCAGCAGTCCTCATCTTCTTTCAGCTGCTGGGTTTCCCGAGGTCTGGGAAACCTGGCCAGCCAGTGTTAAAGCTGGAGCGGAGACCAAATCATAGGCACGCAAAATATTTAAATGAAGGACAAGCCACCTGAGAGTGGGTTGGCCGCCTGTCCCACCTTCATTAAAACTGGAAGTGGGCGGGTTCAAGGTGGGTTGGGTTCGGGTTTTTAAATTTTAATTCCCTGTCCGATCCAAACCCACCTTGGGGGTTAAAATGACCCCCGTCACATGTCTGTGCCACATTAAAAATTAGTCAGATTATAGTGTGTATTCATATAACTTGCAGAAACCAGTTGACTTTAACCTTGCATGTGCTGTGTTCGGCAAGAAAGAAAGTGGGGGTGGGGGAAAAAAACACAAAAGGACAAATTCTATAGAACCATTCTATCCTTAGGCCAAATCAAAAAGGGCTAATTTACAGCTGGACCTGCAGTTCACTGATCCTACAAACTGAAATTAATACTATTAACAATGCTGTCTTCTAAGTAAGAATCTTCAAGTCATGGGACCTAGTCCACATTCAGAACCCAGTTAAGAATGAAGGAAGGTCTAATTGAGCTCAAGTTTCACACACTTTATATAAACAATACATGAAGGTAATGAGAACTTACTGCTCCTGAAACTAATGGAACATGAAACTAATGGAACATGAAAGACTGTGATGACAGCCACATTTACTTGAATAAAACTGTGTTTTAAATTGAGCTGCAATAAATACTGCAGGAAATGTAGAATATAATGGACCTTGCAAGTGGTGGAGAGAATGGACCTTGCCGCACTACCTTTGCAAACTTTTTTATCACTTGATATTATGGCCTAGAAATTCAGTATAGCCACGTTTGGGGCGCTACAGCCGGGCGGCCGCTAAAGTTTGCGCCCGGCGCAACTTCACGCCACCTTCGCCGATATTCAGTGGCATCGCCCCAAGAGGTTGCTGCTGTGCTAAAACAGGCGATGCACGACTATCATTAGGCGCTAAGCCGGCGGCCCAGGGCGAAACCCCCGAGGGCGGGCGCTGCGCAAGTGCGGCGAGTTGCTGATTGACGGCAGACACTCTGGCGCCGGTGAGCTCTTAAAGGGGGAGGGTGTATTTGTGTTTTTTGAAAGGCCGAGACTGCTCGATTTGTGTTTTTGGGGGGGGCTTCTCTCCATTAGTTTGTTATGTGGGAAGGGCACAGAGGTATCAAAGTAATAAATGTTCTTAAATCGCACTGTCCATGCTTTCTTTTGGAAGTCCTGGTTGCCCTGTTCGGCTGAGGGCTTGTGGAGCGGCTACATTCATCTTGTGCCATTGGCACAAGCCATTCCCTGAGAGGGGGCCTAGAACCGACGTTCAATAAGCCGCCGACGGGCGGCCCTTGCACTTTCTGCCTCCCTCCTGTGCTGGTCCTCCTCCTCCTCCTCTGGTGGTCCTCCAATGTCTGGTGGCAGTGGCTGAGTCCTGCGGATAGCCAGGTTGTGCAGCATGCAGCACACGACCACGAAATGGGAGACTCGCTCAGGCGAGTACTGTAGGGCTCCTCCGGAATGATCCAGACAGCGGAACCGTTGCTTCAGGACGCCGATTGTTTGCTCAATGAGGTTCCTGGTTGCTTGATGGCTGTCATTGTATCCCTCTTCAGCAGGGGTGCTGGGCGCACGGAGCGGGGTCATCAGCCAGGTGCACAAAGGATAGCCTTTGTCCCCGAGAAGCCATCCTCGTGGGTGAGGTTGGGCCTGGAACATGCCTGCCACAGAAGTCTGGCGCAGGATGAAGGCAGCGTGGCTGCTGCCTGGAAAGCGGGCATTGACAGCTAGGATGATCTGCCTGTGGTCACACACCAACTGCACGTTGAGTGAATGGTAGCCCTTCCGGTTGCGGTAATCCTCGGCATGCTCCAGAGGTGCCCGCAAAGCCACATGCATGCAGTCAATGGCGCCCTGCACCATGGGGAAGCCCGCTAATGCTGCAAAGCCCATTGCACGCTGTTGCTGCTTGACAAGGGCCATGGAGAAGGAGATGAACTGACGTGTCCTTCTGAAAAGGGCATTGGTCACCTGGCGGATGCAGCAATGTACGGCAAACTGGGAGATGTTGGAAATGTCCCCAGCAGCGGATTGGAAGGAGCCGGTGGCATAGAAGTTGAGAGACACCGTCACCTTCACTGCCACCGACAGAGACGTCCTGCTCCTCAGCTGTGGCTGCAGATCTCCGCGAAGCAGGTGGCAGATCTCAGTGACCACCGCCCTTCGGAATCGCAGCCTCCGAACACACTGCTCGTCAGACATGTTCAGATATGGGAACTGCTGGCGGTATACCCTGGGTGGGTAAGGCCTCCTTAGCCGACGCCTGTTGCCCCTTCTCCCTCTGGCCATGACTGCCACTCTCTCACGGCGTCTCTGAGCCCTTTGAATGCAATGGAGAAGGCCAACGTTTGCACCCATTGCAGCCCCCATTATATGGTTCCAATCAATGCTATGGCTCTGAAGTTAAAGACAAGTGCAAAGCTGTGGCCTGAAGCCACAAGTACCTGTGCGAGTGTTGAGCCAAACCAGAAAGCTCTCTACCTTTGTCTCTCTGCAAAGATCCGTCTCTCACAAAGAAGGAGTGTTGCAAAATGGCTGCCATTTCTACTGCAGGAGGAGTGCCCTTTAATTAGCGCCCCCCGCGCCCCGCAGCGACTGGGAACCATTCCCATCTACCAGTCGCTAGGGGCGCCAGGCGCGCAATAGGCTGGCGCCACTGAATTTCCGGTTTGGGGCGCATAAAGGGCGTTGCACGATGAAATGACGTCAGGATCTGCACGCGCAGCTGAGCGCGCGCAAAGGCTTTGCACCGCCGCTAAATCTTTACTGAAGTTGGGGAGAGGCGCAGATCGTGCTGCGCCCGGCCGCTAGCCGCCTAGCGCCCCACATCTCCTCCTAAGGCGCTAGCGGCTGGCGCAAACAACTGAATTTCTAGGCCTATAAGCCTTAGTGGATGTTTTACACCAGCGAGGGAAAAGCTTGATCTAGCCGCCTGGCAGAAACAGGGTTAAAATTAAGTTAAAATGCCCCAGGTGACTTCCTGCTTCATGCCGATTTTGATTTTAACCTGTTGTTTTGAGCAGGCAGCAAAGGCATTCGCCTGTAGTCAGCAGGGTCCTTCTTTAAATCGGAGCTTTGGAGTTGAAGTTGGAGTGGTGAGATTTGGGAAGTCGGCCAATTGCAGGCTGTGTAAAGAGGCTAGCATTTGGGGCCTGGAGGAAACACTCTTGTTCCTCCCGGTCTACAAGCAGTGCTGTAAATGCACTTACCTCATGCATCTGGCCCTTCTCAACTCCTATTACCTGCAGGGTTTCTTGAGTCCTGGGAAACATGGCCTCCATGGTTTAGAAATAAAAATTCCGGTAAAATGGAGGCACACAGTCCTTAAACACTTTTACTGACCGACCTGCCTCCTGCGAGCGGATTAATCGCTCAGCCCGCCTCCGTTAAAACCGGAAGTGGGTGTGTTGGGATCTGGTTTGAGATTTAAATATTTTTTACTTCCCACCTGTCTTTGGTGGTTAAAATTCCCTCCCAGAAGTCAGGGAAAGCGCTAAAACTATACTTAACCTTCATTTAAAAATGCTAGATGGTTCAGGATCTAGCTTAAATGTGGGGCCCACTTACACCCTTCCAGGGTCCAGTGTTCCTTATCTCGCTGGTCATACCAGTCTTCTGTCTTCCACCAAACCTTTGAAGGCAGGGCCCGAGGAAACCCCTGCCTCCATCCCCTTTGGGGGGAGAAAAAGAAAGACTTGCATTTATTTAGTGCCTTTCACGATCACCGGATGTCCCAAAGCGCTTTACAGCCAATGAAGTACTTTTGAAGTGTAGTCACTGTTGTAATGTAGGACTGGTGTTGTAAGGTAAGGGCAGAGACTCTACCCCTTGCAAGACCGAGTCCAAACAGTATATTCTGGGACCTCGTGTATCTGGCTCCCAATCTATTTCTGTGCTCTTCTTGCACACTCCCACTGGAGTTGAGGTGGGAGCATGCCATAAGGCTTGAGTAATTTCGGCTCCAGAATTCTAACAGTGTAAGCAAACATAGCTGTCTTCTCATGCTGCTTTTGCTATCATAATGTGTTGAGCATGTTTGCCTGCAATATTGCGATTCAGGATCTGGGATCTTCCCAATTGACTTGTAAGGTATTCATTGGAACATAGGAACAGGAGTAGGCCATTCAACCCCTCGAGCCTGCTCAGCCATTCAATGAGATCATGGCTGATCTGCGACCTAACTCCACATACCCGCCTTTGGCTCATATCCCTTAATTCCTTTGGTTAACAAAAAGCTATTAATCTCAGATTTAAAATTAACAATTGATCTAGCATCAATTGCCGTTTGTGGAAGAGTTTTCCAAACTTCTACCACCCTTTGTGTGTAGAAGTGTTTCGTAATTTCACTCCTGAAAGGTCTGGCTCTAATTTTTAGACTATGCCCCCTAGTCCTAGAATCCCCAACCAGCGGAAATAGTTTCTCTCTACCCTATCTGTTCCCCTTAATATCTTGAAAACTTCGATCAGATCACCCCTTAACCTTCTAAATTCTAGGGAATATGACCCTAATTGTGCAGTCTCACCTCGTAACTTAACCCCTGAAGTCCAGCTATCATTCTGGTAAACCTACGCTGCACTCCCTCCAAGGCCAATATATCCTTCCTAAGGTGTGTTGCCTAGAACTGCTCCCAGTACTCCAGGTGTGGTCTAACCAGGGTTTTGTATAGCAGCAGCATAACTTCTACCCCCTTGTATTCTAGTCCTCTAGATATAAAGACCAGCATTCTATTAGCCTTTTTGATTATTTTCTGTACCTATTCATAGAATGGTTACAGTACGGAAGAAGGCCATTCGGCCTGTCGAGCCCATGCCAAATGGCCTTCATGACATTTTAATGATCTGTGTACCTGGACTCCCCAAGTCTCTTTGAACCTCCATTGCTTTTAGCCTTTCACCACCCTGTTCTGTCCTTTTTAGGTCCAAAGTGGATGACCTCACATTTGCCTACATTGAGATCCATTTGCCACAGTTTTGCCCATTCGCTTAATCTGTCGATATGCCTTTGTAATTGTATGCTTCCATCTACACTGGCAACAATGCCGCCTATCTATGTGTCATCAGTAAATTTGGATATATGACTTTCTATGCCATCATCTAAGTCGTTAATAAACACTGTGAATAGTTGAGGCCCCAACACAGATCCCTGCGGGACACCACTAGTTGCCTCCTGCCAATTTGAGTAACTACCCATTATCCCTACTGACTGTCTCCTGCCGCTCAGCCAATTTCCTAACCAGGTCAATAATTTGCCCTCAATTCCGTGGGCTTCTACCTTAGTTAACAGTCTAGTCTCACATGCAACAAGGTGACCAACTTGCAACTGAATCATCTAACTTTCCTTATGGCACAGAACTTTGGCACAATTTTGTTGTAAAGAAAAATACAAAATCTGTTTGCTATTTTAAAACGAAATATAGAATTTACACATGTTCCCAAAAACAATCATTAAAAATGTAATGTTAGCATATAAAGAGGTGCTTTGGGTGCCTATTTTATACTGATTTGACATATCAAAAGGGAAAGGAACAGATGGAATGATTTAGCATGAGTTTTACACATAAGAATATAGAAGTGTTATGTGATTTTTTTAAATATCCCTAATGGATGAGTTTTGCTTTTGGTTCCCTAGGTGATCGTGCCTGTGCCATCCTGGAATGTTGCAACTAAGGAACCCATAACAACTGATGAAAATAAATTCTCCCTTGAAATTGCACTCATTTATAAATATTCGCCATTTAAAACGGAGTTTGATGTGATGCAGCAGTTTAATAAAATTACAGGAGAAAGTGGTAAGAGTATCATACAATAAAATAAATGGCTACTGAATTATTCTGCTAAGTTCATACAAGTCGTATAAATTTCTCAATTGTTAACTTTTATATATGTATGAAAAACAGTGAACTCCTTTGAAGTTCATTATCTGAAACCAAACTGGGATCTTGCATTATTTCACAGGAGCAACCGAATACTGTGAAATCTTACAGCAAAGAACTGTTTTCTTAAAATTATTTTTTTTAAACTTCTGAATGAATGGTAGTAGTTAAATCTTGGAGTATGTGTTTGTGGCTTACAATTTGACGTGAACCCAGCAAAATTATTCTATTGTCTCATAATCCACTCCCACCACTCACGAAGCCACTATGAAACGAAAATCTCATTGTCCATTACAGTAAAATAAACAAGTTTCAAAAACGATTCGGTTAGCTTCTCTCCTTAACCTTCTCTGCTCCAGTGAATACAGCCTTTTTCCAGTTTGATACATCTATATGTTTTCATCCTAATAAATTTCCATTGAACTTTTTACATGACTCCAGTATGGTTTCTTTTATGGGGTGCCCAAAACTGCACACTGTACACCAACTGCAGCCTAACTGATGTACAGATTAAACATCACCTCCTTGATTTTTATTCAATGCCACTTGCGTATGTATGACTCAGAATCGAATTTAACCTTTAAATGTTTTTTCCATCCGCTGTCTAGCTTTTAAAGATCTGTGTATCTGCACATCTAACATCCTCTCTTTTTCCATTTCATTGAGAACTTTACTGCTCAGGGTATATTTCCACTTTATTCTTTTTCCCAATGAGTGCTACTTCACATTGTTCTACATTGAACTGCTTTTGCTGCATAACTGTCCACTCACCTAACATGTCTGTGGCAGCTCCTGCATTTTGCCTCTCAATTTGCTCACAATAAAATTCATTCTTTTTATTAATGTATTTGCTTAACAGGCACTTTGGTAATTATCTACAACTTAAAATTGAATGATGATGGAGAACCAGAACTGGATATTGAAACAGACCCTTCTGATATACTACTGACAGGAATGATGGCAAGTGGAATGTAAGTTATAAAATGGAAAACATAAATACTTAACTAGTTTGTCAACATTGAAATATTGTACTTGGATAGTGTGAGATCAGCAGCCAGTTCATAAATGCAGAATAATGGCTACCTGTGATTCTGCTACAGAGGACCCAGGATGGTTGGTAGTAGACAATAAGGTAGTAATTTAGTTGAGGTCTTCATTGTTTTCAACCAAAAGAGTGGCAGCAAAGTGGAGTTGAGGCTAAGATCGGGAAAGTGGAGTTGAGGTCGATGATCAACCATGATCTCATTAAATGGCGAAGCAGGCTCGAGGGGCCAATTGGCCTGCTGCTGCTCTTATTTCTTATTGCTGAAGTATGAAAATCAGTTGAATGTTATAAATATTTACTATTCTTTGCATCATATAGATTATTTTTGATATCAAGTGACCTATGAGCCTGAATTTTCCGAATTGTTGCTGCCGATTTCCGACAGTAGGCAGTACTGGAGGGGTGGTGGGTGGGGGCGGAATCAGTTGGGCAGCTGTGTTTCCACTGGAGGTGACGGTAGATAATTGAATATGCCTGCCCCAAAATGGGTGGGTATTTTCAAAGTAGGTGGTAATAATGTAGTGACAACCTATGTCACGTTTTCCATCATTATCAACTACAACAATGGACAATTATAAACTTATAATACCAGTAGGTTACTGGCATCCAGAATTGCTAAGGGTACTGATGGAGAGGCCCGAGGTAGGCAGTTAAGAAAGGCGTAGCTCTCAAAATTGAGAGCAGCAATCGGTGCTAATTTGGAGACCCTCAATATCCATTATGTGATGAGGGCACGCTCTCCTTTATGGCAGATATTTGAGGTTTAGCTGTACCCCTTATGATGATTCTAGCCATTGAACATAAGTTACTGTTTGAAACAATCTGTACAAGGTCTTAATTTACTTGTCTACTTAATGTATCACTGCTATAAGGTCATGGTGATTTGGCAGTATTAGTGAACAGACAGATAATGATGGAGAATAGTGGTTGCAAAATTACAATGAGGCTAATGCTGAACATGCAAAATACATATGAACGTATCAATTCTGAAATATGTCATGTTTTTTCTTCCAAAAATGCAAGGGCAGGCCATTTAAGATTCTGCGTATTTGTATATATTTACAACACAGCAGAAATAAATCAATGCCCTTTTTAGTGGTTTCTTAATAATGGACTTAATCATAATAGAATTCTTCATTAAGATGGAGAGTGAAGTAGTTGACTCAGAGACTAGGGTCCTGAATTTAAATAAAGGAAACTACGATGGTATGAGGCGCGAGTTGTGTAGGATTGATTGGGGAATGTCACTCGAAGGGTTGACGGTGGATAGGCAATGGCAAACATTCAAAGACTGCATGGATGAACTACAGAATTTGTTCATCCCAGTTTTGGCATAAAAATAAAACAAAAAAGGTGACTCAACAGCGGCTAACAAGGGAAATTAGGGATAGCATAAGATTCAAGGAGAGGACATATAAATTGGCCAGAAAAAGCAGTAAACCTGAGGATTGGGAGCAGTTTAGGATTCAACAAAGGAGGACAAAGGGATTAATTAAGAAGGGGAAAATAGAGTATGAGAGTAAGCTTTCAGGGAACATAAAAACTGACTCTGAAAGCTTTTATAGATATGTGAAGAGAAAAAGATTGGTGAAGTCAAGCGTTGGTCCCTTGCAGTCAGAATCAGGGGAATTTAATTTATAATGGGGAACAAAGAAATGGAAGACCAATTAAATACATATTTTGGTTCTGTCTTCACAAAGGAGGACACAAATAACCTCCATGAGATGTCAGGGAACATAGGGTCTGATGAAAGGGAGGAACTGAAAGAAATCAGTATTTGTAGGGAAATGGTGTTAGGGAAATTGACGGGATTGAAGGCTGATAAATCCCCAGGGCCTGATAATCTACATCCTAGGGTACTTAAGGAAGTGGCCCTAGAAATAGTAGATGCATTGCTGATCATCTTCCAGCATTTGATGGAATCTGGAACAGTTCCCATGGATTGGAGGGTAGCTAATGTTACCCCACTATTCAAAAAAGGTGGTAGAGAGAAAACGGGGAATTACAGACCGGTAAGCCTGACATCGGTAGTGGGGAAAATGCTAGAGTCCATTATAAAAGATGTAATAGCAGCAGAGCACTTGGAAAACAGTGACAGGATCGGACAAAGCCAACATGGATTTACAAAAGGTAAATCGTGCTTGACTAATCTACTGGAATTTTTTGAGGATGTAACTGGTAAAATAGATAAGGGAAGAACCAGTGGATGTGGTGTATTTGGACTTTCAGAAGGCTTTTGATAAGGTCCCGCATAAGAGATTAGCGTGTAAAGTTAAGGCACATGGGATTGGGGGCAAGGTATTGACTTGGATAGAGAACTGGTTGGCAGACAGAATGCAAAGAGCTGGAATAAACGGGTCTTTTTCCGAGTGGCAGGCAGTGACTAGTGGGGTATCGCAGGGATCGGTCCTTGGACCTCAGCTATTCACAATATATATTAATGATCTAGACGAGGGAACTAGATGTAATATCTCCAAATTTGCAGACGACACAAAGCTGGGTGGGCATGTGTGCTGTGAGGAGGATGCCGAGAAACTCCAGTATGATTTGGACAGGTTGGGTGATTGGGCAGAAGCATGGCAGATGCAATATAACGTGGATAAATGCGAGGTTATCCACTTTGGTGTCAAAAACAGGAAGGCAGATTATTATCTGAATGGCAATAGATTGGGAGAAGGGGAAGTGCAACGAGACCTGGGTGTCCTTGTGCACCAGTCGCTGAAGGTAAGCATGCAGGTGCAGCAGGTGGTTAAGAAGGCAAATGGTATGTTGGCCTTCGTAGCGAGAGGGTTTGAGTACAGGAACAAGGATGTCTTGCTGCAATTGTACAGGGCCTTGGTGAGACCACACCTTGAGTATTGTGTGCAGTTTTGGTCGCCTTACCTGAGGAAGGATGTTCTTGCCATGGAGGGAGTGCAGCGAAGATTCACCAGGCTGATACCTGGGATGGCAGGAATGACGTATGAGGAGAGATTGGGTTGATTGGGCTTATACTCGCTGGAGTTTAGAAGAATCAGAGGGGATCTCATTGAAACTTATAAAATTCTGACAGGACTGGACAGACTAGATGCAGGAAAGATGTTCCCAATGGTCGGGGAGTCCAGAACCAGGGGTCACAGTCTAAGGATAAGGGGTAAGCCATTTAGGACAGAAATGAGGAGGAATTTCTTCACCCAGAGAGTGGTGAACCTGTGGAATTCTCTACCACAGAAGGCAGTAGAGGCCAATTCATTAAATATATTCAAGAAGGAGTTGGATATATTTCTTAAGGCTATAGGGATCAAGGGATATGGGGAGAAAGCAGGGACAGGGTACTGAATTTGGATGATCAGCCATGATCTGAATGGCGGAGCAGGCTCGAGGGGCCGAATGGCCTACTCCTGCTCCTATCTTCTATGTTTCTATGTTTGTGAGTAACCTACTGAAATGCATGATATTTTAAATAATGCTGAATTTCTACTTAATAGTGTTCTGCAATATTGTGATTGTAAAGATCAAAAATTATATCAACAATGCCATGTTTCAGCCAACCAGAACACTATTCCTTAAGAGCCTATGCTGCAATATTATACATTGACCCTCGCATGAAGATTTTTATCCAGGGACAGAAGGTTCACGCTAAACCCCTCTTCTTTTCCTTGTATAGACCTAGGTAAGAAAATAATTTACTTGTGACACAGTTTTAGAGCCTTTTTTAAAGTTCTGCTTACCTTTTGAAATCCTAAAGCTTAAGTATTTTTTCAAGGAGAAATTTGAGCCTTTTTGTTCCATAGCCAGTGAAGATGCTCCAATTTGCTGACCATTCAAAACATTCTTCCAGCCTCCAAGAAAAAAATAATTCTCACTTATGACTATTTAATTCTCACTGTTCAATTTCTAGTATGTTCCCCTTCGTTTCCTCAATTTTGTTTATGTATTAAGTTTCTATGTTTTGTATACCAGCTTAAACACATTCATTATTGCAAACGTTTTATCAAAAATAAGATTTACATAATTTCCAGGAGATCTGTGTCCACGGTGAAGTTCAGAATGAGCTGGTGACATGAAGGTGGGAAGTATGTTTGCTTGCCAAAAACATATCACAGTGGCCTTCACTGGAACTAACAGTCAATACAAATGAAGGGTAACTAACATTGTAAAAGTGACTTGATGTTTAATTGACATTCATTGTTATCTCTATAGGAAGTACACTTATATTTCCAAAGGGTTCAAAGTACGTGCTTCGAGAGAGGTAAAGGAGGCAGAACTCGCTGTTAAAATAGGTATGGATTAACACTTAATTGATTCTTTCAGGAATAATTCCATCAGTAAATATCATAGACTAGCTCCATTGATTTTAATGGGATCCCAAGACAGCCAAGTGGGGAAAATCACTACAAATGAGTGACGTTATTCACCAAACTTCATTTAATTTCAAGGTTAAATAACCGTGACCTATAAATAAACCTTCTTTAATTTTTGATGTATTCTAATGAAAGATCAGTTACACCCTTGTTGCTCCTAACTACACTTATTCCAATAGGTTAATCTTGGGTAACTTTTTTTTCTCCCACTCTTCTGTGTTGAATGCAGTAACTTATGCTTGCATGTGTTTCCACCAGTAAAAGCTTTACAGTACTTCACCCAAGCACCCACTCTTGTGTATGAATCTAGAGAATGCATTAGCAGGCTGATCATTCATGAGGTTCGAGGGTAGGGAATAAGAGCTGAATCCAATTCTTTCCTAACCTGACATCCACATGTGCACACATTCTCAGCCAAATTGCTTAATATTGATCAAGAATGGGAGGCTGTGGCTAATTTTTCCCCTCCCTTGCCCAGGCTCAACAGAGGTCAGGAATGAAAATTGGAACTTTCTGGTCCGTATAACATAATATCAAAACATAACTGCGCCATCGGGGGCCTTTCCTTCCTGAATTTCATTAACATTACTTGTTCTGCTTATTCCTACAAACCATTAGTAACTTTTCAATATGATACTTTTGTTCTTTTTTACATTGATGCTGAATTACACAACAATATTAGAACTGATTATAGTAAGGTTAGTTACATGTTGGAAAATCCGTGACACCTGACCATTCATTTTTTTGTAGCTAGAACTTACCAGATGTTTACTGTATCTGTTCCCTTCTCCGCTTCAGTTATTTTTCTCTTGTGGTAAATACTATGTGCATTTTATCTGATGACACTGCTAAAACACATAGAAGAATTGGAATTACACTCGGTGAAAAATCCAGTCCATTGGCCTAATTTATAAGCTGCATATACACATTACTACACTGAATAAAAATTGATTATTAGAAATGTTTTGGATATTTGGCCAACTATAGAAGCATCTTAAACTTATTTTGAATTGATATTTGCAGCAGAAGAAAAGGTGCAGGAAGCAAAATTCAACGTGAGTGAGTTAGAAAAGACCGGTGACAACAACATGGAAGCACAGGTAAAGCAATAATTTTTAGATATAAATGTTCTTTGGAAAATAAAACTTTTGTCTATCACAGCCGTACTCCTATATTTGCACTTTCTAATTGACAACGCCAGAACTTGATTAGCGCTCTGAAGGTTGCGCCCCGCTCTCCGATGTTAGCGCCCTAAGAAAAGTGTGTAGCGCTTGAATTAGCGCTCCACTTCCCTCTTGGGGCGCTAAAACTAAATTTCGCGGTCACCGGCGCTAATTTTCGCTGACCGCTAAATTTAGCGCCCAGACGATGTTAGCGCCTCAAAATGGTCAATACTGAATTTTTCCCCCATAAAATTCTAAAAGGGGCTTGAGAGGGTTAATGCTGAGAAAATGTTTCCCCTGGCTGGGGAGTCTAGAACAAGGGGTCACAGTCTCGGAATAAGGGGTTGGCCATTTAGGACTGAGGTGAGGAGAACTTTTTTCACTCAAAGGGTTGTGAATCTTTGGAATTCTCTACCCCAGAGAGCTGTGGATGCTCAGTCATTGAGTATGTTCAAGACAGAGGTTGATACATTTTTGGGAACTAAGATAATTAAGGGATATGGGGATAGTGCGGGAAGGTGGAGTTGAGGTAGAAGATCAGCCATGATATTGAATGGCGGAGCAGGCTCGAAGGGCCAAATGGCCTACTCCAGCTCCTATTTCTTATGTTATGTTCTTATATTACATCGTCCCTTTGTACCTTTCTATATAAAAGGAAGATGCTGATTATATATTGGCCATATATTTCTGTTGACTGATATGTCCCACACCAATTAAAATGCAAGAGGCAAAACATATGTTACACTAAGACTAGATAGAATACCTTTGCCCTCCCACCTCTCAGATGATAAAATATCAGGAACATTTATCTTAGACAACAGATTCCAATCCTGGGCAGGATACAATTCTAGTTGTATTAGTGTGGTCTTTTCAGTTATATGCACGTCTGTGAAGCAGGATAAGTGCACAGTTAAGTCACTAAGATTTAATTGAAATGTTGAGTTTTGAAGATAATCACACAATAGGAAAATTTGAATTCTGAACACATACAAATTGGATACTGTGTTGAGTTTTTGGTATGAGCTTTCATATAGACAAAGCACACATACAGAGTTGAATTATTTTGCATCCAATCTGAAAGAAAAAATCAGAAAGGGAGCCTTTGCAACATCAATAACTTGCTAACAATGAAGATTATTTTTCTTTTGCTTTCTAACTGATTTAAAATGTTCCCTTTCCAGAATAGGTTTAAGCTTGCCTATGCTCATACCAAATTATCGGAGTCACAGAGAGATGTAGACAGAAAGAAGAAACTGTATCAAGAAAAGCTGAGGTAATAGTATTCTGTAATTTAGTTGTAAGTCCACTTTGCATATAATAAATTACTACCTAACATTCTTTGAATGCTGTGGAAAACTGCAACGCAGTACTTCAGAGTTTATATAGTGTGAAATATGGACTTTTGAACATGCCTTGCACCATCAATTAGAACAGCATTGTTCTCCATTTTATGCTGAAAATGTGCACCTAATTCCTTTTACTTAATTTAGGGATGGGTTTCTTGAGCAGTATGTAACTGAACCGACCAGGGGGCAAGCAACCTTAGATTTGGTCCTGTGTAATGAGACAGGATTAATTAAAAATGTCCTAGTAAAGGATCCCCTTGGAATGAGTGACCATAACATGGTTGAATTCCATATTCAATTAGAAGGTGAGAAGGTTGGATCTCAAACAAGCGTGCTGAGCTTGAATAAAGGAGACTATGAAGGTATGAGAGCGGAATTGATTAGTGGACTGGGAAAATAGATTAAAGGGTAAGACAGTACATGATCAGTGGTGTACATTTAAGGAGTTATTTTACAACTTCCAAAAAATATATATTCCACTGAGGAAAAAAGGGTGTAAAAGAAAAGATAGCCATCCGTGGCTAAGTAAAGTAATTAAGGATAGTATCCGACTAAAAACAAGGGCGTATAAGGTAGCCAAATCTAGTGGGAGGATAGAAGATTGGGAAGTCTTTAAAAGACAGCAAAAAATAACTAAAAGATTGATTAAGAAAGGGAAGATGGATTATGAAATTAAATTGGCAAAAAATATAAAAACAGATAGCAAAAGTTTCTATAATTATATAAAAAGAAAAAGGGTGGCTAAAGTAAATGTTGGTCCCTTGGAGGATGAGACCGGGAAATTAATGGTGGGAAACATGGAGATGGCAAAAACGCTGAACAATTATTTTGTATCAGTCTTTACGGTAGAGGACACTAAGAATATCCCAACACTGGACAAACAGGGGGCTCTAGGGGGGGGAGGAGCTAAATACGATTAAAATCACTAAGGAAGTGGTACTTGGTAAAATAATGGGACTCAAGGCGGATAAATACCCTGGATCTGATGGCTTACATCCTAGGGTCTTGAGGGAAGTGGTGGTAGGGATTGTGGATGCATTGGTATTCATTTTCCAAAACTCCCTGGACTCAGCAAAGGTCCCGGCAGATTGGAAAACTGCTAATGTAACACCCTTATTTAAAAAAGGTAGTAGGCAGAAGGCTGGAAACTATAGACCTGTTAGCCTAACATCTGTGGTTGGTAAAATTTTAGAGTCCATTATTAAGGAGACAGTAACGGGACATTTGGATAAACATAATTTAATAGGACAAAGTCAGCATGGTTTTATGAAGGGGAAGTCATGTTTGACAAATTTGCTTGAGTTCTTTAGGAAGTAACATACAGGGTGGATAAAGGGGAACCAGTGGACGTAGTGCATTTAGACTTCCAAAAGGCATTTGACAAGGTGCCACACAAAAGATTATTGCTCAAGATAAAAAATCATGGGATTGGGGGTAATATTCTGGCATGGGTGGAGGATTGGCTATCTAACAGAAAGCAGAGAGTTGGGATAAATGGTTCGTTCTCAGACTGGCAATCAGTAACTAGTGGTGTTCCGCAGAGGTCAGTGCTGGGTCCCCAACTCTTTACAATCTATATTAATGATTTGGAGGAGGGGACCGAGTGTAACATATCAAAGTTTGCAGATGATACAAAGATGGGAAGGAAAGTAGTGAGTGAGGAGGACATAAAAAACCTGCAAAGGGACATAGACAGGCTAAGTAAGTGGGCAGAGATTTGGCAGATGGAATACAATACTGGAAAGTGTGAGGTTATGCACTTTGGCAGGAAAAATCATAGAGCAAGTTATTATCTTAATGGCAAGAAACTGGGAAAGTACTGTGGTACAAAGGGATCTGGGAGTCCTGGTGCACGAAACTCAAAAAGTTAGTATGCAGGTGCAGCAAGTGATCAAGAAGGCCAATGGAATGTTGGCTTTTATTGCTAGGGGGATAGAATATAAAAACAGGGAGGTATTGTTGCAGTTGTACAAGGTATTGGTGAGACCGCACCTGGAATACTGCATACAGTTTTGGTGTCCATACTTAAGAAAAGACATGCTTGCTCTCGAGTCAGTACAAAGAAGGTTCACTCGGTTAATCCCGGGGATGAGGGGATGGACATATGAGGAGCGGTTGAGTAGATTGGGACTCTACTCATTGGAGTTTAGAAGAATGAGAGGCGATCTTATTGAAACATATAAGATTGTGAAGGGGCTTGATCGGGTGGATGTGGTGAGGATGTTCCCAATGATGGGTGAAACTAGAACTAGGGGGCATAATCTTAGAATAAGGGGCTGCTCTTTCAAAACTGAGATGAGGAGAAACTTCTTCACTCAGAGGGTAGTAGGTCTCTGGAATTTGCTGCCCCAGAAAGCTGTGGAAGCTACATCATTAAATAAATTTAAAACAGAAATAGACAGTTTCTTAGAAGTAAAGGGAATTAGGGGTTACGGGGAGCGGGCAGGAAATTGGACATGAGTCTATGTTCGGAACAGTCATGGCCCTGTGGGTAACGGAGCGGGCCCAGGGGCCGTGTAGCCTGGTTCTGCTCCTACTTGTTGTGTTCTAATTATGTGTTAGATTTCAGGAGATGGTTCTATTCCTGTTCCTGGCTGGGGTGGAGATCACCTTTTACAGAAGGTAAGTACTGTAGAAAATATAGGGACAGTGATCTCCTGGACGAGTTTCGATCGCCTAGATGGGTCGGAGAGGAATTTCCCAGATTTTTTTCTCCCAAATTGGCCATTGGGTTTTTTATCTGGTTTTTCGCCTCTCCCAGGAGATCACATGGGTTCGGGTGGGATGTAGAGTGATAGTAGATTTGAGGTAGGATCAGATCAGCCATGATCTTATTGAATGGTGGCGCAGGCTCGAGGGGCCGATTGGCCTACTCCTGCTCCTATTTCTTATGTTCTTATGTAGCAATGCAAAAACTATTGTATTCATTTAGCCTTTGATATGTAAGTCAAACACCTGGATATGTTTGTTGTCAGACTGAAGCAATTGACTTCGTCACATCTATGGGAGGAGATTTCCTCTATGTACCGTGTCCAATGAAATCAGAATCCCATTTATAAAGAATGGGTTGCCAATGTCATTACACACAGAGGAAATTCTTCCCCCATGTGATGATTTCTTTAAGGTAAGCATGCTATACCAAAGTCATTAAAGATGATTAGAAGCTGATTCATTTTAATAAAGGTAATTTTAGCAAATTTTTGCTAGTAAATAAAAAATATTGTAGTTTGTTGCACCTTTAATCTTTCCTATTTACAAGAAAAAAAAGCAGGACTGCTCCTCCGTATCACATTAAAACCGCGGGCCTCTGCCAGCCACCACTCACATCCACTCCAATCGGGACACAATTGCAGTCTCACTTAAATTGGCTTGGAAGGAATGTTCCATTGTATGTACTGTGATAATTGTGTATATATAACATTTTAAAACAGTAAAGAAGGAATATTTGTTTCTAGTCTCTGATTAAAAATATTACAGGACCAGTGGCTATCTGTCAAAATATTCAGGTCTTCTCGTATGAAATTTCGTTCTCTACTATTTTATGAACCTGAATTTGCGATCGGAGGCTTTCCGCAGGCGGAAGCCTCCGATCATCAAATTTTCTACACATTTACCTGGTGGTCCGGGAGATACGGAGGCTTGCGATCCTGGGCCTCTCCTGGTAGAAATGCATAGAGATCCATGTATCCCAGGGGCGCATGCGGTTCGCAAGCACCCCTGGGATCACGTGGGCCAGCCCAACTAAATATGGAAGAAGGGAATCCCCTTTCATACTTTTGACAGTTCCGTACGTACGGAACTGTCATAAGTATGAATGGGGATGACTTAAAAAATACGAACACGTGAACTAAATTTTTTTTAAATTACATATATAAAATTAATTAAAATGGCATTTAATTAAATATTTTAAACAAAAATTTAATTAAAACATTTTTTAAAATATGTTTTAACAGGGCTAAAAATAAATTTTACTTTATTGGACCGGGTTTTTAAAACACTTATGTGGTAAAAGGATGTTGATGGTGGGGGACTCGGTCATGGTAATGCTGTTGACTGTCAAGGGGAGGTGGTTAGACCATTGCTTGTTGGAGATAGTCATTGCCTGACACTTCTGTGGCACGAATGTTACCTGCCACTTATCAGCCCAAGCCTGAATGTCATCCAGGTCTTGGTGCATGCAGGCATGGACTGCTTCATTATCTGAGGAGTTGCGAATGGCAGTGAACACTGTGCAGTCATCAGCGAATATCCCCATTTTTGACCTTATGATGGAGGGAAGGTCATTAATGAAGCAGCTGCAGATGGTTGGGCCTCGGACACTGCCCTGAGGAAATCCTGGGGCTGTGATGATTGACCTCCAAACACCATAACCATCTTCCTTTGTGCTAGGTTTGACTCCAGCCAGTGGAGAGTATTCCCTTTGAATTCAGTTTTACTAGGACTCCTTGATGCCACACTCGGTCAAATGCTCCCTTGATGTCAAGGGCAGTCACTCTCACTCTCACCTCACCTCTGGAATTCAGCTCCTTTGCCCATGTTTGAATCAAGGCTGTAATGAGGTCTGGAGCCGAGAGGTCCTGGCAGAACCCAAACTGGGCATCAGTGAGCAGGTTATTAGTGACTAAGTGCCGCTTTATAGCACTGTCGACGACACCTTCCATTACTTTGCTCATGATTGAAATAGACTGATGGAGCGGTAATTGGCTGGTTTGGATTTGTCCTGCTTTTTGTGGACAGGACATACCTGGGCAGTTTTCCACATTGTCGGATAGATGCCAGTGTTGTAGCTGTACTGGAACAGCTTGGCAAGAGGCGTGGCTAGTTCTGGAGCACAAGTCTTCAGTACGACAGCCAGGATGTTGTCGGGGCCCATAGCCTTTGCTGTATCCAGTGCGCTCAGCGGTACCTTGATATCATGTGGAGTGAATCGGATTGACTGAAGACTGGCTTCTGTGATGGTGGGGACCTCAGGAGGAGGCCGATATGGATCATCCACTCGGCACTTCTGGCTGAAGATGGTTGCAAACGCTTCAGCCTTGTCTTTTGCACTCACGTGCTGGGCTCCCCCATCATTGAGGATGGGGATATTCATGGAGCCTCCTCCTTCCGTTAGTTGTTTAATGGTCCGCCACCATTCGCGATTGGATGTGGCAGGACTGCAGAGCTTTGATCTGGTCCGTTAATTGTGGGATCCCTTAGCCCTGTCTATAGCATGCTGCTTCCGCTTTTTAGTATGCATGTAGTCCTGTGTTGCAACTTCCCCAGGTTGGCACCACATTTTTAGGTACGTCTGCTGCTGCTCCTGGCATGCTCTTTTACACTCCTTATTAAACCAAGGTTATTCTCCTGCCTTGATGGTAATGGTAGAGTGAGGGATATGCTGGGCCATGAAGTTACAGATTGTGGTGGAATACAATTCTGCTGCTGCTGATGGCCCACATCGCCTCATGGATGCCCAGTTTTGAGCTGCTAGAGCTGTTCTGAATCTATCCCATTTAGCACAGTGCTAGTGCCACACAACCCGATGGAGGGTGTCCTCCGTGTGAAGATGGGACTTCGTCTCCACGATGACTGACAATAAAGGTCTTCTATAAGCTAATGAATTAGTAGCATTCTCTTATTCTCTAGTGGCAGCAAATGGGTATTACAGAACTTCAGTGTTTCACATAGGATTAGATGTTGTTTGGTTCAGTCATTGCACATTTTGTTCAAATTTTATTTACAGGAGTACATATTACTACATTGATTTTGTGGACATGTCTCTATAAGGCTCTGCACAGTCACCAGGTCAGTTCACTGGCAGTGGCTCTGTGGATAATAGGCTCAGGAGGGAGCAGTTCCAACAACAACTTGCATTTATATAGCGCCTTTAACATAGTAAAACATCCCAAGGCACTTCACAGGAGTGTTATAAAACAAATATTTGACACTGAGCCACATAAGAAATTAGGACAGGTGAGCAAAAGCTTGGTCAAATAGAGCTTAGGGCCTAGGCAGCTGAAGGCACGGCCACCAATGGTTGAGCGATTCTAATCAGGGATGCTCAAGAGGGCAGAATTTGAGGAACGCAGATATATCTGGAGGTTGTGGGGCTGAAGGAGATTAGAGATGGGGAGGGATGAGGCCATGGAGGGATTTGAAAACAGGGATGAGAATTTTGAAATTGAGATGTTGTTTAACCCGGGAGCTTTTTGGTGTTGCCGTTTTTCGGGAGCCTTTTGGTGTTACCCTTTTTCAGGGATTCAAATAGAATGTTAACTTCTGTAACACCTGATGAAATATCTGTTCTGCTTTTGAGTAAAACAAAAATGCAAGTCCTTGTGACAGACCTGAGGCTCTTCTCTGTTTTCAATTACTTCTGTTACTCCTGTGTGTGCAAATTAGTTGCCACTTTGATCCTGAACTCCCCTGCCTCTATTCCCTTTTTCTGCCTTGTTTTCCGGCCTTGCTTCCACACTCCCCTACTGATTTTCCTTTGTCTACCTCTCATTCCTCACTTTCTAAACTCGCCACTATAGCCATGCTAAACTCATTTTCCTCTGCCACCCCAGACTCTCATCCTCCTGCACTTGCTTGCAGCCTCCCTAAATTGATGCCACAAAGTAGACATCCTTTGCCACAGCTCTGCCTCCGTAGTTAACCCTAAATGCATTATTATTCTTCTTTCCCACTATTTTTCCCACTATTTTCCTCACTCAATCAGCTTATCTGGAGTTAATGATTTGACTTTTAAGATCCTTGGTCCCACCTTCAAATTCCTCCATGACCTTGCCTCTCCCTATCTCTGCGATCTTCTCCAGCTGTATGCCCCTAAATGTACATTCTGATTTTCAAACACCAGCCTATTTCTTGCCTCCCACTTCACCATTAGCAGCTTCTCCCTCAACTTCTAAGTCCCTGTCCATTGGAATGCCCTTCCTCAGCACCAATACCTTGCCACTCCTTTCCCTGTTTTCAAAAGCCTTCTACAGAATTTTCTCTGCTACCATGATTTTGTGGCTTCTAACAATTATTTTCCTTTTGTCTCTCTTCCACTGCCCTGTACAGTGCCCCAGAATATCATCTTCTGTATTTGAAGAACACCGATGCTCAGTTTGGGCTCTGCCAGGGCCACTTGGCTCCAGACCTCATTACAGCCTTGGTCCAAACATAGATAAAAGAGCTGAATTCCAAAGGTGAGGTGAGAGTGACTGCCTTTGGCATCAAGACAGCATTTGACCGAGTGTGGCATCAAGGAGCCCTAGTAAAATTGAAGTCAATAGGAATCGGGGGTAAACTCTCCACTGGCTGGAGTCATACCTAGCACAAATGAAGGTGGTTGTTAGCTAATAATTTCAGCCCCAGGACATGCTGCAGTCTCCTAGGCCCAACCATCTTCAGCTGCTTCATCAATGACCTTCCCTCCATCGTAAGGTCAGAAGTTGGGATATTTGCTGATGATTGCACAGTGTTCAGTTACATTTACAACTCCTCAGATAATGAAGCCGTCTGTACCCTCCAGCAGAAAGACCTGGACAACATTCAGGCTTGGGCTGATAAGTGGCAAGTAACATTCACGCCACACAAGTGCCAGGCAATGAGCATCTCCAACAAGAGACCGTCTAACCACCTCCCATTGACATTCAATGGCATTACCATCATCAAATCCCTCACCAACCTCCTGGGGGTCACCATTGACCAGAAACATAACTGAATCAGCCACAAATACTGTGGCTACAAGAGCAGGTCAGAGGCTGGGTATTCTGCAGCGAGTGTCTCACCTCCTGACTCCCCAAAGCCTTTCCACCATCTACAAGGCACAAGTAAGGAGTGTGATGGAATACTCTCCACTTGCAGTGGATGAATGCAGCTCCAACAACACTCAAGAAGCTCGACACCATCCAAGACAAAGCAGCCTGCCTGATTGGCACCACCTTAAACATTCACTCCCTCCACCACCGTACCATGGCTGCAGTGTGTACCATCTACAAGATGCACTGCAGCAACTCGCCAAGGCTTCTTCAACATCACCTCCCAAACCCGTGACTTCCACCACCTAGAAGGACAAGGGCAGCAGGTGCATGGGACCACCACCACCTCCAAGTCACACACTATCCTGACTTGGAAATATATCGCCGTTCCTTCATCGTCACTTGGTCAAAATCCTAGAACTCCCTACCTAACAGCACTGTAGGCGTACCTTCACTCAGGGACTGCAACGGTTTAAGAAGGTGACTCACCACCACCTCCTCGAGGGCAATTAGGGATGGGCAATAAATGCTGGCCTTGCCAGCGACGCCCACATCCTGTGAATTTTTTTAAAAATGCAACAGGACTAAGTTTCTTCCTACCTGCAACTTTTGCCTCTGCTGCATATCCTGTTCTCAGATGATCCATTCTTCTGCTGCTCATGAGCTTCTTTATCTTCTGTCAATCCTGGGGTGCACACCTCAGTTGCTCTAATCGCTTGTACCCTTCCACGGTCCTTACATCTGTTTTAATATTTTTGTCCATTTTGCTTATTTACATTTAATATCTTTGCTATTCATATTGTTCATCCACCTTGGTCCTTTCTTAATAAACCTGTTGTGTTATCCTGGAGCCTTTCATTTTTTTATTGTATTTCCTATTATTTGGTAATGTTCACATTATTTTATGCAGGTTAGCAATTGTCTCTGCCACTTAGCTGCCTGTTTTCCCTCCTTCCTATTAAAAAGATACCTGTAGCTTTTAGGCATGTGGCGTTCATAAACAGTGCCTCAACATGTTGGAGTGCAAGAGTACTGTGCCACCATATTACCATGTGAATGGTAATATTTTAAATGTGCAATGCTTGAATATGGTTAAGTTAATGCTACAGAGTATGCTTTCCAATTGGGCATTCCTGGAAGTAATTCTGATTTTTGTGTCTAATATCTTAGAAGCACCAGTTTCCAAAAATGTCACTGAAAGTTTGAAGTTATATAAAGAGAATGCAAAAACTTAATTGGACTGGTAATTTGCTAAGACTATGTGAGAACTTTATGTTGTGCAGTGACATATTAAAAATATATACATATGAAACATATAACATCTCATTTATAGAGCACTGAAAGACCCAAATAATCTGAGTTTTATTTTTGGAGTGAACATTGAGAAGAGAAACTTGGATGGAATGTTTATTTACAACAACAGTCGCCTAATCAAAATGTATAAGAGGATTGGACTACAGCTGAATCGCATGTTAAGGTATGTTGCAGTATTCTGTAAGAAAGTCTCTTTCTCCCAGGATATCACCAGTGCTCTCCATTTTAACAAATGTTTAAAAAATTTAAGAGAAGTGAAACAAAACTGATGCTAATAGTTCTTGGGCTGGAAATTTGGCTCCGTAGCATCCTGGAGCCTTTGATTTTTTTATTGTATTTCCTATTATTTGGTAGGTGCTACAGGTGCTGTTTTGTGAACAAAAATGGCGTACACGCACACTGCTGCGTGCCACACCAGATGCTATCTTGGTTAGTGTTAGTGTCGGCTCTGGGAGCGTGTGCCAGAAATATGTAGAGTAGACAGATTGTGAAGTCAAGATGCCATTTATATCCTCAATGCTGGAACTAATGCCCTGTGTTCACCGCGCACAGCAGAACATGTGTTCAGCAGCTGCAAAGACCCTCTACCAGTGATATTTAAAGGTATCATCACCTACTTACGGATTATTTGCTGATTAACTACTACTGGCTCTGTGTAGGTTTGTGGAAGTGTTTGGAGTTTTCTAGAGTTGTTTAAAGTTGGTGAGGTGACGGGGAGTGGTGCTGCAAATGGAGAAGGCCTTGGTTCTGACTTCAAGGGTTCTGGTCAGACCACTTGCTCCCAGTCACGGGTGCTCTAGTTGTCATCCCCCTTGGCCCGCAGCATGACAGGGAGATGGAGCAGAGTCAGCAAAGAAGACGACAATAATAAAAACAGAAAATGCTGGAAATACTCAGCAAGTCAGGCAGCATCTGTGGAGAGAGAACCAGTTAACGTTTCAGGTCGATGACTCTTCGTCAGAACTGGAAAAAGTTGGAGATGTAACAGATTTTTAAGCAAGTGCAGGGGCAGGGAAAGGGGGGGAGGGGAGGCAAGAACAAAAGGGAAGGTCTGTGATAGGATGAAAGGCAGGACAGATTAACAGACAAAAGGGATGATGGTGCAAGGCAAAAGGAGATGGTAATGCGACAAGTTAAGAAAAGATGAGTCTCGATGAGGTGTAAATGGGATTGGCAGAATCCTCAACAGCTGCCTCTTACACTGTTCTAACGAAGCTCAACGTAAGCTTGAGGAACAGCACCTCATCTTTCGATTAGGCACTTTACAGCCTTCTGGACTCAACATCAAGTCCAACAATTTCAGACCATAACCTCTGCCCCTATGATTTTTCCACACGGCAGCTGTTAAGGATTTTGCCATTCCCATTTACACCTCAGCTAGACTCATCTTTTGTTTCTTAACTTGCAACCATACCTGCAGCCTCACACCAGGGCAAGGACAGCGCTACCCGTGGCTGTGAAGGTGACCGTGGCCCTGAATTTCTTCGCATCTGGATCCTTCCAGGCTGGAGCAGGTGACATCTGTAACCTTTCGCAGTTCGCTGTCCATTGCTGCATAAGAGAGGTGGCAGATGCTCTTTATTCCAGGAGAGGGGACTTCCTTGTCTTCACTCTAAAGCAGGTGGAACGTGCACGTGACTTTGCCAAGATAGTGGGCCTCCCCATGGTGCAGGGCACTATCGACTGCACGCATGTGGCTTTGCGGGCACCGCATCTAAATGCTGAGATGTACCACAACCGCAAAGGTTATCACCCGCTGAATGTGCAGTTGGTATGCGACCATGCTCAGCACATCATGATGGTGAATGCCCGGTATCCTAGCAGCAGTCATGATGCTTTTATTCTGTGCCAGTCCGCTGTTACCTCAGTCTTTGAGCCATCAAGACAAATCAGAGGGTGGCTACTGGGCGACAAGGCTATCCACAACCTCGTCATGATGAGGGCACAGCCTTTGCCACCAGGCATGCTGTGACCAGCAGAGGAGGAGGAGGAAGCGGAAGGGAAAAGGCAACCCAAGCAGCTCCTTTCTGCCCAGGCTGTCCATGATCGACTCATCAGAGTGCCGTATCAGTGAACGCAACCACATTTTCCCATTCAACAATAGTCCCACACCATACCTTCCCTCTGTTACTGACCATCACAACGCCTTCTTTGCCGCCACAATGCTGAAATAAAAGCCACCACAAAAGAAAGAGTCCAATCCAACTTTATATATCAATCCATCCAAAATTTCATAACAAAAGTCAACTAATCACCCTTGTGCATTCCTTTAGTGCCTGTCTTGCGTGTGCCTTGGCCTGTCCTAGTGCTCCTACGAAGTGCTACCCCAATAGCTGCAGCATGGCTGGTGGAAAGTTGCTGACTTTCGGTGGAGGAGACTGCAGATAGCCTTGCAGGATGACCTTGAGCACCTCTGGGCCTAGATGGCCCGACTGCGGACTGCACCACCTCGGCATGGGTGACTGGCAACAGCAAGGGCACTGGCGGAGTGGCAGTGGTGGGAGGACGAACGCTGTCATCCTGAGAGAGGACAACAGGTTGTTGCTCCACGGAGCCACTGCTTTTCCCGGGGTGGTGCCTCAGCATTCCTTGCCATCTGTTGGAGGGTATTCCTTGCATCTGTTGGAGGTCAGATTGTTGGACTGCTGTGGGACCCTGCAAGCCGCTCTCCACACTGGTAAATGCAGCCACAATGGCAGCAGTCTGAGCTTGCCTGGCAACAAGCTGAGCCTGCATGAGAGCAGTCTGAGCTTGAATGACAGAAGTCTGAGCTTCCACTGCAGCACTCGGACATTGGGTGACTTCTGCATGTACTGTAATGGAAGCTGAGACATTGGCCATCAGACGCTGCATGACGGTTGGATCCACAAGTGCGCGAATGGAGTTGCCCATTACTTCCATGCTGAAAATCACGGGCTCTGCACAAAGCACTATGCAAGGTTAGTAACGAACTCCTCCATGCTCTTTGGCATTGCACTCAGGCTTTCTGGCAGGCCCGTCAATGCACCAAGAATTTTGTTGTGCATACCCATCAGCGTTCTTCTGTAGCCTGCCCCATTGAAGTCCTCACCTGAGTCCTGTGCAGCAGAACGCGTGAGCGACTTTGCCCTCGGGTGAGCTGGCATCTGCGCTACCCTTGCCCCCTGCCCTGTCTGCAGCCCACTCATGCCCGGTGACTCACTACGTGACTCACTATGTGCAGATTCTGCCTCTAAGCTATCCTTTAAACTGCGCAGTGCCAGTATCTGAGCTGGTGGCTGCGAGTGTCAGATCGAGTGACGGTGTTTCTTCTTCATCACTCTCCTCTCCCTCTTGATCTTGCATCGCTGACTGGGCAGGTTGGATTTCTTGGGTCTCTGAAATGAGAGGCACAAGGATAAGGGTGTGGTGAAGGGAAGGGCGAAAGTAAGAGGTGCATGCTTACAACATGTGCAGCTTGTAAATCAGAAGAGATTGTGGGATGAAGGGGAAGTGGGATGTGAGAAGGAGGATTATGTACGAGGATACTGTCATTTTGTATTCTTTCAGCCCTGCTGCTGGCCACGGGCTCAGTGAATGACCAGCACTGTCTCCTCCATGGGGGTAAGTTGATGCAGATGAGGTGCTGCTGGTGCCGGTTATAATTCACCTTTTCCTGCAAGAGAAAGGGAAGTGTGTCAGTGAGTGTGATGGGGAATGTATTTGGGTAATGTGCCGGTCTTGATTGAATAGTTGGTGGTGTGTGCAAGCTGTGAGATGTGGGTGTGAGGCTTGCAACAGTGGTAAGTGTGTGAGGTATAAGTCATATTTGGTAGAGATTGTTGGTAGGTGAGTGATGGGAGTGTAGTGCATTGAGCAGTATGTAAGGCTACTGGTGTAGATGGTGGGATATGGCATTTGAATATGAATTCCCTGACCTTGACCACTCGTGTGAGTTCATTAAACTTCTTCCTGCACTGTGTCCACGTCCTCTGGGCTACACTGCTGGAGTTCACAGTGGCTCTCTGCTCCCACTGCACTTTGCACTGTTGCCTGGAGTGCCTCTCTCCTCCTATCGACCTCCTGTACCAAGGCCTCTGGTGCTGCCTCTGAGAACCTTGGTGTATTCTCTCTCCCCTGTTGTGCCATCATTAATTGTTCTTCAACTTCCCCAGCCAGTTCAATGATCTGCTGCAAGCAGAATGCACCTCTCCTTTAAGAGATGCAGACCATATTTAAGTAGTGCAGGCAAGCTTTAAGTGGTGCTAGCCTTGCACGAACTTGGCCCCCTTGCTGAGCAGTCACCCTCTCAGCAGTGCGTTCAGCACTAGGCTGAATGCCACAATCATGGAAATGAGCAGGCTGCACGAAGTTCGCGTGCTGCCAGCATTCCTCCTAATGGGTGCGGATTGATTGCGCATCACGATCCCTGTGCCCGTTTTCGGGGGAAAAACCAATTTGTAGGCCATTCTTTCTAATTGATTTTTAGAAGGGATTCATAAACTGAGAGAATTTATAAACACTTTGGCTGGAATTTTCTGTGGTGTCAGTGGGCGCGATCGGTGGCGGGTCAGGTAGGAAAGTGTTATTTTTTTGACCGGGTCTGTCCTCCCGCCGCAACATGCCTTTCCCAATGTCGGGTCTGTCAGCGCTGAGCAGACCCGATGGGCAGCGGCAGGCATCCCAATTAAACTAATTATAATGTACTTATCAGACCCTTGACAGGCTTTTTTTTACCTTACTTTTTAACATTAATTTTTTGGCCACGGGAACCACGCTGTTCAGTGACCACGTCTGTCAACCTAAGGCATGTTAGAAATTAGGGGTACCGAAATTGTGATGTGACTAATACAATCATTTAAACACAGTATTAGAGCTTGAGACACGTAAGGGGTTAATATATAAGTTGTGTTTTACTGTAACTGCTTAAGTTTCATTTTCCTGGAAAACTTGCAATGATGTTATAACATTCCACACAGTGGCAGTCATGTATGACCTTGCTTTCCAGGCTGTTTGTCTGCTGTTTGTGTGCTAGGAAGGTTGCTGACTATATCTTTAGTTTGGCCAACCAAGGCCCAATGGCTGCGTTTCTTCCATTACCGCTAATAACCATATAATGCTAAGTTAGGATTTTGACTTTGTTTAACAAAGTTGCTTGCTAAGATGCATAAGTTAACCAGTGTGTGAGAATAGAATGGAGGACATCTTTGGGAATTTAATGATTAATTTCATGGTACAATAGTTTGATAATGAAATGAAATAGTTAGTTTGCACAGCCAGCTGCACAAACATAAATAACTGATAACAAGCAGTTCCAACAATGGGGCCTCTGACTGGGGGAGTCTGAAGGCCAAGCCTAGTATGTCCGAGTTGCTGACTCTAGCCTGGGAAAGACAGGGCCGAATGATATAAGGAGAAAAACAGTTCTCAGCATACTGTAAGACCATGATTGGTTAAGTACAGAACCCATGTGTAATGGCTATGAGGACCCCTGACAGGTGGGAGATAGAGAGGGATGGGTGGCGGTGCAAAGTAAGTTGGTGTGAGTAAGGATGTGCAGGAGCAGGGTAGGGAAGGCAGAGTGATGGGGATGTAATGAGTGGCACAGCAGGATAAGGTTGAGTGTGGCTTTACAGTAACGTTTCGTGATCTACTGAGATCATTGAAACGTTTGTGCCACTGCACCCAGGTCCTCCTGACCGCATCCCTGCTTGTGTCCTCCTGTGCAATGTGCAACCAGGCTGTTTTGGTCTCCTGGGGAGGTGTCTTCTGCCCATCAGAAGGGAAGAGGACCTCCCTGCGTGGGAGAACCTGGGTGCAGCCCTCTGCCTCTGTGCAATCATTGTCTGTGTTTGCAACACTTCAGTGCTGTAGAACACTGACAGCACAAATGTCAAAAGAAAGTTGGCCACGGTCCCTTTAAGGAAACCGGCTGATGACGCATCATAAATGACGTCACCAGACCCACTTCCTCTAATTGGCCCAGGAAATGCGCTGGGCGGGCTTATCAAGCCCCATTGATGTAAATTCATTTTAGACAGCGGGATGGAGCCAGCAGCGGGGCCGTGACCCGCCACCGACATCGCCTGCCCCGGACCCACCGAGGTGAGCAAAATCTCGGCCTTTGTTGTTGCAGTGTTATGTAATGACTAAGTTGGACAGGCATTTTGAATTTCTTCTGTTTTTCAGTACTCTTATCTCGCATGTTGATCGTGCAGCAGAAGATGTATTATGCTTGTCATTTACTTTGTATTTATTTTCTTAGGTCTTGTAGTGGTGTTGTGGGTATTGTTGATGTGCCCAGTGTAATGATGGAGCCCACTCATAATAAACAAGACTTTGCAGATGCTAAGGAATACCACAGTTTGCTTAGAGTTATGGGTCAGTTTCTGCTTCAGTACTGGAAGGACCTTGGCATTGGTAAGAAAAAATGCTATTTATTGTGAGTTATAAGATGGCTCGGCCCGTTCACATAAGTGTGGACAAGGATTTGAGCCACAAACTTGGATTATCGTAAAATTAACATAAGTAGAATAACAGTAATGAAGAAAATAATGGCACTAAAGAGTGACAAATCCCCAGGACCAGATGGTTTCCATCCCAGGGTTTAAAGGAAGTAGGTGAGCACATTGCAGATGCCTTAACTTTAATCTTCCAAAGTTCTCTTGATTCAGGGAGCGTTCCTTTAGATTGGAAAATTGCGCATGTCACTCCGCTGTTTAAGAATGGCGAGAGAGGGAAACCAGGGAATTATAGACCAGTTAACCTAACATTTGTTGTCGGGAAATTACTGGAATCTATAATTAAGGATAGGATGACTGAACACCGAAAATTTTCAGTTGATCAGAGAGTCAGCATGGATTTGTGAAAGGTAGGTCATGCCTGACAAACCTGATTGAATTCTTTGAGGAGGTGACTAAAGCAGTGGACAGGGGCATGCACATGGAATTTATTTATATGGACTTCCAGAAGGCATTTGATGAAGTCCCCCATAAGAGACTGTTAACTAATATAGAGGCCCATGGAATTGAAGGCAAATTATTGACCTGGTTAGGAAATTGGCTGAGTGGCTAAAAACAGTGGATGTCCAAAGAGACTTGGGGGTCCAGGTACATAGATCATTAAAATGTCATGAACAGGTACAGAGAATAATCAAAAAGGCTACTGGAATGCTGGTCTTTATATCTAGAGGACTAGAATACAAGGGGGTAGAAGTTATGCTGCAGCTATACAAAACCCTGGTTAGACCACACCTGGAGTACTGTGAGCAGTTCTGGGCACCACACCGTTAGGAAGGATATATTGGCCTTGGAGGGAGTGCAGCAAAATTCCCTGGATTCTGGAGAGGTCCCAGCAGACTGGAAAACCGCAAATGTAACGCCCCTATTTAAGAAAGGAGGGAGACAGAAAGCAGGCAACTATCGACCAGTTAGCCTAACATCTGTCATTGGAAAATGCTGGAGTCCATCATAAAGAAAGTGGTAGCAGGACATTTAGAAAATCATAATGGGGCAGAAATTCCTCCCCAAACGCGTGAGTACGGAAGGGGTACTCACGCGTCTGGCCGGAGGAAATGCCGGTTTTCAGCATGCACAGCGCATGCGCTGAAAACCGGCATTTCCTCTCCTCCAACCCAAGAGTTGAAGAGGCTAGCGCGTGCGCTGTAGGGGGCAGCGCGTGCGTCTTGGATTTCCTCTGTTTTGGGGGATTTGCTCATGTGTAAAGGCCTCCGGTCTTTACGCTTGTAAAAAGCACACGTAAGTATTTATTTTTACAGGTAAGTGGTGTTTTAGTGTAATTTAGATTTTTTTTCCCCACAGGTTTATTATTTTAAAGAATCTACAATAAGGTAAGTTTAGTTTTAGACCCTTTTTATTAAAAATTTATTTTTTTCAAAAAAAAAAATTATTGTTTAAATTATTTTTTTTAACTTATTTATACTTCATTTAATGATTGGGATGTTTTTTAAATTTTTATTTAAAGTTTAAATAGTGTTTTGGGCCCCCGTAGTTTTCATGAGTTTGACAGTTCTTACTCTCAAACTCATGAATGAACCTCCCCCTCCCCTGATTGGTTGTACAGTCCTCACCTGATCCCAGCCGGCACATCGCACTAACTACGCCGCTGGATCAGGTAAGCACTGCGCGCTGACATCTGAACCGGGCCTGTGACAGGAAATGCAAGCAGGCCCGGGCTTCAGATGTCAGCGCGCAGGGTGAGTGCAGATCGGGGGCTTGCACCCGCGGGAAGCCCCCGACCCGAATTTTTGGCCCAATATCGTCGCGCAGAGTCAGCATGGTTTTATGAAAGGGAAATCATGTTTGACAAATTTGCTGGAGTTCTTTGAGGATGTAATGAGCAGGGTGGATAAAGGGGAACCAGTAGATGTCGTGTATTTGGATTTCTAGAAGGCATTCGATAAGGTGCCACATAAAAGGCTACTACACAAGATAAGAGCTCACTGGGTTGGGGGTAATATATTAGCATGGATAGAAGATTGGCTAACTAACAGAAAAGAGAGAGTTGGGATAAATGGGTCATTTTCAAGTTGGCAAACTGTAACTAGTGGGGTGCCGCAGGGATCAGTGCTGGGGCCTCCACTATTTACAATCTATATTAATGACTTGGATGAAGGGACCGAATGTAATGTAGCCAAATTTGCTGATGATACAAAGATAGGTGGGAAAGCAAATTGTGTGGAGGATGCAAAGAATCTCCAAAGGGATATAGATAGGCTAAGTGAGTGGGCAAAAATCTGGCAGATGGAGTTTAATGTGGGAAACTGCAAGGTTATCCACTTTGGTAGGAAAAGTAAAAAAGCAAATTATTATTTAAATGGGGAGAGATTACAAAATGCTGAGGTACAGAGGGATCTGGGGGTCCTTGTACATGAATCACAAAAAGTTAGCATGCAGGTACAGCAAGTAATTAGGAAGGCAAATGAAGTGTTGGCCTTTATTGCAAAGGGAATGGAGTATAAAAGTAGGGAAGTCCTGTTACAACTGTACAGGGCGTTGGTGAGACCACACCTGGAGTACTGCGTACAGTTTTGGTCTCCTTATTTAAGGAAGGATATACTTGCATTGGAGGCAGTTCAGAGAAGATTCACTAGGTTGATTCCGGAGATGAAGGGGTTATCTTGTGAAGAAAGGTTGAGCAGGTTGGGCCTATACTCATTGGAGTTTAGAAGAATGAGGGGATCTTATTGAAACATAAGATTCTGAAGGGGCTTGACAGGGTAGATGTAGAGAGGAAGGCCCCGATTTTCTGGCCGCTGTCAGGCGGCTTTTCATGCGGCCGGGAGCCGAAAATCAGCGAAAAAGCGGGCCGGGACCCCCCCCCCCCCCCCCGCCTGATTCCCCGCCCCGTCCGACTTTCGGACTGCCGTTTCTGCGCGCCCCACTTCAGTCCCGGCCGCCGCTGGCGGGACTGGTCGTCGGAGCACTAACAAGCAATTATCTGCTTGTTGATGTGGATTTTATCGTGCTGTTGCGACTTTGGGGCTTTCCCCACCTGAAACCCACCTGCGGGGAACCCCGCTGCTGAGAGCTGGCGTAGAAACAGCTGGCTTGCTTGCTTGCAGCAGCAGGTCACTGAGGGCTGAAGAGATTTAAATAGGCAGCATTTGCAGGCTGCAGGACCTTGTTGATCAAGGCTTGGGGGAACTTTTTGAAGCCTTAGGAGCAGCTGCAGAAAGTTGGAGCCTCACACACTTCTCCAGTGTGAGCTCCTGGGAAGCCCCTCTCACCACCCTAACTCAGCGCCCCCTCAACGGAGGCATCTGCCAGAAGCATGGGAGGCCTTTGGGACGTTCCCTTCCTGGCATTAGAGGATCTCCAACAGCAGAGGCGGCAGCAGCAGAACCAGGAACAGCAGGATGAGCACCAGGAGCACCAGGCTGCTGCTCACTCACCTGAAGCTGCACAGGCCAGAAGGGGCCAGCGCTTGGAAGTGGCTTGAGAGCACCTTGCTGCGCTTTAGGGGGCCAGTGGGACCCGTTTCTGCACTGGCAGTCCTACTCAGAAGGACTTCCATGAAGATCTGGTTTCTCTGTTCAACAGATGGCCAACGCTCCTCAAGAGATGTCATTCTCTTATGAGCACTCACCATGTTTTCTGTACCCTGGCGAGTTATCTCCTGCATGGAGGTTGCCAACCTTTCCATGGTGATGCGTTCATGCACCAGTGACTCCACAAAGGCTCTGCTCATGGTCGCTATGGACTCCTCCATTTGCTCAGCACTCGCAGCGACCCTGGAGACAAAACCTGCCAGAGACTCCTGCATCTGTGCATGGAGATCCATCACCTCTTCTCTTGTGGATGGACGCAGAGGCAGAGGGTCGTCATGCAGCACAGCTGAGCTGAGCTGGCAGAGTCCTGCGCCCTCCGACGAGGACTCTCCACTGCTGTCTCTGTCTCCAGAATCTGCTGAGGCTCACTTGTGAGCTGTGAAACACCAGGTGACAACACTACTCTATGTCCTGAAGGTCCCCCCGAGGTGTGAGTGTCTGCGCTGGTGCTGGGTGCGCTTGCTGCGCCCTCAGAGGTTGGAGCTTCCTCTGAGGAGTCTGGCTGCACAGCCTCTTCCTCCTCCACAGTGAGGACGGGGTCTCTGGATGGTACTGTGGGGGAGTAAAGGAAGGAGATAGAGATGTAAGGTTCTTCTAGTGACTCCCAGCGAGTTGACACCTGCATCCATGCAGCATTGGCCTCAGTGGGAGGCCGCTTCCTCCCTGACATAGGGAAGAGGACCTCCCTGTGGGCCCTAACCCCATCCAATAATGCCTGCAGTGAAGCCTCGTCGAATTTGAAGGCAGCTCGGCCTCTGCCGCTGGCAGCAGCTGGTGCAGGCTCCTCTGCCATTGTGCAAGAGTGGTTGAGAAGCCTGCAGAGGTGGAGAAGCTTGCTGGACACTTTGAAAGCACCACGAATGATGACATCATAGTGTGGGGATTTCTGACTCGAATTGGACAATTAGCAAGGCTTCCCACATGCTGGGAATTAATTGGCCACTTGAGGGAAAATTGCGTGGAGCTGGCTGACACTTTTTTATGTGTGTCAGAAACCCCACATTCGGGGAAATCTGACCATTCCCCACACAAGCCGAAAATCGGGGCCGATGTTTCCCCTCATGGGGGAATCTAGAACTAGGGGGCATAATTTCAGAATAAGGGGGCACCCTTTTAAATTGGAAATGAGGAGGAATTTCTTCTCTGAGGGTCGTGAATCTGTGGAATTCTCTTCCCCAGAGAGCTGTGGAGGTTGGGTCATTGAATATATTGAAGGTGAAGATAGACAGATTTTTGAAAGGTAAAGGAGTCAAGGATTATGGGGAGCAGGCAGGGAAGTGGAGTTGAGGCCAAGATCAGATCAGCCATGATCTTATTGAATGGCGGAGCAGGCTTGAGGGGCCAAATGACCTACTCCTGCTCCTACGTCTTATGTTCTTATGTGTCTGCAAACGGCAATTGATGCTAGATCAATTAATTTTAAATCTGAGATTAATAGCTTTTTGTTAACCAAAGGTATTAAGGGTTATGGGCCAAAGGCGGGTATATGGAGTTAGGTCGCAGATCAGCTATGATCTCATTGAATGGCGGAACAGGCTCGAGGGGCTCAATGGCCTACTCCTGTTCCTATGTTCCTTTTTTCCTATCTAGTCCAAATACAAACTGGATCTTAATTGGGTGCAGTTGGTTTTCTGCCCACAGAACAAAACATTTTTGGTTTTGTAATATTTATGGTTGCTGTCGATGCAGAGAGCAAAATCCAGCAGAGCAAGTGTGTAATATTTTTAGAAACATCTTCAAGTCACCAAGTTAGGACTATTCAGTAGTTCCTTAACTACCACATCCACACCTGTTGGATTCCCCTAGTTCTCCAATCAGAGAGGAAGAGTTGAGGATTTGAAATTAACAGAAGGACATACAAAAAGTTTCACTCCTGTCTGAATTTGTTGATGCTGTATCAAGTAACTGGATTTATTAAACTGATTTTCACACACTATACATTCAAACAGCCTATAATGTGTGCAATAACATCTACATGCATTATGCAGAAACAGTCAAAGGATTTTGGGGGGGTTGAATCCCTTTACAAATGTGATCTCAGGGAGAGTGCAGGTCTAAGTTGCTTATCCCTCTCATGATAACTAAGGGATGACTTCTCATTCCATAGTTACCATCGAGCACACTGAGCAATATGGTTTATATTACTGTACCATAAATGTGCTATATAAATTGGCATAGTTCGGTGTTAAATTACAGCACATTTTCTATAGTATTTATTATAGTAAATCAAATGTAAAAGCTTATTTTAGCTTAGAACTCTGACATGTTCATGTGCTTTCAGCCAAAATGGGAATTGTGAAATTCTGGAATGAGTTTGGATACCTGTCAACAAACTGGAATTTGTTACCCTCAAATGCACTTCAGTATAAGAGGAGACGTGCTCTTGAGATTCAAGTTACAGTACAGTGTGGCAAGTACAATTTATTTGCTAAGCAAAATATACAAGAGAGCGATGTACTCACTCATGAAAATAATCCTCAAAACACTATTGAATTTTACCTGTGTGTAAAGTAAAAGCGTACCACTGTTCTAAAAAGAAAGGCAGGGCTGAATTTCCTGGGAGGTTATGGCAGGAAACTGGTTTAACTGAGGTTGGTGTAGAAGTTTGGGACAGAACCCAGTTATGCTGGGCACAAGGGACATCTGAACATCTCTGGTTTTCTGAATTTTTAAGGGCCTCAGGAATTTAAATGGCTAGTTTCACCATTTGAGGTTGCAGAGCGATTGATTGTGTTACTGAAACAAGCATAATAGAGAACAGCAACATTTAAAAACTTTGTAGCTTTTCCCTGATATCATCAGGGCCCACTTATATCGCGGCATTGTACCACAATGATTTCCTTCCCCCAGCCACATGAAGTGAGCATCCTAGAAAACTACCAATAGCTCTTGTGCACTCCCAAAATATTTAAATAACACTGACCCTAGGAAATGCGCTAAGGTCATGGGCAAAATCTATGGGAGGGTGGAAAACAGACTCTGCCACACTTCCACTGGCAGAAGAAATTTGGCCCCACTGTGTCTTCAGATTTTTTTGTTATGTGCTCATCGAGCTATAGAATGGAAGACTTGTTCCACTCTTTGCATCCTTATCGAGCACTCCCAAACTAGATATGTCAGACTAGTATATTCTTTATGATCTGTGTTACTGTCGTGTACTGGGCTCGATTTTAAACTCAAATCTCCAATATGAAAGGGCATTGTTCAAGTCTATTGGGGTGGCCCAATCCATCTTTTTCCATTCTCTCAAACAATCGCAGGAAGTGACCATTTTGTAAGCAACTGATTTGTTACGGAAGACAACACTGAGCTAAATCAAAGTTTTTTTCTGACCCTATACTCACCTCAGTTTACTTTTAAAGTGTGCGAAATTCCTTGAAATGCTAAAAGAAATTAAACTGTTATCCAGTATCATAAAGCTCTTGTAACATCTGGGTATGTTGTTAAATTGTGAGAAAGCAATCATTTTTCCTCATTTATCATTCTATAAATGCCGCATGAGTAATGCAGGATGCCAATTTGGAGAATGGCATTTTCATGCTACCCCTCCCCAAGAATCCGTGGATATTATTCCGATCAGGAAGGTACTAGATTCAATTCCTGATCTGTGCTGACTGGAGGGATGAAAATTGATCAATGTTACTGTTCTTGATCACTTTCCGTGACCTTTGGGAAGTATGTATGTATAGACACTGAGACCAGGATCAGGCTTTACTGTAATGGCCCGTTGTCAAGTAACTCACTGTCCAGGTTAGCATAAAAAATGAACACTTGGTTGAGGCTTTGGTGTACTGTCATCCATTGTGAGTTAGCACCTACAAGAAAGGAGGGGTAAAGTAAGAAAAATTGAGAGAGATGTTTTTCTGTACACAATGTTAGGTGTGTAGTGTATGTACCCGTTTACCTTTAAGGGAACTATTGAATGTAACCGTTCGCCTTTAAGAGCACTATTTTAGGTGTGGCACTATTTGTTGGCTCATGTATACTGTAATACCGATAGTGACCACACCAGTATATAAGGGTTGGGATATGTTAACTAGGGCAGAAATCGCCCAGACCTCTGAATAGTAAAGACCTGTTTTTCTTTGTTAATGTTGGAGTCTGTGTGTTATTTACAATACAACCACAGACTTAACACTGGCGACGAGTCGGATTCGAACCCTGCGGCAGTTATTCCACGGCGGCTTCGTCCAAAGACAGGACGTTGAAGAGAGGTTTCAATCCTCACCACCCCACTGGAAGCGACAGGCATTAGGACCCTGCAGCCTCCATCAGCGACTGAAAACTGGAGTGCAGAAGAAACAGGGCTGGGGAAGACAGAGGTACAGGGCGATCGCGATCGGCAGATAAGGGCCGCTTTGGAGTGCGAGGCGCAGCCGGGCCATCGATCGCAATCCCTGATAAGGGCCGCACTCGGGCTGGTAGGGCAGAGTCGGCAGACACTGAAGGCGCGAGAGCCACGGGGAAAAGCGCGGGCCATCGATCGCGATCGGGAGATAAGGGCCGCACTCGGGGCTGAAGGGAGACGGCGTCGGGGGCCGGGTGAAGACCGCCAAGCGCGGGAAAACCGCCATTAAAGTGGGCGGGGAGAGCGAGAAGCGCGGGAAAGCCGCCATTTTTCGCAGGGAAACCGCTGGGGAAGAAGACAGAAGCGGGAAACCGCCATCTTAGAAAATTAATAAGAATTTTCAGAAATACTTGTGTTCTCGAGAAGAGAAGAAGATGCCTAAACGGGGTAATATCACCAAATGCTATCGTTGTGGGAAGACAACACACGACCAGAAGCAATGCTGGGGTAAGAACCAAGAATGCTGGAAATGTGGCAAGATCGGGCACATAGCTAAAGTGTGCCGGTCAGGAACGACGTGCAACAATAATGAGTCCTCACAAAAATGGGACAGAAAGGTACATGACGCAAATAGGAAGAGTCTGAAGGAACAGAAGTCGGACACACACGCCAAAGGCAGAGGACTGGACGGTCTAAGAATGCACAACGTGAGCAATGAAGCCGACCGTCAAACTATTTGGATAACGCTACCGATTGAAAAGGTCCAAGTAAAAATGGAAGTGGACACCGGATCGGCGTTGACGGTCATGAATAAGCATGACTATAAAAAGTTTTTCAAGCATATTCCACTACGGGATGCGGATCAGATACTGAAGACATACACGGGACAAAAAGTATTCCCCATCGGGAAGATAGAGGTCAAGGTGAAATACAAAGATAAAGTTCACCACCGGTTAGAGCTGTATGTGTTGCCTGAGGGAGGCCCACCACTTCTGGGTCGGGAGTGGATCCGGAAAATAAAGATGGATTGGCATGCACTAAACACCATGACGGTGGAGCCCAAAAAAGAGGACGTCAAACCTGAACGGTTGGCCAGAATATTAGACGAAGCTAAAGAGGTATTCCAGCAAGGACTGGGAAAGTTACGAGGTATTAAAGCAAAGGTCAAGATTGCTGAACATGCAAGCCCAAAGTTTTGGAAGGCTAGATCGGTGCCGTACGCAATAAGACCGGCAGTGGAGGCAGAACTAGAAGAACTTGAACGATCAGGTGTTCTGTCAAAAGTGGACTGGAGTGAGTGGGCCACGCCCATTGTTCCCGTCATGAAAACCTCACCGAATAACAAGCCAGGGGAACCGGGGAAGGTCCGTATCTGCGGAGACTTCAAGATCACAGTGAATCCGGTACTCCACACGGTACAATACCCGCTTCCGCGGATAGAAGATATTTTTGCTTCGTTGGCTGGAGGGAAGCACTTCACGAAGATAGACCTGGCTCAGGCATATTTACAGATGGAGGTTGAGGAAGAGTCACGTCAATACCTCACCATCAACACTCACAGAGGCTTGTATCGCTACAACAGACTGGTCTTTGGAGTAGCTTCGGCACCAGCAATTTGGCAGAGGGCCATGGAACAGGTGTTACAAGGAATTCCGAGCACGCAGTGCTATTTAGATGATATCCTAATCACAGGAAAAGATGCGGAAGAACACCTCACGAACTTGAAACTGGTACTCACCAGGTTGAAGGAGTATGGCCTTCGGGTTAATCGCAAGAAGTGTGAGTTCTTCCAAAAACAGATCTCATACTGCGGTCATGTCATTGACCGAGAGGGATTACATAAATCACCGGAAAAGATAGAAGCGGTAGTGAAGGCCCCCGCTCCAGGAAACATGTCACAGCTAAGATCATTCTTGGGATTGATTAATTACTATCACAAGTTTCTGCCAAATTTATCCACGGTACTGCATCCGCTGAATGAACTGTTGCGGAAAGAAACACCATGGAGGTGGAGTGAGGAATGCAAAAAGGCTTTTCGCAGAAGCAAGGAGTTGATTACCTCTGAAGAAGTGTTGGCTCATTTCAACCCAGCATTACCCCTTCGGCTGGCTTGTGATGCTTCCCCGTATGGAATTGGGGCAGTACTTTCGCATAGGCTACCAAATGGCTCGGAGAGGCCAGTGGCATTCGCGTCCCGGTCATTGACGCCAGCGGAACGAAATTACGCCCAGATAGATAGGGAGGCCCTCAGTCTGGTGTGGGGCGTGAAGAAATTCAACCATTACTTACAGTGTAAGAGGTTCACATTGCTGACGGACCACCAGCCGTTGGTGTCCATATTCAACCCAAACAAGGCCGTTTCCACCATGACGGCACAGAGGTTACAAAGATGGTCAGTGTTACTTGGGGCACACCAGTATGATATTGAATACAAACAGTCCAAACAACATGGAAACGCTGATGGGCTATCACGCTTGCCATTGCCAATGGTAGAAGAAGCGAGGACAGTAGACCCAGTAGAGTTGTTCCACTCATCAATAGTGGAGTGTCTGCCGATCACGAACTCAAGGATCGAAAATGAGACAAGGAATGACCCGACTCTCTCACGAGTCTATGACTTAACGGTGGAGGGATGGCCAGCGCAGTGCGAACCAACACTGCAAGCATTCGCACAGAGGAAAGAACAACTGTCTGTGTCGAGGAACCCTGATGTGTGGGTCTAGAGTGGTGATTCCACCCAAACTCCAAAAGAAGGTACTCAAGGAGCTGCACGAAGGACACCTGGGGGGCGTAAAGATGAAGAACCTAGCTAGGGCGTTTGTGTGGTGGCCAGGCATCGATGGGGACATAGAGGAGATAACGAAGAATTGCCTAGGATGTCAGAGGGTTCAGAACGCGCCACCACAGGCTCCTCTGCACCCATGGGAGTGGCCCTCATCTCCCTGGCAAAGAGTACACATCGACTTTGCGGGCCCTTTCATGGACTCGATGTTCTTAATAGCGGTAGATGCCCACTCCAAGTGGCCGGAAGTAATTAAGATGACCACCACCACAACGGAAAAAACCATTACGGTGCTAAGGACAATGTTTGCACGGAATGGTCTGCCAGAACAGGTCTGTTCCGATAATGGGCCGCAATTTGTGTCTGAGGAATTTAAGAAATTTCTAAAAAGCAATGGGGTTAAACATTACACATCAGCCCCATACCATCCCGCCTCCAATGGACTGGCTGAAAGATTTGTCCAGACCTTCAAGAAGGCCATAAAGGCCATGAGTAATGAAGACATAAGTTTACAGCATAAGGTGGATAGCTTTTTGTTGGCCTATCGAAATGCAACACATGCGGTCACGAATCAAACTCCCGCAATGATGTTTTGCAATAGACGCCTAAGATGCCGGCTGGATTTGCTCAAACCAAACGTAAGAAGGGACGTAGAGAACCGGCAATTCCAGGGCATGAATGAAAGGGCCACCAGATCTTTCCAGATGGGGCAACAAGTTTTGGCCCGGGACTACCGTACGGAGAAATGGCAGCCTGGAACTATTAAAAAAAGGCTAGGACCGTTGATGTACACGGTGGACATTGGGGACAAGGTAATAAGGCGCCATGTTGACCAGATCATAGGGTCCGCCACAAATGAGCAACCGACTTCACCACCTTACCCGAGTAATGTTGAACCTGAAGTACCCAGAACACCTACTTCTGATCTAGTAATACTGGAATCAGATGAACCTGACACTGTTGTTCCAGCTGAATCGACTTTACCAGAGACACCTACTGGACCGCTGGGAATGACGACACCACTGCGGCGTTATCCGGACAGAATCCGGAAACCTCCACAGAGACTGAACCTGTAAACTGTTTCCACTGAGAGTATATCTGTAAATTGTTATATGACGTTGACTCCATCGAGAGTATATCTGTAAATTGTTATATGAAGTTGAAGATTGTATGTTTAACGGGGATTCTGTAAGTAAGAAGCTAAAAAGGGAGGATTGTAGTGTATGTACCCGTTTACCTTTAAGGGAACTATTGAATGTAACCGTTTGCCTTTAAGAGCACTATTTTAGGTGTGGCACTATTTGTTGGCTCATGTATACTGTAATACCGATAGTGACCACACCAGTATATAAGGGTTGGGATATGTTAACTAGGGCAGAAATCGCCCAGACCTCTGAATAGTAAAGACCTGTTTTTCTTTGTTAATGTTGGAGTCTGTGTGTTATTTACAATACAACCACAGACTTAACAAGGTGGAGTCCATGCGGGGTTGAGTTTAGCAGTCTGCACAGCCAATAGGGAGCTACATGCACTGATTGGCGAATCAGAAATTTGGGATTGCACTGCCCACAATTTTCTGACCATTAATGGTTTGTTTATATTTAATGTGGACTTGCTTTATTTTACAACATCTATATTCTATAGCAGTAAATATTTTTTATTTTATGTTTTATTTGTATTAGACCTCTGTCTACTTTGGAGAACTCTACCATCCAACTTAGATGTAAATGACAGAGTATTGCCTGACATCTGGGTCTGCTACATGAACGCAAATCGAAAACAGAATAGGTAAGTTGGGGACATTTTATTCAAAGTATAGGATCCTTCATGAATAAAAGCTCGTTACAGAATAAATGTTCCTTCTTGAGTGTGAAAGGTTTACAGCATATTTATGACCGTGTTAACTAAGTAAAACAATGTCAGTATTGAGTCATCGAGTGAAATGTTCTGTTTATTACCTGAATTAATGGTGTTAGCTTTTAAATGAGCTCAGAATGGCACCTCACAGATCAACTTTAATAATAGTTAAATATCATTTTTTTTGAAAGATCTCATTGAAACTTATAAAATTCTAACAGGACTAGACAGACTAGATGCAGGAAGGATGTTCCCGATGGCCGGGGAGTCCAGAACCAGGGGTCACAGTCTAAGGATAAGGGGTAGGCCATTTAGGACAGAGATGAGGAGGAATTTCTTCACCCAGAGAGTGGTGAACCTGTGGAATCCTCTACCACAGAAGGCAGTTGAGGCCAACTTAATAAATATATTCAAGAAGGAGTTAGATATATTTCTTAAGGCTAAGGGAATCAAGGGATATGGGGAGAAGGCAGGGACAGGGTACTGAATTTGGATGATCAGCCATGATCTCATTGAATGGCGGAGCAGGCTTGAGGGGCTGAATGGCCTACTCCTGCTCCTATCTTCTATGTTTCTATCTAGATTTTCTTTAGCTCAGCTGTTTGATCTGTATTGACACGTACTTAGAAGACAGGTAGTGTGATATCCGAGTGGTAAGATCAGAAACTGAGAGAAGCGAGATATTGGGAACAAACCCAACTGTTTATTTACACGGTGTAGCAGAGAGACATAGCTCTTACAAGCTGGAGGCAAGCACACAATTCTTACAGCACGAGCCAAGATGGAGGATGAACATAAGAACATAAGAAATAGGAGCAGGAGTAGGCCAATCGGCCCCTCGAGCCTGCTCCGCCGTTCAATAAGATCATGGCTGATCTGATCCTAACCGCCAATCCACTATCACAGAACCATCTCCTGAATTTAACAGAATTAGACACACGAAATAGGAGCAGGATCAGGCTCTGAGTCATACCCATAATGCAATGCCACATTACCGTGTTAACTGGTGTACCAGGACATTGAATACATGACCCATAACATTAAATACTGGTGAATGTGAACCCTTAATATTTGGCTCCATCTGGTGGATAACTTAAACATTACATCCCAGATTACTATATCCCTCCCCTCTTAAATTGAACATTAATTTCTTAACAACATTCTTAAAAAGTCCCATAAGGAAACTCCTTTAATGATAGTCCATACTGAACGAATCTAGCAGGTCGTTATCAATCTCTCTGGTGGCTTGTGAGGCCTTGGTGAACGTCTTACAGTCAAGTCCCTGCTTGGTTGTGGTAGAGCCACCTGCTGCTCCTGAGCAGTACTCCGAGTATCTGACTCTGCTACGATGGTTTCCTCTTGACGAAGGGATCCAGGTGGAACTGGCTCTGTTCATGGTGGTGGTACCACCGATGCATTTGGATAACTGGGGGCCAACTTGTCCTCCGACATCTCCTCTGGAACCTCCATTTCGATTTCCCCTTGTCTGGTCAGTATCTGATCTACATGTCTGCGTACTACCTGACCAGTTCCCACCATGACCGTATATGATACTGGACCGGTCATTGAGTCTATGACGCCAGGAATCCATTTTGGACCATAACTGAAATTCCTGGTAAGGACCGCATCTCCTTCTCCAAAACTGCGGCTCTTTGTCCTTCTGTCATGGTTCTCCTTTTGTTTGATTTGTCGGTTTTCCACCTTCCTTTTTAGATCTGGGTGAACCAGGTCAAGAGTGGAGCGTAGTCGATGTCCTAACAACAGCTCAGCAGGAGAGAGTCCTGTGGTAGATTGAGGTGTTATTCTGTAGCTGAACAGAACTCCTGACACCTTGGCTGCCAAACTCCCTTCCGCACTTTTTTTCATCATCTCCTTAAATGTTTGTACGGCTCTCTCCGCAAGTCCATTTGAAGATGGATGATATGGAGCTGAGGTCACGTGCACTATGCCATTGTTTCTCATGAACTCTTTTGTTTCTGTACTCACCAAACATGTGGCATTGTCACTTACTACGATCTCCGGTAGCCCTTGATTACTAAAACTCCTACGCAGGCAGTCTATAGTAACAGTAGATGAAGCAGAATTTACAGGATAAACATCCATCCATTTGGAATGGGCATGAATGATTATGAGGAACATCTTTCCCATGAATGGACCCGCATAATCTACATGTAATCTTCTCCATGGTTTATCCGGCCACTCCCAGGGGTGGAGAGGAGCCGCTGCTGGTGCCTTCCTGTGTACTTGACAAGTGCTGCATGTCTTGACTAGATTTTCTATCTCTTCATCTAGCTTTGGCCACCACAAGTAACTCCTTGCCAAGGCTTTCATACGTGAAACTCCAGGATGACACTGATGTAGTTGCCCTAGGATAGACTGTCGTGCTGGCTGTGGAATAATCACTCGTGCTCCCCACAACACACAACCATCCTGCACACCCAGCTCTGTCTTCCTGACACTGTAAGGTATGAAATCAGTCCCTTCCGGATGCTGTGGCCAACCCCTCATCACATATTCTCGGACTCTAGACAGTACTGGATCTTTACCGGTCCATGTCCTTACTTGTTCTGCGGTCACAATTGCCGTGTCCGTGTCCTCCAACATCCAAACTCTGTCCTCTGGAGCTGCACGGATAGGTGTACCTGGCAGTGGAAGACAGCTCAAGGCATCTGCGTTCCCATGGTACTTGCCCGCCTTGTAAACGATGACATACTCATATGCCCTCAATGTCACTGCCCACCTCTGGATCCTGGGTGACACCATCTATGGTACTGCTTTCATTTAATTAAAAAGAGATAGAAGAGGTTTATGATCGGTGCATATGGTGAATTTCCTGCCATATAGGTACTTGTGAAACCTCCGTAACCCAAACATTACTGCTAACCCCTCTTTATCTAACTGGGAATAGTTTTTTTCCGCCGGTGTCAGAGTTCAAGACATAAACCCTATTGGTCTTTCTGTTCCATCTTCCAAGCTGTGTGAAAGAACCGCCCCCACCCCGTAAGGTGAAGCATCACAAGAGAGAATGATGTCTTTCTCTGCATTGTAGTGAACCAGCACATCCGAGGACAGCATCAGTTTCTTGGACTGTTCGAATGAAACCCTCTGTTACTCTTCCCACTGCCACTGCGTCTCCTTGCGCAGAAGTTTGTGAAGAGGTGCTAACACTGTTGCCAAGTTTGGTAAAAATCTGTTATAATAGTTTAGCAGTCCCAGGTAAGCTTTTAACTCAGTCACATTGGTAGGAGCTGGGGCCTCCTGCAATGCTTGTACCTTCTCCTTGATTGGATGGAGCCCGGTGGCGTCCACTCTGTGTCCCAGGAACATGGCCTCATTCCCCAGGAAAGTGCACTTACTCCTCTTGAGCCGTAACCCAGCCTTATCCAATCTTCGTAGTACCTCTCTGAGTGCTCAGATGCTCCTGGTCGGTTCTTCCCGTCACCAGAATGTCATCCAGATAGATTGAAACATGTGGGATCCCTTGCAGTACACCCTCGATAGTCCTCTGGAAAATAGCTGGACTAGATGAGACACCGAATGGTAAGCGGTTATAGGTAAACAAACCCTTGTGTGTATTTATGGTTACATACTTCTTGGATTCCTCATCTAGTGTAATCTGCAAGTATGCATGACTCATATCCAGCTTTGTGAATTTCTTCCCTCCAGCCAGGTTTGCAAAGAGATCCTCTGTTTTGAGAATAGGATACTGTTCTAGTTTAGACACCCTATTTACTGTCAATTTATAATCTCCACAGAGTCTTACCGAATTGTCCGGTTTTAAAACCGGTACAATGGGAGCTGCCCAATCTGAATATTTCACTGGTTCCAGTATGTTCTCTCTCAAAAGACGGTCAAGCTCAGCCTCTACCTTCGGTTTCATGGAATACGGCACAGGTCGTTGTTTAAAAAACCTTGGCAGTGCCTCCTTGTCTACATAAATCTTAGCTGGGGGGCCATTAAATGTGCCAAGTTCTTCCTTGAACATATTCTCATGTTCAATCAACACTTCTTGCAAAGACAACTGTTTGCCTCCCTCTATTTGATTTATTGCTCCCCAATCTAATTTAAGTTCTTGTATCCAGCCCCGACCTAACAGGTTTGGTCCAGAACTCGATACTACAACTACAGGTAGCTGTTCCACGGTGTCCCTGTGACGCACAGTTACAGTAGCTGTACCCAATGTCGCCACTCATTTACCGGTATATGTTTTAAGCTGCATAGAGCAAGACTTTAACTCTGGAACTTTTGCACGGTTCCACAATTTTGAGTACTCCTCCCTGTTCATTATGGTTACACCGCATCCTGTATCCACTTCAAAGTTGACCTTAGAGTCATTTACTGTCAGTTGCAAAGTGATAGGATCCACTTTTGGAATGCTCTCTACCATACTATGCATTATGAACATGTCGTCTTCTTTCTCAGCTTCTCCGCTGATGTGATGTGCTCCCTGTTTTTTCACTTCTCTTCCTAGGTTTTGCTTTCCTCCCCCTTTTTGTTTGTATTCCTCCACGATTGCTTTTGCCCTGCATGCACGTTTTATATGTCCTTTTTTTCCACACTTGTGGCACATTTCCTCCAGAAACCTGCATTCCCTCGCCAGGTGATCGCCATTGCATCTATAACATGCCTTTACATGCTCACATTGTGGTTTCTGATGCATGTTTAACTTGTGCACCATAACCTGACCTGCAACTTGCTTTGTAGTAGCCCAGTTTGAACCTTGTATTTCTTTTACATCTCGGTTCGCTGTCTCTATGGCTTGAGCAAGTTCCAATGCTTTTTCATACGTAAGCCCAGTCTCGGACAATAATCTCCACTGTATTCGATCATCCATTATCCCGCAAACTAGCCTATCTCTCAGCATGTCTTTCAGGTTGTTGCTGTAATTGCAATCGTGTGCCAATTTCCTCAACACCGCTACATAATCCAATACAGTCTCTCCCGGTTTTCTGTTCCGTGAATTAAATTTGAAACGCTGTACAATCTCACTCGGTCTGGGATTGAAATGTTCCTTCAGCAAGGCCATTAATTCAGCAAATGATCTGTCTCCAGGCTTTTTAGGACTGCATAAGTTTCTCATTAAACTATACGTCTGACTTCCCACGGAAGTGAGCAAAATAGCTCTCCTTTTTCCGACATCATTTATATCATTTGCTTCAAAGAAATGCATCAACATCTCGCAGTATTCATCCCAGGTCTGCGTCTGAACCTCAAAAGCAGAGATCTTTCCTACCGTAGCAGCCATGATCCGTTATTCAGTGCTCCTTTTTTTTTTCTTCGTCAAGATGTGATCTGTTGATCCTCGTCACCAATATGTGATATCCGAGTGGTAAGGTCAGAAACTGAGAGAAGCGAGATATTAGGAACAAACCCAACTGTTTATTTACACGGTGTAGCAGAGAGACATAGCTCTTACAAGCTGGAGGCCAGGCACACAATTCTTACGGCACGAGCCAAGATGATGGATGAACCTCTGAGTCATACCCATAATGCAATGCCACATTACCGTGTTAACTGGTGTACCAGGACATTGAATACATGACCCATTACCTTAAATACTGGTGAATGTGAACCCTTAATATTTGGCTCCATCTGGTGGATAACTTAAACATTACATCCCAGATTACTATAGGTAGTTTCTCTCTAGTCTCTTCAAGTAGCACTGCGACTGGGAACCAGGTGTGTGAAAGAGGCTCAAATTGATTAGCTTCCATTTTCTCACTCGGTATATAGAATGACTTTAAGCAACACCCGTCCATTTTGAACTTAACTGCCTGGGGACGGGTTTCACACAATTCGTGAAACCCGGCAGTTAAACCGAGGCGGGGACTGCTGCATCCAGGAGGTAAGTGGATTTCTACCTACCTCCTGAATCCAGGGTCCCTACCTAACCCACGCCCTGCAATCGGAGACCCCCCCCACGAGGCCTCCGATCTAGTCCCCCCCACCCCACTATGATGATGAGGCCGGCCCCGATCCTCCACCGCCGCCCCCAATCCCTGGCTGATTTCCCCCACCCCACCCCGGCGATCCCCTGCTTGCCTGTCGATCCCCGATCCCCTGCTAATCCTGCAACCGCCCCCCCCCCGGCAATCCTCTGTCCTCTCTCCCGATTGCCAACCCTCCTGATTCCTGACCCTGGACCGACCCCTCGCAACTGAGGCCTACCTGCCCGCAGCCAGCCAGCCTCTCAAGCTGGCTGGCTGTGAGTGGGAAACCGAGGCCTCACGTTCAAATTAGGCCCTGCCGACCTCCCGGGTTTCCCACCCGCCTTGGACACCCCCCCTGCCCCCAACTCTCCTTCCCGAAGAAAATTCCGACCATTGTTTTCAGTCTCCGCCACAAACTCTGTTCCCTAGCCACCAACTCTATTCCTCTCCCTGGTCATGGTCTGAGGCTAAACCAGACTGTTTGCAACCTTGATGTCATATTTGATCCTGAAGTGAGCTTCTGACCACATATCGCTCCATCACCAAGACCGCCTACTTCCACCTCCGTAACATCTCCTCACGTCTCCGCCCCTGCCTCAGCTCCTCTGCTGCTGAAACCCCCATCCAGGCTTTTGTTACCTCAAGACTTGACTCTTCCAATACTCTCCTGGCTGACCTCCCATTTTTCACCCTCCATAAACTTGAGCTCATCCAAAACTCTGCTGCCTGTCTCCTAACTTGCACCAAGTCCTGGTTACCCATCACCCTGTGCTCGCTGACATTGGCTCCCGGTCCGGCAATGCCGTAATTTTAAAATTGTCATGTTTGTTTTAAAAATCGCTCCATGGCCTCGCCCTTCCCTATCTCTGTAACCTCCTCCAGCCCTACAACCCTCCGAGATATCTACACTCCTCCAATTCTGGCCTCTTGCGCATCCCCGATTTGAATCGCTCCACCATTGGCGGCCCTGCCTTCAGCTGCCTAGACCCTAAGCTCTGGAATTTTCCTCCCTAAACTTCTCCGCCTCTCTCTTCTCCTTAAAACCTCTGACCCATCTGTGTGCTAATATCTCCTTATGTTTTTCGGTGCCAAATTTTGTTTGATAACGCTCCCGCGAAGTGCCTTGGGACACTTTACTTTGTTAAAGGCGCTATATTAACAAGTTATTGTTGTTCTGTAACTATGCCACAGCAACCTTTGTGTCCGCTAAACTTCAAATTAGGCTTACTCTGGGAAACTTTATGGTGGGTTTCCAGCAGTGGTTCTGCAGAAGTCTGGCCTCTTTTTTCAAAAAAAAAGAAACAGCAAATTCAGAAACAGCAAATTCTGTCAATGTGCACTCATTGTGGAGCTCCATTTAAATTTAGTATACTGGCATCACTAACATCCAGTGTTGCTGCTATGGTGGTTAATGACAGAAAATGTGATGTATGATGTGACTCCATCATTATTGCTTCATTATAATACACATGACTATTTGTGCAGGTGCTTCCAGTGTTTGAAAATGGCAGATGTACAGTGCAAAAACCTCCCCTTCATGCGTACTAAAAGAACCAGACTAGTATCTGCTGGCATATTTAGTAGTTTGTCAGTTAGATCTATGAGAGAGTGACTGGTAGAGGTTGTATGGAACTTGAGGTAAAAGAGGGAAGCAACAGGAAATCTGATGCAGCTAAACATGAGGAAGTCTATTTCAATCTAAGACTGAGAACTGAGGTAGTGAGGGACTTGAGATGGCCAAATAGGAATCATTGAATGTGACACGGCACTTGAGGCTTCTGAGTAGGGAATATTGAAAATGGTGTGGCAGCTAGGATTGCATCTTGAGATTGTTAAATATCAAGAAGGCTGTGAGATAACCAGTTAAAAACTCTGGATTAGGGCTGAGCAGGAAACAAAGCCTAACGACGATGTCCCAACTAGCTGGGTGATGTGCCTCAATAATTCTGAGACTCGATGTTAGCGAAACAAAACAAGGCTTTTATTAACTTAGAAAATAACACATAAGAGAGCGAGGTATCTTCCTTCTGGAGACTGAGGCCAGACTGAGCTAGCTTACAAAAGGGGCCAGGTATGGGCGGAGCCCTACACACAGCACATTCCAGCACATTCCAATAAACAATACAATGAGGACTGGGGGAAGGGAAATGACACTGAAACCGACCACAGTCAGAGGCAGTGATGAATGGAATATTTCATCACATTCACCCCTTCTATAGATTTAGTCTGTTCGGGGGTTTGATAGTCCTCTGCGACCGACGTGGCTGTTGTGGTGCCACGGGTGTCGGCTGGGTGTCCCCGGTAGCCTCCTGGGTCTCTGCCGGGGGTGCTGCCAGGGTTGTTGAAGGGGTAGTTGGTGGGGGTGCCGTTGGTCGATGTTCTTCCGGGTGTGATGAAAAAGTAGTGGGTGGGTAAGAGTTGCTGTGATCGTTGTTGCTGCTATTGCCGTGGTTGTTGTCGATGCCGGCTGGGGCGACGTCTTTTATGGACACGGTGTCCTCCCTTCCGTCGGCGTGCCGGACATATGCGTATTGGGAGTTGGCGTGGAGTAGGTGTACTGGCTCCACGAGAGGGTTCGTCTTGTGGCCCCTCACATGCCTTCACACGAGTACCGGACCTGGGGTGGAGAGCCATGACGGCATGGATATGCCTGAGGTGGATTTCTGGGGAAAGACAAACATTCGTTCATGAGGCGTGGCATTAGTGGCCGTACACAATAGCGACCGTATCGAACGGAGCACATCCGAGAGGACTTCCTGCCAGCGGGAGATAGGGAGGCCCTTGGTCCTTAGAGCTAGAGTGACTGCTTTCCATACTGTCCCGTTCTCTCACTCCACTTGGCCGTTACCCCGGGGGTTGTAGCTGGTGGTACGGCTCGTGGCGATCCCCTTGGACAGCATGTACTGGCGTAGCTCTTCACTCATGAAGGACGCCCCCCTATCCGTATGGATGTAGCTCGGCATACCGAACAGGCAGAACAGGCTGTTGAGGCATTTAATGACCGTGGCGCTGGTCATGTCTGGGCAGGGGAAGGCGAATGGGAACCGGGAGTATTCGTCCACAATGTTCAGGAAGTAAACATTGCGGTCGACGGACGGGAGGGGGCCCTTGAAATCTAAGCTGAGCCGCTCAAAGGGCCGTGTAGCTTTGATTAAGTGGGCTCTATCTGGGCGGTAGAACCGAGGCTTGCACTCAGCGCAAGTGCGGCAGTTCCTGGTCAGAGACCGAACTTCCTCAATCGAGTAGGGTAAGTTACGGGACTTTATGAAGTGGAACAGCCGCGTGACCCCTGGGTGGCAGAGGTCGTTGTGGAGGGTCTGTAGCCGATCCCCGGTGGCGCTGGCACACATCCCTCGTGAGAGGGCGTCAGGGGATTCGTTAAGGGCCCCTGGCCGGTAAATGATGTCGTACTCGAAGGTGGAGAGCTCGATCCGCCACCTAAGAATCTTATCATTTTTAATCTTCCCCCTCTGTTTATTATTGAACGTAAACGCTACCGACCGCTGGTCGGTAAGTAGGGTGAAGCGTTTGCCGGCTAGGTAGTGGCGCCAGTGGCGCACTGCCTCCACGATGGCTTGGGCCTCCTTTTCCACGGAGGTGTGTCTGATCTCGGGCCCTTGGAGGGTCCTCGAGAAGAAAGCTACGGGCCGCCCCACCTGGTTGAGGGTGGCCGCCAAGGCGAAGTCAGACGCATCACTTTCCACTTGAAATGGAGTGTTCTCGTCCACTGCCTGTAGCGTGGCCCGCTCAATATCCTGCTTAATGCTTTTGAAGGCGGCGTGGGCCTCAGCAGAGAGCGGAAAAGAGGATGCTTTCAAGAGGGGGCGGGCTTTGTCGGAGTAGTTGGGGACCCATTGGGAATAATAAGAAAATAACCCCAGGCACCTTTTCAGGGCTTTGGGAGTGTTGGGCAGGGGCAGCTCCCGTAGGGGGCGCAATCGGTCGGGGTCTGGTCCGATTTCCCCATTCTCCACCATGCTGCCTAGTATGCAGAGACGCGTGGTGTTGAAAATGCACTTGTCCTCGTTGTAGGTGAGGTTGAGTTTTTGTGCGGTTTCCAGGAACCGCTCGAGGTTCGAGTCGTGATCCTGCTGATTGTGGCCGCAGATGGTGACGTTGTCGAGGTAGGGGAAGGTTGCCTGCAAGTGGTGGTCATCGACCATGCGGTCCATCTCCCTCTGAAAGACCGAGACCCCATTCGTCACCCCAAAGGGGACTCTGAGGAATTGGTAGAGGCGTCCGTTCGCCTCGAAGGCGGTGTACGGGCGGTCCTCTGGTCTGATAGGGAGCTGGTGGTACGCTGACTTGAGGTCGATGGTGGAGAACACCCGGTATTGGGCGATTTGGTTCACCACTTCTGATATGCGGGGTAGCGTGTAGGCGTCTAGTTGGGTGTACCTGTTGATCGTTTGGCTATAGTCGATCACCATCCGTTTCTTCTCGCTACCCCTTACCACTACCACTTGGGCGCGCCACGGGCTGTTGCTGCGTTCAGTAATGCGCTCTTTCAGGAGCCTGTCTACCTCGGTCGCGATAAACCGCCTGTCCTCCCAGCTGTACCTCCTGCTTTTGGTCGCTATTGGCCGGCAGTTAGGGGTAAGGTTCGCGAATAGCGAAGGCGGCTTTACCTTCAGGGTAGCCAGACCGCACACTGTGAGGGGCGGCTGGGACCCACCGTACTTGAGCGTGATGCTTTGGTGGCTGCACTGGAAATCCAGGCCCAAGATCACGCTCGCACATAGGTTCTTCATGATTAGTACTTTAAAATTATCGTATACAGTCCCGTTAACGCCCAATTGTACCGTGCAGTAACCCAGAATGGTCGATGTCTGGGTTTTATCAGCCATAGAGATGGTACCCTGAGCAGGGACCACCTTTAGGGAGAGTTGTTGTGCCAGTTCAGGGTGGATAAAACTCGCCGTGCTTCCACTGTCAATTAAACATTTAACCCGGCACCCGTTTACCTCGATGTCCACCATTGATTTGGATAGCGGGTGCGGCCTGGTCTGGTCCACTGTGACCGATGCCACTGTAGGGCCCTGATCGATACAAGATGGCGTCCACGCTGTCTGCTCATAAGATGGCGGACCCCACGAGGTCGGGCAAGATGGCGTCCAAGATGGCCGCTCCCACGGCGCACACGCGGCAGTGGCGGGTTTTCCGGCGGTTGGGTTTCCGGCGGGGTTCCCTCTGCACACCTTCCCGAAGTGCCCCTTCTTACCGCACTTAAAGCAGGTGGTGCCTTTCGCCGGGCACAGGTTTCTGGTGTGTTTTGGCTGCCCGCAGAAGTAGCAGTTGGGTCCCTGACGCGTCGCGGCTGTCGTAGGGCTTCTGGGGGGAGAGCGGGGCCCCGCCGGTGTCGGGCTGCCGGGCGGGGAAGATGCCTTCCAAGATGGCGGCGCCCTTGGTGCACACGTGGCGGCGTGGGCGGCGCGGGCCGAGGAGTAGGCGTCCGAGTTTCTCTGGGCCACATCCAGGGATCGCGCGGTGTCCGCAGCCTGTTTCAGGTCCAACCCCGTTTTTTCCAGCAGTCTTTGCCGGATGTAAGTGGAGCTGAGGCCTGTGATAAAGGCATCGCGAACAAGTTCGTCAGTGTACACTGCGGCTTTTACATCTCGGCACTTGCAGTCTTTGCCAAGCATTTTCAGGGTGCTTAGGAACTCCTCCACCGATTCCCCAGGTCGCTGTGTGCGAGTAGCGAGCAGATGCCTAGCATACACCTCATTCGTAGGCTGCTGGTAATGCGCCTTTAAGATGTCGCAGGCGGCCAGGTACGTATCGGCGTCTTGGATGAGGGGGTAAACCCGGTGGCTTACCCAATTCCGCAGAATTCCGAGTCTCATCCTCGCAGCGTCCGTAGCGTCTTTGACGGCTGCGGAATTGTCCAGGAAGAATTCCATACACTCAAACCAGTGTCCGAAGCGTGCTGATGCATCCGGAGCATGTTGATCCAAATCCAAACGTTCGGGTTTCAGGAGTTGATCCATAGTGTTGAAAAATAAGTTAATAAAATTGATGTGCCTGAATAATTCCGAGACTCGATGTTAGCGAAACAAAACCAGGCTTTTATTAACTTAGAAAGTAACACGTAAGAGAGAGAGGTATCTTCCTTCTGGAGACTGAGGCCAGACTGAGCTAGCTTACAAAAGGGGCCAGGTATGGGCGGAGCCCTACACACAGCACATTCCAGCACATTCCAATAAACAATACAATGAGGACTGGGGGAAGGGAAATGACACTGAAACCGACCACAGTCACAGGCAGTGATGAATGGAATATTTCATCACACTGGGTTGGTTTGGTTAAACCACAACAGCTAAATATTTTTCTTAAAAGGTTTGTGGATCACTCCAAATCAATGTCCGGCATTTTGGAAATTTGAAAGTACTGATAACATCAACAGAAGCTTGAATGCAGCTCACCAACTGGCTTACTAGGTGAGAATACTGTGTAGATGGGGGAACCCTAAAAAAGGAATTATATAATGTCACAATGGGCATAAAGCTGAAAGACATTAACACGCCGTTAAAATAGTGAGCAGAGAAATTTCATAATGCGTTGAGTCCACGTGCTAATATTTTCACTTTGTAATTTTAAAGTCGGGTCCACTTCATGTGTGTTTATGCTACATTTTTCACATGAATTTATGTTTGAATAGAACAGTGTAAGCAGACTTTAATTGTGTTAGCCCATCGTTAATTTTATTTAGCTGCGATCTGCCAGAACAGCTACCCCACATTCCATTAGGAACTCTAACAAGGGGATCAGTATTATCTGATGAAAGGCAGGAACTACTGGAAAAATCAATCCGGCAGCATTGGGAAAAAGTGGCTTCCTTACAACTTCAGGCAAGTATTTCTACTAAAGCACTCCACGGTTTGAAGATGTTTCTTGTGTTAATCATTTGTACAGAACAAGCAGGAATTTCTTTTTCTTTTGTGACCATTTCTACTCCTTTTTAAAGCCAAGCAGCTGAAAATAATAGAACAAAAGCAAAATACAGTGGATGCTGGAAATCTAAACTAAAAACAGAAAATGCTGGAAATACTCAGCAGGTCAGGCAGCATCTGTGGAGAGAGAAAGAGAGTTAACGTTTCAGGTCTGACAGTTTTCGGTTCTGACGAAAGGTCATCGACTTGAAACCTTAACTCTGTTCCTCTCTCCACAGATGCTGCCAGAAAATAATAGAAATTAGATATCACACATCATAGCTAATGATATCTGTGTTAAATAATATTGAAGTGATCAGATTTTGGGATGTCTGTGCTGTATATAAGATAATATCGAGGGCTGTATTTCCCTCTGCAAAATACAACAGGATCTTTGTTTTTTTTCTCTCCAAATTCAATGACGAGCTAACAAAGTTACTGGAATATGTAGTTTTAAAGAGCGCGATTCCAGATAATACGGTTTCATTAGTGAAAATGTTTTTTTTTTTAAAAAAGCCAAGCTCAATCATGTTCTTACCATATGTCCAAACAGGTGCACTAAAAGGAGGGGTCAGTGGACAACAATCAGGAGTGAGAGCTCTGGTTGATTTTCCTCCTCTGTCTTGGAAATCCAGGTGCTGGGGGCTAACTGTAGTGATCCTATTACCACTGTTAAAACATCTTCCAGCTCTTCTCAGGCAGCTCATGGGCACTTAACCAGTATAAATATAAAAATATTCACTAATCCAACTGTGAAATGCACAATATTTCTGCTAAAAGGCTTGTGGCAATTGCAAAAGCCTTGATTTAGCTAAGAGGATTTTTCACGTGAGTATTTACTTCTGTCCGTGTTCAGCATGAATTCCCTGTTTAGACAACACTTTCAATACTCCCTAGTTTTCCAGTGGTTTAATGACTTGACAAGTCTGTACAGTGAGTAGCTGAACCATACAGACTAAGATCATCAAAGTTTCGGCACTGAGTTAGCTGATCTCTGTTCAGGTAGTAATAGGAGCACTTCAGTTGGCCCTCAGCATTCTGATTTGCAGTGAGGGAGGAAAATCAACCAGAGCTCGCTCTCCTGATTGCTGTCCACTGACCCCCTCCTATTAGTGCACCTGTATGGACATGTAGTGATTGGGCTTGGCTGCGATCCGTTCAGTTGAATCGCCTGCCAGCACCCATTGTAAAGCCTCACTTTTTTTTAAAACTGCAAATGCTGGAAGTCCTAAATGAAAACAGAAAATGATTGGAAACACCCAGCAAGTCAGTCCCTGCTTTCTACAGATGCTGACTGACCTGCTGTGTGTTTTCAGCATTTGCTGCTTTTGTAAAGTCTCAAACTTGTTGGGCAAAGTGCCGTAGGCCATCCAGGGCACATAGAATTGTAAGGATGCTGTTGCCTTCAGAAGAAGGGAGTGAAGAAAATAGGTGATGAAAAAGTACTGACAGAACTGATACTAAAAAAATTAAGTAAGTATGCAAACGGGAAAATCAGATTTAATTTTATAACAGAGGGCATGGCTTCTGGTATTGTAGTGATTGATAATTTGCAGGGGCTTATAAGCAAGTCCATAATAGATGTGTATTAAAAACACTGAGCCAAATATTCACAATCCTGCTCTGTTGCCATAACTGGCAGAGTGGAAATTGTGAACTACCAGTGGGAGGAGACCCTAACCCCACCGGAGTTTCTGCGGTCAGGCCATTCACCTAAAATAGTGGGGCACCTACGCCAGTATGGGCATATCCTGGGCACCTGCTAAAGAGGGGGAGCGGAAGATGCGGCAGTGGATTGTAGTGCTCCGGATAAGTTGGCAGGACTGCCTAGAGAGATGTCAAGAAGGTGAAATTGACCTCCTTCATAACTGGGCTGATTTAAAGTATTTCTGACTCTGGCCTAGAAAACCCTTTTAAGCTCCATTTCTGTCACTCCATTTGCCTGGACACTGGCATCTTGAAATAAATGGAGATGATGTTTATTTCTACAGCAGAGTCTATAACAGGTGGCATTTTATGCCTGGGCTGCAAGTTGAAAATCTGCCCCATTGATTTAAAATCCTCTTCTTCTTCCATGGCCTCTGCCCACCCTTTCTCTGCAACCTCCTCCAGCCTTATGTCCACTGCTATACCCTTTTGGTCCTGCAATTCTAACCTTTTGTGCATTCGCCCTCCCCTTCACCCACTGTTGGTGGCTGAGCCTTCAATCACCGTGATCCTACTCTCTGGAAATCCCTTGCTAAGTTCCTCCACTTCTCTCCTTTTCTCTTCACTTTTAAAAACCTTTTTGAAACCCGCTATTCAACCAAGCTTTCTGTCACCTTTCCTGACTTTTGCACCATCACTCATTGTCTGTTTCTTTATTTGCTTTATTTTATTTTTTCTCCTCCTCTGTAAATTGCTTTGGGACATTTTCCATGTTAAAGGCACTAAATAAATGCATATTTTTTTTGTTGCCGCAGAGTTCTGTTTCCTACGGCTCACGTAGTCAGTGAATGCCTATGTTTTTTCATTGTCTTACAAGATGATTTAAAGTAAAATGTGTTTTGATTTGCAGAAAACGTATCCAATCAAGCCTCTAACATACAAATTGCCATCTGATTTGAGCAACAAGTCTATTTCTAAGGTAATTCTAAATATGCACACATCCTCAATGCAATATTTGTATACGTAGCTATAACAATTTCTTGCAAACTCACTTTAATACTAATATAGTGACGTGCAATATAGATTGAGGTTCCATGAATCTTTGAGTCAAAATCTAAGGTAGTTAATATCATAGGACAGTGATGCATCATCTAAAACGCATAACAGATTTTCTAGAAGTTGCGTCGAATGCTACGATAGGCTCTGATACCAATTTTTTCACCCAAGCCTATTTCATCATTATTGCTGTAAAAGCTAGTATCGATTCCTTCTAGGTATAGAATGTAATGTGAATCTTTTTTTTAGGACATTTCTGCATCAGAATCCAATCCATTCCCTTTATCTTCATCCACTCGAAAAAGACGGATTCCATCTTTTTATGCCCTACATTACAGAAGATCTTCAGAAAGTATTCCCTTGTCCAGGAACAAATACCACAAGTCATCAAGATATGGGGAAACAGTAAGAATCCAGGGGAAACCCAGGCCTGCTGCTGTTAGCGTGGGAAAACAATCCTACACTTCAGTGCATTCTACTGAAGAAAACGCTATTAAGAAAACACTTATGGTAATGTAACTTTTACTCTGACATCCAATTACAGTTGATCACAGGTTTCAGTGATATAATTTTGAACTTTAAAAATGTATACTGACAAAGATGTCTATAATCACCATGTCTATAATGAACTTAAGATGGCCTAAGAGATCATGTTAAAGTCAGAATCATTAATATTCAGTGTTGGGTTGATATTAAATAGTAAATTTAGCTATGTCTTTCTATACGTAATCTTTAAAACAGGGTTCAATGTATTCATTAATAAAAAGCAGATATGGAGGTGGGGATTAGGGATAACATGATTCAACTGTTTAAAAATGTAACTTTTATATTATGAACTAGCAAAAAACAAGCAAAAGGAACCAAGGTACATGGTTCTCAGCTTGGAAAATCCTGTGACTTAAGCTGTAACTTCTTCAAATTTAGAATTGTTAGCTTGTGGAACACACTTACTGTTGGCTGTTGAACTATTCATAAAGAGAATAAACAGGTTCCTGATTTGAAAATGAATATTGGATCCAGGTTTGGAAATAGAGCACAAAGAATATTAAAGACATTCAGGTTGGCCGAGACGAGGTTTTTTATAATTCCTATAAAATTTGAATTGTTACTCATCCATTTGGAATTAATTTCAATCGTTATTCCAAGGCTTCCCAGCCTAGAAAGAAACATTTGCAAGCCCTTCAGAAGGAACAAGTCAACACACGCAACTTTAAAGTTGAAATTCTGCAGAGAGAATTCGCAAAGGAGCCAACCAAAGAAATAATTGCAGTAAGTATATTTTTCTTGAAGCATTAGTGAAACATTTCAAAAGTACTTTTTTTCTAATCTGCTTTCCTCATCTCCCAACACCATTCACAGGCCCAGCTGAGTAGATATCTCGCTCCGAGGTTGCTATGAAACTATAGCGGGCACGCTGGAGACATAGAAGTTGCAGGCTTCCAATTTGGCACCTGGCACACTTCCGTGGGAGATCTGACGCAGGAGATCACGACCCCAAATTTGTCCCTCCAATGTTGATTTTACACCCAAAAAACAGGTGTAATGATGTTCAGTTTCTCCGCCCCCCCCCCCCCAAATGTTCTGTCATCTTTCCTTTTCAAATGTCCTTTGGGCTTTACAACATCAATGTATCCGCATTTGGTGACGTGCTCTGTAGTTCCATGCTGTGGCCATCGGGTGGCATTGTGGAGGAGATTGGGTTTAAACAAAATTTAAAAAGTACAAAAATTACTTCACAATACTGTAATATGATTACATTTATCCATTTAGTTCTCTATCTTTTAATGCCTTAATTAAAATGTACTTGAAGGTCTCAGCCTGCCTCACTCCTGGGCTTTAACTGGATATTGTTAGGCCACAGTTGAGAGAGGTTTCAATTAACTCTGCATTTTTGACCATGTACAGTTTGTAAAATTTTCCAAAATACAATCTGTGCACCAGCAAGGTAGGAGAGTGTGTTGCTTCATCTGTGAGAATTTGAGCATTTCTGTGCTTTTTCCAAAAGACTTTGAAATAAAATGGAGATTGAATTTTGAAACCTCTTATTTCAGGCAAGTGATGAATTTATATAAATATTTTACAATTGTGTTTTTCTATTGTGAACCCACAGAAAAACAAAAGCAACATGTGTGAAAAGAAATAACTGTTATGTGAGAGACAGCAGTGGGAAAATTAACAGCCCAATAATTTCAACAAGCAGAAAATGTTCTACTTAAATACTTAAGGGCAAGTAAATAAGAATGGTTCAAAAGGGCCAACCACAGTTTAGGTCCCATTCTTTTAGGCCCCCTTCCAGTAACTGTCATGTTCCACAACCCTCTTCCAAGTCCTGCTCTCCCTGCTCAGACTCCCCCAGCCCATTTCTAGATCCCATGATCCGTTCTCAGTGTTCATAAACTTCTAGACCACATTCCCAATGCTCCCTAATCCAATAACGTCCCCAATGGTCCCAGACCTTGAGAACCAGCTCCCCAATGTCCGTAGGTCCCAGGATCCGACTTTCAGCGATCACAGACCTGTCCTAGTATTCCTAGAAACTCCCTCTCCAGTGTTCCTGGGAGCCCCTTTCCAGAGCTCCCAGACCCTAGGAGCTCATCTCAAAATACTGCTAGACTGTGAGACACTATCCCAGTACTACCAGATCACAGGGCCACCCCAATGATGATGTCAGTGTCTCTAGAAATACTACTTTGCATAATACTCCATTCTTCTTAAACTTCTGGCTCACAGGAAGTATCACGAAGGAAGATCTACTAGATATCAAAACAATGAGAAGAGTGGTCTATAAACGAATTACATTTAATAAATCCTTCTTCAACTTAACCAGCTGAACAGTGACAGGATTTTTACCTTGGTTTTTATAATTTTATTATATTTACTTGCAGGTTCCAGTTAGTAATGTTTACAGTAAGGATCCTACATCATCAAACAGTAAGACAACTATTTATGTATATATTTACTCTGTTATGCATCATCCTGATTTTTTGAATGCCTTATGCGGTTTGTGTTAAGTCTGTGTGTTATAGTGAGAATTACTACACAGACCACAAGAGTAAATTCAACAGGTCTTTACTGGTTGGAGGTCGGACTATACTGAATACAATATTATTACACTGTGCCTATATACCGGTGTGGTCACCACCGGTATTACGTATACAGCAGCCAAAGAAAGTAGTACCTTTCTTAAGGTGGACCAGGCTTAAGTTCTCTTAAGGTGGAACAGGTTACATACACCACAGTTTGCATAACAAATATGGCTGGCTCTTGGAAGGTTACTCAATTTGTGTAATATCACTTTTCTTAAACTAGAATGAGTGATATTAAAGAGTAAGCTTACTGCGGATATGTATTTCTGAATAAAAAATCTGTGTTCTGATAGCAACAATCAAGCACCAGGGTGGTATCCCTTTAAGGAGGTATTTCAAGTGAATGACTAAATCATGGCACAATCTAGTAATTCTGACTTCTGCCTCCCTTCTTACCTGCTGAATAATTCTGAGTTTGATCCTAGAAAGTGAACAAATTTCCTAGTTTGTAATTCCTGATTGGCTAGCTTCAATTGTTCCAATCAGGATCCTTTGTGAGCATCATGTGGATTTCAAAACGTGTTTGTGGGTAACTTGTGGGTTTCATCAGAGGGTTTGTGGGATACCCTGTGGGTTTTGGCAGGGTGGTTACAGGCACCTTTCAGATTTATGGGGGGATTTGCAGGCACATTGGGAGTTTTCCAGGAAGTTTGTAGGAACCGTGGGAGTTTTGGGAGGGATTGACAGTCATATTGGGGGTTTTAAGGTGAGAATTGTGGCACACTGGGTTTTCAGTGGGGTTTTTATGTGCAAACACCCTTTCGGTTATTGAGTTTGTTTTTCAATGTAAGAGGAAAGGGTGGCTTGGACACCATGTGCCTGTTTTTCTCAAGTACTTTAATCATGCTGCTGGGAGAGGGAAATAGCTTGTTGTATCCTTTTTATATGAAAATACTGAAATATTTTATTTTGTGCCACCCGCCCATGAAAGTTTATGGGCCCACCCTTTGATACATTACCCAATTGGCTATTCCTCAAGTCGGTGCTGGCAGGCTGTTCGATTACTGCATTCCGCCCAACTCCTTCCCTACCCCTCAATTTTCCTATTGTGATGGAGCAAACAGCACAAGAAATAGGGGAGAAAGAAAAAAAGACTTACATTTATATAGCGCCTTTCACGACCACCGGACGTCTCAAAGCGCTTTACAGCCAATGAAGAAGAGTGCTGTGGAGGCAAACAAGAGAAGTAAAAAGAAAATTGAGACAGGAGAGGAAAAAAGTAGAGAGAATAATTAAGAGGTAAGAATGGAGATGAAGAAGGGGAGAGAAATGGGAGCAAAGGAGAGACGTGAATGGGAGCAAAGAGAGAAAGATGAATAGCAGTGAAAAAGATGAAGAAAAAGAGTTGAAGGAAAGGAAGAAAGAAACGAGTAACGGTGGAGGAGAAATGAAGTGAAAGATGAAGGGAAAGAGACAATAACAGGAGGAGGGATGAGAGAGGAACAAGTGTAAAGGAGGAGAGTGCTGGAGAAATACAGAAGTGAAGGATTGAGAGGATTTTAAGTGAAGTGAGAGACTGAGAATGGAAAGGGGGAAGGAAAGCAAGTGATGCCAAAGTAAGTTTTGTAGATCTACTAATATCCATAGCTAGTTGGGTTCAGAAACTATGAAAAAAAATCTAGGCCAGGCCCTGTAAAGTTTGACATAGTGAGACCAGCCCAAAGAAATTTAAGAACTACTGGTTTATGACTGACTACTGTTCCATGCTGTGTCGAGAGCATTCTGCACGTGTTCTGGAACTAATTGCAGACATTAGTTGGTGTCAGTGATGCAAATTCCTGATCTGCACTCGCAGTGGTCCTGTTGCTACTTTTTTCCAACTCCTGCACATTGTGATAATCACTATAAACTCATTCATTTGCAGGTGAATACATGACGCAAGCATTAGTAAAGAAAGAACCTTTGAAGGATGGAGATACTGTTGGGTTCATATATAAACCATGTTTTCGTTGGGAAGTAAAGGAAAATGTAATAGTTTCTTTTGGTAGTGAAAGGTGAGCTAACAGTCTTGTTTTTCAGTGAAATTAAATGGAACTGGAGATAGAAATGGTTTCAGAAGCTTAGACATTTTATACACTCCACTCTAAGTATATATCTTTTTTATTTAAAAACCCATGTTTATTATTTGTACAATAAGTGAACTCAGTATTTTCTGTGAATTAAATGAACTGGTATTTCCTTGCATCTAATGTTCCCCCCCCCCCCCCCATTCAATTGATGTGTGATGTCAATGAGAAGGATCACAGGAAAAAGTGGGATGATCTTACCTGGGTTTGTAAGAGTACGTTGTGCACAGTCATTATCACAAAATGGTGGTTGAATTCTTTTTTAGTCCGTTTTCTTGTAAAGCATAATGCAGAGAAACATGAAACCATGATTTAATTGTATAAATGAATACTTATTGAAGAAGATTCAAATCTCACCATTTTGCTGACATCACATTGATAATTTTATTACGCAGCTTTCAGAATGAAAATGTGCAGGACACCACTGCTGGTAGTTCACTCTCTGCTCCTTGCAGCATTGCAGAATATACGGATATTACAAAGCCTGATATCAGTAACGAAACAGCAGAAGGAATAGTAACCTGCTTTCGGTAGGTTTTCTTTCAGTGTTCCAAAATTTTAAATTGCTCAAGTTGCATGTCGTAAATTAAATTTAAAGATGTGACAAGATTATTATTTTTCATCTACATCAACAACTTGCATATATATAGCATCTTTAACAGAAAAACATTCCAAATATGTGCGGGTTAGGTTGATTGGCCATGACAAAAATTGGCCCTTAGTGTTAGGGGGGGGATTAAATACGTGGGGTTACGGGGTTACGGGGATAGGACTTGGGTGGGATGGACCGGGTGCTAGGGTTTGGATGATCAGCCATGATCTCGTTGAATGGCGGAGCAGGCTCGAAGGGCCGAATGGCCTACTCCTGCTCCTATCTTCTATGTTTCTTCTATGTTTCTAATATCAGTGAGTTTTCTATCTCAATAGTCTCACCAAGGAAATGATACAATAATTCAGAACTTAGAAAGTTAAACATTGAAAATCACAGTACACAACTGGTAGCTCTTTCATACTGTGTTGAAAAGCATTAACCCGCTCAACATCGCTTTGTTTGAATGGAGAACATAAGAAATAGGGGCAGGAGTAGGCCAATCGGCCCCTCGAGCCTGCTCCGCCATTCAATAAGATCATGGCTGATCATCTACATCAAATCTACTTTCCTGCCCGATCCCCATATCCCTTGATTCCCTTAGTGCCCAAAAATCTATCGATCTCAGTCTTGAATATACTTAATGACTAGGCATCCACAGCCCTCTGGTGTAGAGAATTCCAAAGATTTACAACCTTCTGAGTGAGGAACTTTCTCCTCCTCTCGTTCCTAAATGTCCGACCCCTTATCCTGAAACTAAGACCCCTAATGTTGCCTTTTTAATAAAGCATAGGTGTAGGATGATATAACTAACAAAGGATTTTTTTTGATTGTTGTCAAGGAATCTCTTGAGTCATTTTATACCATCAAACTACCATATACCAAAGGAGAAACTTAATTGTATGGGAGCAGAAGAACTTGTTACTTTACCCATGGTAAGTCTACTGTTAGCCATTTGCAGTATAACATATTACAGTGAAAGAGACCTTCTTACCATAATCATTGTTAACCGTTACTATATAATGGTAAAATGTGAGCTTCTCTAACCCTTTTTGTGCAGAATAAAAAAGACTGCAGCCCAGAAAATCCGGGAACCAACAAGCCCAGCAATTAAGCCAAGATAGTGCCTGCTGTGGAGATCTTTCTGGGGTCAAGGGAGATTGCCTAATTAGCCTACCATTAACAGATCCCCACACCACTCCAGGGTTCATCTAGTGCACTCATCATACTAGGAGTGTTGGAAAACCCAGTGGAGAGTAACCGTCTTGGGTGGGAGGGGAAGCCAAGTTCCCCCTTCAGAAACAACTTTGTGGAGCTTCCAGCTGCCATCTTGGCACGTGGACTAAATTGAAAAGTATTTTTTTTTTAAATTGGTTCCTCTTCAGGGGTCCATGTTGAACCCCAGGTGGGCCTCACTTCAACCCCTGTCGCCGAGCTGCACCTGGTCTGACAAGGCATACTTCTGCTGGCCATGTGCAAAGTCCCACTAAAAACCCAGGAAGCAGGTTTGTTGTCCCTGGTCCTGCCCCCTCTTAAGTCAGTGATCATGTTTGGGATGTGTGATGGCTCTGTTTCAATTATTTTAATGTTAGTTTTTATAATTAAAATAGAATGATAGTAGCCACTTTGTTTGTTAGGCATATTTCTCACAAAGCCTCAATTTGAATGGTGAGTGGATATCTCTGAACAGATAGTCATTGGAGGCTGTCCTTTTAGAACACAGAATTTCCCTTCCTAATTTCTTTGATCCTGACCTCCCCCTTCCCCCAGTAGTGTTGTAGACCTTGCATTCTTAGGTTTATCAATTTTAAAATTCACAAACTTAGAATTGTTTCTTTCTTACTTAGCTAATCATTGTGTGCTTATTTTTATGTAGCATCACTACTTCATCCATTATGAGAAAAGTTTAAGGGAACGACTGCAATTTTCATCTGAAAATATGATCACAAGAGCTCAGGAAATGGAGCAGAAAATACAGCAGGCTGAGACAAAGCTGAAAAAAACTAAAGAGAAATTGAAATGCTATCGAAAAATCACTGTACAATTATTGAACAAGAGTCATAGTGTATGTAAATCCTGGTGTACTTCTATTTAACTGTTTTCCAACTAGTAGTAATTATGCCACCCTCCCCCTCTCTTTCTTTGATAATATAATTTATTTGGAGGCAAATGAGGGGAAACAAGCTAAAACCTTCTTGACAACTGCTGAAGACACTTGCTTGTCCCTCTCCTGAGCAACTAACACCTGTTTTCCTACCAGAAAGTAGGAATTCTCCCACCCCTTGACTGTAGAGCTGCTCCATGCTGGAATGAAATAAGAAGCCTCACAGTTAAACCACAACCACCCCCCCCTCCTATTACTGCAGCAGCAAAAACAACTTGCATTTATATAATGTAAGAAAACGTCCCGAGGCACTTCACAGGAGCGTTCTTGAACAAACTTTGACACCAAGTCACATAAGGAGGTATTAGGGCAGATGCTTGGTCAAAGAGGTGGCTTTAAGGAGCGTCTTAAAGGAGGAAAGAGAGGTTTAGGGAGGGAATTGCAGAGCTTGGGACCTTGGCAGCTGAAAGGGGGGGGGGCAGGGAGGGGTGAAGAGCAAGGAAGGGTGGGGAGAGAGAAATGAAGGGGTACCCGCACTTGTTTTCCCTGCTCTTGCATCTACTACTTGGCACAATGGTGCTGTCCTCTTACTAATTCCTTCCAAGGCAGACTGCAGGGGTACCTGGACTACTGCTTGTGCCAACCCAGCCATGAAACAGCAGCACAAATTCATTCACGGGAGGCAGAACCTTTAAATTAACACAAAGATCACCGACGTGCAAATCACAACTTCCGCCACACATAAATTAGAAAATTACCTGTCCAGATAAAAATCCTGGCCTATTACCTACAAAAAAAATCTGACACTTCCATGGGGCCATAACTGTATCTACCTGTTTATGGCCCCAATTACTTCATAAACATCCTGGCTTTGGCCCCAATAGAACAATTCCAAGAGTGCCCCCCAGGTCTGTTCACTCCATTAGAATCACCAGGAAATTCAGGTACTCCAGTATTTCCTAAAGCACAGCGCATGTCATTCTAATAAACTTTTGGTGCACTGCACTCACTGCCCACAAACAGCGCCTGCCCAGGAAAATCAACTCTAATATGAACATAGTGGTTCAGGGGAACACTGTTTTCGGTGGTTGTCGAGATTGTTCCTTAGCGTGACTAATAGTCGTCCAAAAAGATAAAATTGACACACACCACACACTTTCAACCAATCCACCTATTTCAAATTCACCTTAACAAATCGCTGAAGGTGGCAGGGCAGGTTGAGAAAGCGGTTAAAAAACATACAGGATCCTGGGTTTTATAAATAGAGGCATTGGCCGCGATCTTACCTGAAGAGGCGAGTCAGGAGCGGGTCAGCTCAATTGTGAGTTCCGATCCCGCCTCCAATAACGCCCGACGCACAGACGCTATTTTGCGTCAGTTGGCCTTGTTAAGCCCGCCCTGCAGGCTTGCCGGCCAATTAAGAGAAAGTCGGTGTCAGATGATGTCAGTTGATGACGCGTCATCTGCCGGTTTTCTTAAAGGGGACACTTTGACAGATGATTTTTCAGTGTTTGACAGCATTGAGGTGCTGCAAACACTGACAATCACTGTACAAAGGTGATCCCTTGCACCCAGGCTCTCCAGAGACACTCTCCTTAGGATAAAACAGATGGCTGCTGCAGGTGAGGTTACAGAAGTGATCTGTCACTGGTGAGAGAGGTTCTCCCAATGAGCTGGGACTACACAAACACTTCAAACGTTATAACCTACAGAAAAGTCTCAATACATTAAAAATTATTTTCCCAGCATTTCCTTACCTCTGAAACACACCAGTGTACCACTGGATCCTTCACACCACTTCTGCAGCTGTCATCAATGAAGAAACATTACAGTAGACTATCAAAACGCCACATGGAGTCCGGATGTCGGGAAGCCCGCAATCGACCTGGCAAAATTGGAAAAAGCCTCTTAACTGCTTATTAACAGGTAGTTAACAGACAGTTAAGTGGCTATAATCCTCTTCCTGCCGCTAGGAATCGGGTCCCTGTGCAAATCGGGGCCCCGACTCCCGGGAAGATTGATTGGAGTTGGGTTGGAAGCGGGTTTGGGACACGCTGCCAATCTTTTTGATTTTGCCAGCAGTCCTGCCTCCAAACCCAACCCCCGAGTGCCAGCAAAATCGAGCCCATAGAGTACAAAAGCAAGGACATTCTGATGAACCTTTATAAAACACTGGTTCAGCCACAACTGGAGTATTGTGTCCAATTCTGGGCACCGCACTTTAGGAAGGATGTGAAGGCCTTAAAGAGGGTGCAGAAAAGATTTACAAGAATGATTCCAGGGATGAGGAATTACAGTTACGTGGATAGACTGGAGAAGTTGGGGTTGCTCTCCTCAGAGCAGAGAAGATTGAGGAGATTTGATAGAGGTGCTCAAAATCCTGGGTCTAGACAGAGTAGATAGAGATAAACTGTTCCCATTGGTGGAAGGGTCGAGAATCAGAGGACACAGATTTAAGGTGATTGGCAGAAGATCGAAAGGTGACATGAGGGAAAACTTTTTTACGCAGCGAGTGGTTATGATCTGGAATGCACTGCCTGAAAGGGTGGTGGTGGCAGATTCAACAGTGGTTTCAAAAGGGAATTGGATAAGTAACTGAAGGAAAAAAAATTGCAGGGCTACGGGGAAAGATAGGAGTAGGAGTAGGCCATTCGGCCCATCGAGCCTGCTCCACCATTTAATGAGATCATGGCTGATCATCCAAATTCAGTACCCTGTCCCTGCTTTCTCCCCATATCCCTTTAGCCTTAAGAAATATATCTAACTCCTTCTTGAATATATTTAATGAATTGGCCTCAACTGCCTTCTGTGGTAGAGAATTCCACAGGTTCACCACTCTCTGGGTGAAGAAATTCCTGAAGAAAGGGTAGGGGAGTGGGACTAGCTGAATTGCTCTTGCAGAGAGCCAGCATAGGCTCGATGGGTCGAATGGCCTCCTACTGTGCTGTAACAATTCTATGATTTGGCTTTGTGACCTGGCATAATTCACTTTTGCCAGCCGGTGGAAAATTTACTTATTGAGGTCAAATATCTGTGGGCCCGGCACCCCAGTGTAAGTGCTAGGATACGCTCACCTGTGACCTTTGGGGTTGACCCCACTAACGTTTGCGAGGTCGGGGGAGGTGACCAAATTAAATATCTTGGGCAGTCACCTGAACTGCCAGTGGAAATGACCTGGGTCATTTGGACACTCCATTCCTGCCATTTCTCAAACATATAGGCCCAGAAATTCGGGTCCCAACGCGTGAGTACGCACGGGATACTCACGCGTGGACCCGATGGAAGTGCCGGTTCCTTGCATGCACTACGCATGCGCGGGAAACCGGCACTTCTGATCCTCTGAACGAAGGGGTTTTTTCCACAGGTTTGTTATTTTTAAATACTTTAAAGCAAGGTAAATTTATTTTTAGCCCCATTTTTTTATAAAATTATTTTTTTCAAAAATTTAAATTATTGTTTAAAATAGTTATTTAATGTAATTTATAATTTCTTTAAAAAGTGTGATTTAAAAAAAAAATTATTTGAAGGTTAACTACTGTTTTGGGCCCTCAGCATTCATACGTTTTGACAGGTCTTTCTGTCAATCTTATGAATGGGCTTTTCCCTCCTCCGATTGGCTGCCCATGGCTCACGTGATCCCAGGGGATGCATCGCACTAACTACGCCCCTGGGACACGCCAGCACAGCGCGCCGGCCTCTGGGCCTGGCCCCGGAGAGGAATTCTACGCAGGTCCAGAGCTCAACTGCCGGCACGCTAGGTAAGTGTAGGTCAGGTGCTTGCACCCGCGGGAAGCCCCCCGACCCGAATTTCTGGGCCATAATGTATTCAATATAAAAATAAATCTAATGCATAATGAAGCATTATTGGTGCACATATATTATCACCAAATTTCAGTGCCGTATAATTGAAAATGTATTCTTTTCATGCAATAATTTTTCTAATTTTCTTATTTTTCATCAGCCAATTACACTGCACACTGAAGATAACTGAATATTTGGAAGAGCTAGTTAAAACTTACGATGAGGATGCAAAGTCTTCAAATACGTTCAGTAATTAAAAACAACAGAAAAAGTTCCAAAAGTGGGTTCAGTCACCAGAGGCTAAATTATCATAGACTAACGTTTAGGATTATTCCCTTCCATTTGCTAATTTTAGTGAAAAAATGAGTATTAAGCAGGAAGAAATGGAAGAAAATAAATCCCTTAATGTTTCTATCACTAGTGTCATGCCTTTTTTTAATTCGTTTTCTTTTTGTATAATAGAGAACCATAAAAATGACTGAAGAGCCTTTCTGGTCAGCTTTTACTTTTTTGAAGCTTATTTTTGATTCTTATTTGAATATTGATATGTGCTGTTAACATGTCAAAATATTTCAATTGCCAAAGTTTCTAATTGTGTAAATGTAAGACTTAACTTAGTGTTTGAAAGCTTTATATGAATCATGCTGAATGCTGGAATTCTCTGTTAGTCCACATTTATAGGCACCTATAATTTTATTAACCAAGAATACTTGCAGCTTTTTAATGAGGTCACAAAATATGTTGATTCTGGCTTTATTGATAATTAAACAATTTATGGTTGCAGATGATTGGCAACAGTGGACTACTCAGTGCACAGTTAAGAGTTCATAGTACTTGTATGTAACATCTTTTTTTTTCAAATAATGTTCTAACAAAGGTTAAGAAGTAAAAGTTTTGTCAAAATATAAAAGTGTACTATTTTCTTAGTTAAATAATCAAAAGTAACAAACAGATGTTATATCTTACCAGATATGTATATACAGCTTGTTTATTGTTAAATTTTCAAATATTGGTTGCCACATTAGTGGAGTGAATTTTAAAAAAAGATTTATAATTCAACCTTTGTTGTCAAAATAAACCAGTGGTCTTTTTTGTTCATGCAAAATGTATAGCACTCACTGTAAAACATTCCTCCATAAATAACACCAGCATCACTTCAGAAGATTAGTTTGACAAGTTGGAACTACTTTTAAATGTATCCTACTTTGAATCCTCCTCCCTCCCCTTTTCTGGTCCACCACTGACAGCAGAACCTCATGACTCTATACGCGAATTATTTTCCATGATCCTGATTCATCTATTCCTACCTTTAAAAGTCTCCTCAACTGCACCTTCAGTTACCTCCCTGCATTCTCATACACTCTGAGCATTTGTTTCAACAAAGGCTGAATTTCAATTACAATACTTGTAAATGAAGTCGTTTAGAGTATACTAATTTTGTTTTTAGACTGTTATTTCACCAGTTTTTGCATTCAGAAAAAAAGAATCAAAATTACAGCACTATATGGCTGCATTTATTCATACTATGCAAACTATGTGTGGAAAATTGCTTAAAATTGCATCAGAATCTTTCAACCTGTCAACAATCAAGTAGAATATTTTCAATTTCTCCCATTCTCAGACTTCTGTGAGCAAAGTAACTGCTGTTCCAAAAAGAGATTCAATAATATTTAAATGATTTCAAACATTAATACTTTACTAATCGCAATAAAAACTGCACAAAATCATTAACAGACAAAATTTCCAGACACAGACTAATATGGCTAACAACCTCAAGTGAAGGACTGAAATTCTGCTCCTGTGTGCCAGTAGTGCAGGTACACCTGGTGCAGAGAGGACAGAAAACTGGGGGCAGAAGTTAGATTTGAACTGGCCCCAGATTTGCCATTGGGTCTCTGCTTGGAGAGCAGGAGACTTGGACTGTTACATGGCACAAGCCTTACTAGGCTCACTCATAGTTGGGACTATATCCTTGCTGCAATACAAATTCTAATGTTTTGCATCATTGGTGCAACATCATCACTGTGTGCCTATAAAGCTTGGGAGTATAGCACACTCCTGTCGGGGCACAATCACCAGAAGTACTGTTAAACTGTCCTGTCTCACCTTTTGAACACCTTGGGGGTGATTTTGCCAATGGGGAGCTTTTGGAGGTGGGACTCCCACTTGTCAGGTTTTAGTCCCGCCTCCATCAACTTCTGGCCAACCCACGCTATTTTCCCTTGATTGACTTTATTAAGCCCACCCAGCAGGCTTAGCAGGCCAATTAAGGGAAAGCCAGTTGCAGAGAACGTCAACGTATGACGTTTCATCTACAGATGAATTGTCATCGTTTGACAGCTCTGTGAAGCTGTCAGTGACATTCTCTGTAGTTTAATGAGGTCTTGAATTCAAGACCTTATCAAACCTCTGCAGAAATGAGATGGTTGTTGCATTGGAGAATGCAATGGCCATCTGTCATCTCTACCACGGAGGTGTGAGACTCTCCGCATACCCACCGACTGAAGCCTGCAGGAAGAAACAAAGGTAAGTACACTTTTTCTATCACTTTACACTTAACTCAGGGGGTCGTTCAGCCGGATTGCCTGCCTCTCTTCCGCGGCCATGTTCGCGCCCGGGTGGCCCTGGAGATGGAGCACGCGGTGTCCGCCGGCACGCTTGAGTATTTCCGCGACCGGTGGGCGCCGCGGGGACTGGAGTGCATCATCAACCCGGACCACCAAATTTTAATTTGATTTGTTTAAGTTTTATTTGAACTTTTGTTAATTTACAGTCAATTTGTTTAAGCGCCAACCAAAAGAGTACACTTAACTCAGGCGGTCGAGGGGGTCATTCAGCCGGATTGCCTGCCTCTCTTCCGCAGCCATGTTCGTGCCCGGGTGGCCCTGGAGATGGAGCACGCAGTGTCCGCCGGCACGCTTGAGTACTTCCGCGACCGGTGGGCGCCGCAGGGACTGGAGTGCATAATAAATTCAGACAACACGATTTTAATTTGATTTGTTTAAGTTCCATTTGAAGTTTGTTTAATTTACAGATAATTTGTTTTTGGTCCAATCAAAAGAGTACTTAACTCAGATACTCACCTCTCCACACTTGCACCCATCACTTACCTTCACAGCACACTTTTGCACCCCTCTGACCCCCGCAGACCCACTACTCGCCTCGGTGACCCTGGCGGGGTTCGGAGCCTTCGGGAAGCCCGCACTTGTGTGGGCAAAATGGTGATAAGCCTATTTTCTGCCTGTTAACAGGCAGTTATGTGGCTGTAATCCCTTCCCGCCTCCAAGGAGACGGGATGGTTACCCGCCTCCTGGCAAGATGGCATGGGGGCGGGTTCCAAATTCTGCTATTTTCCTGGCAGACCCACCTCCCCAGGGCTGGCAAGATTGCACCCCTTATTTTTGTGGCTTTTTTGTTTTAATTGCACTGCACTTAAGTTCTCTGAAAGATTCTTTGAATTGGATCTTTAATGTGTGCCCTTTGGTTTGAATTTGGGTTGCTTTGTGTGAATGTTAGAAAGAGAAGAGGGACTTAAAGATAAGGAAGTATCGTATGTGAGTATACAACTGGTTGAGGCAAAAGTCTGGCCCCAATATTAACAGCCAGGAAGGGTGTGGGGAGGCCAAGATCGGCCAAAGAACTCAGCAAATCTCTGGGACATGGAGGCCCTGCCAAACTTAACGGCAGGACTTCATTAATATCTTTCTTGTTGCTCTGTTTCTTGCCTGGAAGCTGGTCAGACAGACAGAGCCTGGCTGGCAGGTGGGAGGGAGCGCTCGCAGCAGGAAGCTGCAGCTGGGGACCCTTGGGGACAGTTCCCGGTACCAGGAAGGGAGCATCAGCTCCGGGCGGCAATTAGGAGGGCTGGGGGGAGTATTGCGATCGTGAAGTGGGTGGGGAGGTATTAACGTCCATGAATGATTGAGACACGGACGGCAGAAGTGGAACAAAATAAGTCTTTACTGATGGAAGTCAATAGTGAAACTGAAACAACAGAGGCTCACTAGCGCCTTTTATACAGGGGTGGTCACTGCCGGTACAGCAGTCTGAGACCAGTTATTCTCTTAAAGGTACATACACAACAATTCCTCCCCTTTTAGATAAACAGTATATAACATTCATTTAACAACTAAATGATAACTAATTACAATCACAATTACTGATGCTAGATACATTGGTTAAGTTTAAGCAATTATAAGTTCAGTCTTTGAGGAGGCTTCCTGATTCTGTCTAGATAACGCCTCTTTGGGGTATCAGGTTCTTCTGGCAATGTTGAGTCGGGATCAATGTCGTTTGGTTCATCTGCTTCCAATATTACCGGTTCTGCGGTAGCTGCAATTGGAACGTCGATTTCATTACCAGGTGTATCAGATCGTGGTGTGGAGTTGACGTTTTCCAGTGACTCTAGAATCTGGTCAGCATGGCGTCTTACAATACTCTCCCCAACGTCCACGGTATACATGAGAGGTCCTTGTTGTGTACAAATCGTTCCTGGCTGCCATTTCTCAGTGCGGTAGTCCCGGGCCAAAACTGGTTGACCTATCTTAAAACTCCTGGTCGGCCTTTCATTCATATTCTGAAACTGCCTGTTCTCCACATCTCTTCGGACGTTTGGCTTAACCAAATCCAAGCGGCATCGTAGTCTTCGATTGAAGAACATCATGGCTGGAGTTTGGTTGATAACCGCATGTGTCGCATTCCGGTAGGCAAACAAGAAGTTGTCCACCTTGTGTTGTAGGGGTATATCTTCATTACACATTGCCTTGATAGCCTTCTTGAATGTTTGGACAAACCTCTCGGCCAATCCATTAGTGGCTGGATGATATGGGGCAGATGTGTAATGCTTAACACCATTGTTCTTTAAGAACCTCCGGAACTCTTCAGACACAAACTGTGGTCCATTGTCAGAGCAAATCTGTTCAGGCAGCCCATTCCTGGCGAATATGGTTCGTAAAACTGTGATAGTTTTTTCCGTGGTGGTTGAGGACATTTTTATTACCTCTGGCCACTTTGAATGTGCATCCACCGCAATTAAAAATATCGAGTCCATGAAGGGACCAGCAAAATCAATGTGCACCCTTTGCCATGGAGATGAGGGCCACTCCCATGGATGCAGAGGAGCTTGTGGTGGGGCGTTTTGGACCTTCTGGCATCCTGCACAGCTCTTGGTCATCTCTTCGATTTCTCTATCGATTCCCGGCCACCACACAAACGCTCTGGCTAAGTTCTTCATTTTTACCCCACCCAGATGACCCTCATGAAGCTCATTGAGTACTCTATCCGTCAACTTAGGTGGAATTACTACTCTGGATCCACACATCAAGGTTCCTCTGCACACTGACAGCTGTTCTCGGCGAGAATGCTGGCAGCAGTGGTTCGCCATGTGCTGGCCATCCCTTCACCGTTAAATCATAGACCCGTGATAGTGTCGGGTCATTCCGTGTTTCCTTTTCTATGTTTGCATTCGTCACAGGGAGACATTCGACTATGGTCGAGTGGAATAACTCCATTGGATCCACTGCAAGGTCTTCTTCTTCCACCGTCGGCAACGGTAGGCATGACAATCCATCAGCATTTCCATGCTGTTTAGTTCCTTTGTACTCGATGTCATATTGGTGTGCCCCAAGGAAAAGGGACCATCTCTGCAGCCGTTGTGCTGTCATTATCGGTACGCCCTTCTGAGGGTTGAAAATGGAGACAAGAGGTTGATGATCGGTTAGTAGAGTAAATTTTTGACCGTGCAGGTAGTGATTGAACTTCTTCACCCCCCACACTAGGCTGAGGGCCTCTCTGTCAATCTGGGCGTAGTTACGCTCGGCAGAAGTTAACGAGCGTGACGCAAAAGCTATCGGCCTCTCTAAACCATCAAGGAATTTATGTGACAGTACCGCCCCAATGCCGTAGGGAGACGCATCACACGCCAGTCTGATCGGCAGTGCTGGGTTGTAGTGAGCCAATACTTCCTTTGAAGTGATTAAGTCCTTACTCTTCTGAAAAGCACGCTTACAATCATCGCTCCATTTCCATGCTACCCCCGTTCGTAGCAGGGCGTTCAGTGGGTGCAGAATTGTCGACAAATTCGGCAAAAACTTATGATAGTAATTCACCAATCCGAGGAATGACCTCAGTTGCGACACATTTTCAGGCGCTGGGGCCTTAACAACCGCTTCAATTTTGTCAGGGGACTTATGTAACCCCTCTTCATCAATCACGTGGCCACAATATGATATCTGTTTCTTAAAAAATTCGCACTTGGGGCGGTTGGCTCGCAGCCCATGTTCCCGTAGTCTAGTGAGCACCTGTTCTAGGTTGTCAAGGTGTTCACTGTCATCTTCACCTGTCACAAGGATGTCGTCCAAGTAACACTGAGTCCCCGGAATCCCTTGCAGGACTTGTTCCATCGCTCTTTGCCATATCGCCGGAGCCGATGCTACTCCGAATACCAATCGATGATACTGGTAAAGACCTTTGTGAGTGTTTATCGTGAGATACTTCCTAGAGGACTCTTCAACCTCCATCTGCAAATATGCTTGTGCTAGGTCAATTTTTGTAAAACGCTTCCCTCCAGACAGTGAGGCGAAGATGTCTTCTATCCTTGGAAGAGGATATTGTACTGTGTGAAGGACTGGGTTCACCGTCACCTTGAAATCCCCACAGATGCGAATCTTCCTTGGCTCCCCGGACTTATTGCTTAACGTTTTCTTCATGACAGGAACGATGGGTGTCGCCCACTCGCTCCAGTCGACCTTAGACAACACGCCCGCCTTCTCCAGATTCTCCAGCTCTGCCTCGACGGCTGGGCACATTGCATATGGTACCGGTCTTGCTTTGAAAAACTTGGGAACTGCATTCTCTTCTATTTTTATCGAGGCGGTTACGCCTTTAAGCGTGCCCAGTTCTTGTTGAAATACCTCTTTGGCGTTAGCTAAGATTGTTGACAATCGTCCAGGAGTGACGTCTTCATCTTTTTTACCATCCACCGTCATTGCATGAATGGAGTGCCAATCTAAGTTTATCTTCCTGATCCATTCCCATCCCAATAACGGTGGTCCACCATTTGGCAGTATGTAGGACAGCAACAATTTCGTTAAAACTCTTCGCCTTCGGTTTGGCTGGAGTAATCAGGTCCCGCAATAGGCCGTACGTTCTAGCGCCCATTAAGTTTAGCAATATCGATGCCTTTTTCTCCGCCGCTATTTCGTTTGCATCGAAATATACCTCGACTCTTTCCACATACGTGGTCCAGTCCTCTATTGTATTATCAAAAGCAGTGATACAGCCAGTCTTCGGCATCTTGCAAATCTAAAATGGCGCCTCCCGCGCTTTGCCTTCTTCCCCGATTTAACAAAATGGCGCCTCCCGCGCTTTGCCTTCTTCCCCGCTGATTAAGATGGCGCCTCCCGCGCTTTGCCTTCTTCCCCGCTGTTGTTAGCGCTGCTTTCCACGGTTTCTTGCGCGTTTAATATATATTTTAAAAAAAAATTATTTTCCCATCATGGAACAACCCTGTGGGACTCTTGCCTCCCTCTTCGCGGGTCTATACGCAGCCCGGCTTCGTAGCACCGGCCGCGCCCTGTGTGCTCCACCCTTTCTCTCTCTTCTTCCCGACAACGCTGCTCGGCCCCGTTGCAAACCACCCGCTCGAGTTCGCGACCGCCGCAGCCCAGGAAGGATCAGTGCGCTACCTGCCACCAGCCCGATTAGCTGAAGCACCGTCGACAGGAACCAGGCCCCGCATCCGACAGCTTCTCCAGCAATCTTCAACTCTGCAACACAGGGCGGATGCCCACGGTCGACGCCCGTTTCTACTGCCTCTTACTTTCTTTTCTTTCTGGCCTCGACCTCTGCTCACTTCGCTGTAGGAATGGATCCCAGGAGGTGGTGCAGACTGTAGGTAGGTTCGTATCTGCTCGTCGCCAGTATTACGTCCGTGAATGATTGAGACACGGACAGCAGGAGTGGAACAAAATAAGTCTTTACTGATGGAAGTCAATAGTGAAACTGAAACAACAGAGGCTCACTAGCGCCTTTTATACAGGGGTGGTCACTGCCGGTACTGCAGTCTGAGACCAGTTATCCTCTTAAAGGTACATACACAACAGGAGGCTTATGATCAGGAGCGCTGGGGGGCGGTAACAGATAGGAAGGGGGGTGTTTTGAGATTGGGGCTGAGGGATGTCGAAGGCTTCCTTGAGGGGCATAGCGAGGGAGCAGTGCTGAAAGAGCCATTTACCTTGGGGAGCCGGCAGCTCCGACCTCTGATCAGCTGCCAGGAATCCCGAAGGGCGGGTCTCCTCCTCACTATTAAATCTAAGTCGTGGCGCCGATGATGTCATCAGGCCATGACATTGGTATGTTAATTAGGCCTCCGCCTGCCTTTTGCGGGAGCCTCGTACATGGCCTGATTACTGCACTTTAAAATTTAAAGGGACGAATAAGGTTGAGTTGCCCGATCATGATATTTTAAACCAGCCCCGACAGGCGGGAGATGGTCCAGTGGCGGGGGAGGGGTTAAAATCGAGGTCTGTGTGTGTGTGAGGGTAATTTTAACTTGACTCACGGGAAACTGATGTGATCAGAACAGCTGCCCATTTTATACATTCCCTAATTTTACTTTCCATTGAAGTCAGCTTAAAATTACCCGTGTATGTATTGCAGGCATGCTATTGCTTCGGTAAACTTCAGTGTTGAATTTTTTTCAATACTGAAGTTTACCAAGGGGAGGAGAGGGTGTGTGTGGGTGGGAGGGAGTTAGTGTTTGTTCATGATACTATGGCCATCATGGTGTGGGGCAGGCTTGACGGGCCAGCTGGTCTTTTCCTGCCTGTCAATTTTGTATATTCGTATGTTCCTTATTTGGGAGGATGGCTATTTTATTGCAGAAACTGCATTCAGTTGCTCATCTTTTGCCAGGCAGCCCTGACTGCAACTTGCTGAAGAAGGTTCCCCTCATCTTTAAAAATGGCACACTTCCTTGCCTGTACTTCCCACAGTATGACTTCAATGCATCTCTTAGGAAAGGGAGCTGTCCTCCCTCCTCCTAAGAATTGGTAAACTTCTCGCTAATCTCCGCACAATACACAGCCAAATAAACAATTTACAGACAACAGAATGTACAACTTTAAGGTGTTGCACCAGCACATTTATGCTGCTGCCCAATAAGTCTTCCATCTCCCAGCCTCTGCAACCCTAACACATGATGCAAATCGCCCTAGAAGCCAACCAGACATATGTAAATGAGGAGACCTTGGAACATGCGGGGAAGTCACATCTGCAATAGAAACGTGAAATGCCCCAAATATGTCATGCTGTAGATGTGTGCACCATTCCTGCTGGGCTGGCAGGGTTAAAAGCTGAGCTGCTGTCTCCATACCAGATACAGCAAGTTGATGTCTATGCGTTAGCACTTAACATCTGAACCAAGCAATTTGGAGATGGGAATAAAACCAGAAAATGATGAATTGGTTACACACCTGAAATGTGGTTGATCTGTATCTTCTCTTTAGACCTGCTGTGTGTATATTCAGTATTTGCTGTTTTAATTTTAATTTCCAGCATTTGCAATTTTCCTTACTTCGGAGAAGGTGGGTGTTAGGGCAATACTTGTGGGGGAGTCCAAAACTAGGGGCTATGAAGATAAGATAGTCACTAAATCCGATAAAGAATTCAGGAGATACCCAGATTGGTTAGAATGTGGAACTTGCTACCAGGTGGAGTAGTCAAGGCGAATAGCATAGATGCCTTTAAGGGGAAGCTAGATAAGCACATGAGGGAGAAAGGAATAGAAGGATATGCAGATAGGGTTAGATGAAGTAGGGGGCCAATTGGGCCTAATGGTCTGTTTCTATGCTGTAAATTCTATGTAATATCACTAAAATTCACTTCTGAATTGAATGACACGAGATACATAGCATTCTTCCTTTTTTATATAAACCATGAAATCAATCCCTTGCTGCTGCAGACAGTACAGAAGAGAAGAAGTTCACTCTATCAAAAGTTACTGCTCAATCCAAACTACAAATCCACTCACTCAACCTCGCCTCACAAAATAGAACGGCTACAGTGCGCACGCGTGTTCGGCGAGAGCGCTCTGGGCCAATGAAATGCAGCACACGCATTGTGACGATGATCTTTCTGTTAGCAAATCAGAGACCGAGGCGCGGGGCCCTTCGGTTTGAAAGTGCGGGGCGGTTAGCAGCTTGGGCTGGTCGAGCGGACTGGAGTCGCCATGGGGGAGTGGGATCTGGGAGACGGGTTGAAGCACAACGGCTGCAGGTTCAGTCAGGCGCTGGAGCAGATATTCCAGAAGGTAGTGAGAAGCTTGGTGCCGGGAGCGGACGGCTTGGGCTTGTTGATTTGCAATAGGGCGGGCCGGCACCGGTTTGTGAGCTTTCAATTTTGGGCAGAACTTGGTGCCGCTGCGCAGTCCGGTGTGATTCCCAGCAGGCGGGGAGGAGGGAGGAGGAATCTGCCCCTGACCGCTATCCCGTGTCCCTGCTGGAAATATGTGGATGTTGCATGAAGAATGGGATTGCATTGATGCATTTTGGGAGGATGAATGAGAGACACTATAAACTAAATGGTACCACTTTTAAAGGGGGTGCAGGAACAGAGAAACCAGGGGGGTCTATGTACAGAAATCTTTGAAGGTGGCAGGGCAAGTTGATAATGCTGTCAAAGCATATGGTAAGCTTTATAAATAGAGGCATAGACTACAGAAACAAGGAGGTTATGCTACACCTTCATAAAACACTGGTTAGGCCTCAGCTGGGGAGTATTGTGTCCAATTCTGGGCACCGCACTTTAGGAAGGATGTCAAGCCCTTGGAGCGGGTGCAAAGGATTTTTACTGGAATCGTACCAGGGATGCAGGACTTCAGTTATGTGGAGAAGCTGGGATTGTTCTCCTTAGAAAGAAAGACTGACTTGCATTTATATAGTGCCTTTCACAACCACCGGATGTCTCAAAGCGCTTTACAGCTAATGAAGTACTTTTGAAGTGGAGCCGCTGTTGTAATGTGGAAAATGCGGCAGGCAATTTGCGCACCGCAAGGTCCCACAAACAGCAATGTGATAATGTCCAGATAATCTGTTTTTAGTGATGTTGATTGAGGGATATATTGGCCAGGACACCAGGGATAACTCCCCTGCTCCTCTTCAAAATAGTGCCATGGTTTTTTTATGTCCACCTGAGAGAGCAGACGGGGCCTTGGTTTAATGTCTCATCTGAAAGATGATTAGAGCATAGACGGTTAATGGAATATGTAATACAGGTGTTTAAAGTCATGAACTATTTTGATAAAGTAAATAAGGAGAAACTGTTCCTGCTGGTAGGAGGGTTGGTATCCAGAGGACACAGATTTAAGGTAATTGGCAAAAGAACCATTGGCGCGATGAGAATTTTTTTTTTAATGTAGCGAGTGGTTGTGATCTGGAATGCACTACCTGAAAGGGTGGTAGCAAATTTTCAGACCGTGCATTCCAGATCACAACAACTCCATGTATTTTTTTTAAAAAAAAGTGTTTCCTCATTTTGGCTCTGGTACTTTTGCCAATCAGCTTAAACCTGTGTCCTCTGGTTACTGACCTTTGTGCCACTGAAAACAGTTTCCCCTTATTTACTCTCATGATTTGAACTCCTCTCAAATTGTCCCTTAACCACCTTTGCTCTAAGGAGAACAATCCCAGCTTCTCCAGTCTCTACATAACTGAAGTGCCTCGTCCCTGGTACCATTCTAGTAAATCTCTTCTTCTCCAAGGCCTTGACATCCTTCCTAAATTGAACACAATACTCCAGCTGAGGCCTAACCAGTGTTTTATAAAGGTTTAGCATAACTTCCTTGCTTTTGTACTCTCTTCCTCAATTAATAACGCCAAGGATCCCATATGCTTTTTTAACAGCCTTCTCAACTTGTTCTGCCACCTTCAAAGATTTGTGTACATACACCCCCAGGTGTCTCTGTTCCTGCACCCCTTTTAAAATTGTGCCATTGAGTTCATATTGCGCCTCCTCATTCTTTCTGCCAAAATGTATCACTTGACACTTCTGTGTTAAATTTCATCTGCCATGTGTCTGACCATTCCACCAGTCTGTCTTATGTCCCCCTGAAGTCTGTTACTATCCTCATTGTTTACTGCATTTGAGTTTATATATAAAACCAGACTAACACACTTTTTTAGAATTAATATATGTATATATAGTTGCAGTGTGATATTCATGCTTTGAGAAATATGGTGTCAAGATGTCAATTATTTGAAAAAGCATCAGCACTGATAGCATTTTTCTACTAAAATTAAAATATTTAGATTGCAATTAAGTACGTTTTTTCAAATGTATGTGTTTTTGCATTTATCAAATACCAAATAATACAACCTTTTATATATAGTTTAACCCAACTGGATAATCAAATTATGTAATCTTTTTGGCTTTCTATAGTACGGTCAACCATTTGAAGATGACCTGGTTATTAATCTTGAGGATATGACCTATGATACTCCATCAGGTAAGACTAAATAACTCATTACAAATAATATCATCTAGCAAAGTCACAGGTCTGAGGTATGCACCTATTCTTTTGAATCAGATTGTGCAAAGTCTCTACCACTTGTGCAAATTTTAAATGCCGTAGTATTGTCAGCAGGTGAACTCCTTTTCCATACATTACAGTTGCCTATGGTAGAACTGGTATTACAACACAGGTTGGACAGTTGATGCTGCTTTTATGTTGCCCCTATTGATGCAGCACCAAGAGAATTTCAGTAATAGTGTGAACAGGGAACTATGGTTACGTTGTTTGATTGTACAGGAAACTCTTTATTATCCGGCACCAACAGGACCGGCATGGTGCCGGTTTATCAAAAAGTCCGGATTACAGAGAGGTATAGTTTAAAAGGTACAAGAGCTCCGTACACAGCAACAAATCCAGGCTTCCCTGTTGCTTAGCAACATGTGCAGGGACTCAGGCCACAGACCAAGCGTCCCTGTTGCTTGGCAACAAGTGCACGAACCCCAGTTACACAGCCATAGATCCAGGAACTGCCACTAATATGAAGTAAAACTTACCTGAACCTACTCCTGAATTTTGCCGGTTAAGAGAGAGAGAGTTTCCTGTACCATTATAAATGTGAGGCAGAACTTTCATTTGGGCATTGCTGGCTGACCCCTCATTTTTGTTTGTTCTGACTGAGGAAATTATTAGCCTCTTGTAATTGTAGAAATGAATATGGTACTGTACCATATGATTTTTAAAAAATAAAAAAAATTCAAACCAGGCTTTACGTTAGTGACAGTTATGGTGCTGGTGTAAAGTAAAACAAAGCAAGCCTGCATATTGTAGGATACTTTACTTTTAATATTGTTATTTTGAAAATGTTAGTGTGTCACTGTTACCAAAGAAGGCACAGTATAAAGATAGGGCAAAGTGACTGAGGCACCTGAACCTTTTTGATATGCACATTTTTGGATGATTTTTTACTTCCTTTCTGTCTCTAAAATGTAATTACGATTTAAACCAATAGGTCCAAATATTTCAGATTTCCAGCAGCTGCAGTATTTTGCTTTTGTATTAGTGTTTAATTCACTTACACTTCTCTTCCAGGAATGCCCACCTTGAAGAAGTTCTGCTCTTCTCTCTGATGGGATTTCCGTTTGTCTCGTTTACCTTGTTCATCTTCATTGCTTTCTGTCTCCCTTCTCATGTTTGATCAGGTACAGGAAACTCTCGTTTAAACGGCACCCGATTATCCGGAATTCTCTAATAGCCGGCAAAATTCAGGAGTCGGTTTTGAGGCTTCGGTATACTGTATAATTGCGGCTGTATAACCGGGGATCTCTTACCTTTTGCTGTGTAACCATGGCTCCTGCACCTCTGGTTGTGTAACCGGGTCCCCTGTACCTGTGCTGCGGGGCTGCAGCACTTCTGGCTGTGCTGCGGGGCTGCAGCACCTCTGGCTGTGCTGCGGGGCTGCAGCACCTCTGGCTGTGCTGCGGGGCTGCAGCACCTCTGGCTGTGCTGCGGGGCTGCAGCACCTCTGGCTGTGCTGCGGGGCTGCAGCACCTCTGGCTGTGCTGCGGGGCTGCAGCACCTCTGGCTGTGCTGCGGGGCTGCAGCACCTCTGGCTGTGCTGCGGGGCTGCAGCACCTCTGGCTGTGCTGCGGGGCTGCAGCACCTCTGGCTGTGCTGCGGGGCTGCAGCACCTCTGGCTGTGCTGCGGGGCTGCAGCACCTCTGGCTGTGCTGCGGGGCTGCAGCACCTCTGGCTGTGCTGCGGGGCTGCAGCACCTCTGGCTGTGCTGCGGGGCTCTCGTACCTTGGGCCATTGTCACTCCATGTCCCTTCTTCCTTATCCAGAATTTTTAAGCAACCGGCAGCATCCCGGTCCTGTCGGTGCCGGATACCAAAGAGTTTCCTGTATCTACCAAAACTCACTTTCACAGCCACATATCTTTCCTCGGCAACTGTCTCCGGCTCCGACTTCAACTTGTTCCATGTGGATTCCAACTGAAATTCCACCCTTCTTGTTTTGGATCCACCCAGAATTACAGATACCTCCGAGATATTCAGCGTTCCTCGCACCACTGCTCTCGCAGTATCCTGAGATCCACGCTCAATGCCATGCACCGCCACATGCACGCTCTCGACTTCTCTCTTCGGCAGCACCGACTCACTATCTCAAAGCTGTCCTGGTCCACAGTTCCATTTCATCCTTTGCCTCATCCGGCGCTTTAACAAAAAACTTTTTTCTTCCTTTTCAGGTGTTAAGGATTGTAAGCTTCAACAACTCTTGGACACCAACGCCCCTCCAGAACTACCTTCCCCATCACTTTCCTCTGACCCCATCCCTTCTTCCAATCTCACCCCCTGCTGTGTTTTCACTATCCCCTCTGATCCCAAATGATTAGTCTTCAGCAAAGGCCTGAGCTTCATCCCCTTACGCCCTCGCCTCAATGAATTTCGAGCTCGGCACGATGCTGAGCTCTTTTTCCATCGCCTTCGTCTCCGTGTCCACTTCTTTGGCCAGGAACCGTTCCCCTGCACAGCTGACCCTTTATCCCGTTTTCAGAATTCTTGTTCTACCTGGACCCCTCCCTCTGGCCTCTTAACCTCTAGATCTTTTCATTGCAAACTGCCGGCGTGACATCGGCTATCTCAATTTCTCTGTTCCCCTCACTCACTCCAACCTACCTCCCTCTGAACTTGCAGCACTCCATTCTCTCAGATCCAACCCCAACATTGTCATTAAACCTGCTGACAAGGATGGCGCTGTTGTTATTTGGTGTACTGACCTCTACCTAGCGGAGGCTGAATGCCAACTCTCCGACACCTCCTCCTACCTCCCCCTGGACCATGACCTACTACCGAACATCAAGCCATCGTTTCCAAGACTGTCACTGACCTCATCTCCTCCTGGAGATCTTCCCTCCATGGCTGCCAACCTCATAGTTCTCCAACCCTGCACAGACCGTTTCTACCTCCTTCCCAAGATCCACAAACAGGACTGCCCTGGTAGACCCATCGTTTCAGCCTGTTCTTACCACATGGAACATATCTCTTCCTATCTCAACTCTCTCTTTCTCCCCTTGTCCAGTCTCTTCCCACCTACATCAGTGGCTCTTCTGACGCCCTCCACCACTTTAACAATTTCCTGGCCCCAACGGTCTCCCTTTCACTGGACGTCCAATCTCTCTACACCTCCATCCCCCACCAGGATGGCCTGAGGGCGCTCCGCTTCTTCCTTGAACAGAGGCTCAACCAGTCCCCCTCCACTACCACCCTTCTTTGCCTGGCTGAACTTATTCTCACATTGAACAACTTCTCTTTTGACTCCACTCACTTCCTCCAAATTAAAGGTGTTGCTATGGGAACTCGCATGGGTCCTAGCTATGCCTGCCTTTTCGTGGGCTATGTGGAACATTCTTTGTTCCGGTCCCCTCCCTCACCTCTTTTTCTGGTACATTGATGAGTGTATCGGTGCTGCTTCCAGCTCTCGCCCTGAACTAGAAAATTTCATTCACTTTGCTTCCAATTTCCACCTCACCTTCACATGGTCCATCCCCGACTCTTCGTTTCCCTTCCTCGACTTCTCTGTCTCCATCTCTGGGGGTAGGCTATTGACCAACATTCACTAAAAGCCCACTGACTCCCATAGCTACCTGGACTACACTTCCTCCCACCCCGCTTCCTGTAAGGACTCTATTCCATTCTCCCAGTTTCTCCGTCTCCGCCGTGTTTGTTCTGACAATGCCACCTTCCATACTAGTGCTTCCGACATGTCTTCCTTTTTCCTCAACCGAGGATTCCTCTCTACCGTGGTTGACACGGCCCTTGACTGTGTCCGTTCTATCTCCCGCACTTCTGCCCTCACCCCTGCCCCTCCCTCCCAGAACCACAAAAGTGTTCCCCTTGTCCTCACCTTTCACCCCACCAGCCTCCACATTCAACGGATCACCCTCTGCCATTTCCGCCACCTCCAGCGTGATCCCACCACCAAACACATCTTCCCGTTGCCTCCCCTTTCAGCATTCCGAAGGAACCGCTCCATCCACGACACCCTGGTCCACTCCTCTATCACCCCCAACACCCCTTCCCCTTCATCCGGCAACTTCCCATGCAAGCGCAGGAGATGCAAAACCGGCCCTTTTACCTCCTCCCTTCCCACTGTCCAGGGCCCCAAACACTCCTTCCAGGTGAAACAGCGATTTGCTTGTACTTCTTGCAATTTAATATACTGTATTCGTTGCTCACGATGCGGTCTCCTCTACACTGGGGAGACCAAACACAGATTGGGTGACCGCTTTGCGGAACACCCTGGATGTCAAGGGATATACAAGAACGGATTGGGGAAAAAAAGGAGGCTTTTGGCAGATACAAAGGACTAAAAACAGTGGAAGCCCTAGAGGAGTATAGAAAGTGCAGGGGGGGTACTTAAAAAAATAAATTAGGAGAGCGAAGAGGGGCATGAAAAAACACTGGCGGGCAAAATAAAGGAAAATCCCATGGTGTTTTATAAGTATATTAAGGGCAAGAGGATAACCAGGGAAAGAGTAGAGTCCATTAGGGACCAAAGTGGCAATCTGTGTGTAGAGCTGGAAGATGTTGGTGAATTTTGCATCTGTGTTCACTATGGAGCAGGACAATGTAGGCATAGAAATCAGGCAGGGGGATTGTGATATACTTGAACAAATTAGCATTGAGAGGGAGGAGGTACTAGCGGTTTTAGCGGGCTTAAAAGTGGATAAATCCCCAGGCCCAGACGAGATGTATCCCAGGCTGCTGTGTGAGGCAAGAGAGGAGATTGCAGGGGCTCTGACACAAATTTTCAAAACCTCTCTGGCCACAAGGGAGGTGCCAGAGGACTGGAGGACAGCTAACATAGTACAGGGATCCCTCCCCAACCGCGGGTTTGACATATGCGGATTTTACATATCCGCAGTTTCCACTCTGCGACAATTTTTGTCAACCGCGGCCGTGAAATTTGCGTATCCGCGGTTTTTCATTTAGGAATAAGGTTAAAACATTATTTTTATGATTTTTATATGCTATTTATATGTGTTTTATAGTGAATTTGCCAACCGCAGTTTTACTAACCACGGGGGTTTTCAGGGACGTATCCCCCGTGGTTGGGGAGGGATTCCTGTCCCATTATTCAAGAAGGGTAGTAGGGATAAACCAGGGAATTACAGGCCAGTGAGCCTAACATCAGTGGTAGAGAAATTATTGGAAAAAATTCTGAGGGACAGAATTAGTCTCCACTAGGAGAGGCAAGGATAGTCAGCATGGCTTTGTCAGGGGGAGTTCATGTCTAACCAATTTGATTGAATTTTTTGAGGGGCTGACTAGGTATGTGGATGAGGGTAGTGCAGTTGATGTAGTCTACATGGACTTCAGTAAGGCTTTTGACAAAGTCCTGCATGGGAGACTGGTCAAGAAGGAAAGGGCCCATGGGATCCAGGGCAATTTGGCACATTGGATCCAAAATTGGCTTAGTGGCAGGATGGTCGATGGTTGTTTTTGTGACTGGAAGCCTGTGTCCTGTGTACAGTGGTTGGGCAGAACAGTGGCAAATGGAATTTAACCTTGAAAAGTGTGAGGTGATGCATTTTGGGAGGACTAATGAGGCAAGGGAATACACAATGAATGGTAGGACGCTAGGAAGGACAGAGGATCAGAGGGACCTTGGTGTGCATGTACATAGATCCCTGAAGGCAGCAGGACAAGTAGATAAGGTGGTTAAGAAGGCATATGGGATACTTGCTTTCATTAGCCGAGGCATAGAATATAAGAGCAGGGAGGTTATGATGGAGCTGTACAAAACGCTAGTTAGGCCACAGCTGGAATACTGTGTGCAGTTCTGGTTGTCACACTATAGGAAGGATGTGATTGCATTGGAGAGGGTGCAGAGGAGGTTCACCAGGATGTTACCTGGGCTGGAGTGTTTCAGCTATGAAGAGAGACTGGACAAGCTGGGGTTGTTTTCCTTAGAGCAGAGAAGGCTGAGGGGGGACTTGATTGAAGTGTACAAAATTATGAGGGACATAGATAGGGTAGATAGAAAGGAACTTTTCACTTAGTAGAGGGGTCAATAACCAGGGGGCATAGTTTCAAGGTAAGGGGCAGGAGGTTTAATGGGGATTTGAGGAAAAGCTTTTTCACTCAGAGGGTGGTTGGAATCTGGAACTCACTGCCTGAAAGGGTGGTAGAGGCAGGAACCCTCACAACATTCAAGAAGCATTTAGATGAGCACTTGAAATGCCATAGCATACAAGGCTACAGACCAAGTGCTGGAAAATGGGATTAGAATAGATGGGGCTTGATGGCCAGCGAAGACACGATGGGCCGAAGGGCCTCTTTCAGTGCTGTATAAATCTGACTCTATCCATGTTCAAGTCCATGCCAATTGGACTCGAGGGAGCAATGCTGGCGGCCATTGCTGGGGGAGCAACTGGGATGAACGACAATAAAAGTTTTGCTGGGGATAAGGCATTAAAGGTGGCGGTGTAGGACTAGTTGAGCAGAAGTATTGTGGTGAATGGAGGACCAAAGGTCTTGCAGTTGGGAGTTTGAAAGTGCAGTTGTAAATGATTAGGGAGCAGTAGATGACTAGGAATTTAAAGGAGAAAGGAGATGGATTGAACAAGGTGAAGTATTCCAAGGAGGAGAAGCTACCAGAGGATTAAGAGGAAAGACCAATGCATGATTTGGTGATGAAGGCCACACTGCCAGCATAGCGGTTTGGTTGGAACATGTGTTTGAAAGTATAGCCAGGTGGCGTGTCTTCAGTAAGGACCAAGGTGTCACCACCCATGGGCCCAGTTTCAGTCAGAGCCAGAACGTCGATGTAATCTTCCACAATAAGAACGTCAGTGGCAAGGGCCTTGTTTGTGACTGAACAGACATTCTGGAGGAAATGTGGTGATTGTTGCTCCGCTGGCAGGGTCCAAGCGGGTTGTGGTGGATGAGGTGAGCTGGTCAGGAAGGAGGTGGGCCAGGTTAGCCTCCAGTGGGTGTGTTGGGCTGGAAGATTGGTGAGGGAGGATGATGGAGCTGTTGGGGATGCTATTCATGCGAAGGCGATGCTGAATGCCATGAGAGGCACAGAGGGTTGCTGTGGGCTTACTCAAGGCGCATTCAAGCTTGGGACAGCAGCAGATAGTAGGAAAGCAGAGGAATAGTGATGGGTTGGGGGGGGACAAAGTACATGAGGAGAAATGAAAAGTGGCATGACTGGGTGATAGGAAAGGGAGGACAGAGCAGAGAAGGGCCCGACTGGGTGATAGGAAAGGGAGGAGATAGGAGAGAAGGGCCCAAGAGAGGCCCGGGGGGGAAAAAATGGCAAATAGAAGTAGTGTGCTCTGATAAAATAATGACCATTATTTAACTTGTATACATATACAGGAAACTTTTTTTTATCCGGCACCGACTGGACCTGCGTGGTGCCGGTTTATCAAAAAGTCCAGATTACAGAGAGGTATAGTAAAAGGTACGAGAGCCCTGTACACAGCAACAAATCCAGGCTTTCCTGTTGCTTAGCAACAGGTGCAGGAACCCCGGCCACAAGATCCAGGCGTCCCTGTTGCTTAGCAACAGGTGCAGGAACCCCAGTTACACAGCCACAGATCCAGGAGCGGCCACTAATATGAAGTAAAAATTACCTGAACCTACTCCTGAATTTTGCCTGTTAAGAGATTTCTGGTTATTTAGGTGCCGGTAAATCAAGAGTTTCCTATAATTTATATTAAGATAATTTTGTTTAAATATTTGGTTTACAAATTGGGAACGCTACAAAATTAAAATTATTATTGACTATTTTCACTTGCATTCCATATAATTCCAAAGTCGTGAGTTCCAGCTGTAAAATCTCTTCAATGAGCATTTCTTCAACACTATCTTTTTGATCATCTCTGCCAATGATCTATTTTGTCTTGGCCATGGTCTTTTTGTGGAGTGTAACATTTATTTAAAAATTACTTAATCTAAGTATGAATAACCTATTTGTTTCTGATTCCTCTAAGAACATAAGAATTAGGAGCAGGAGTGGGCCATACGGCCCTTCGAGCCTGCTCCGCCATTCAATAAGATCATGACTGGTCGTCGACCACAACTCCACTTTCCTGCCCGATCTCCATATCCCTTGATTTCCCCCTAGAGTCCAAAAATCTATCTTTCTTAGCCTTGATTATACTCAACAACTGAGCATTCACAGCCCTTTCGGGTAGAGAATTCCAAAGATTCACAGCCCTCCGAGTGAAGAAATTCCTTCTCACCTCAGTCTTAAATGGCTGACTCCTTATCCTGAGACTATGCCCCCTAGTTCTGCTCTCCAGCCAGGGCAAACAACTTCTCAGCATCTACCTTGTTGATTCCCCTTCAAATCTTTTATGTTTCAATGAGATCACCTCTTCCGAGTGTATAGGCTCAATCTCTCCTCATAGGACAACCCTCTCATCCCAGGAATCAATCTAGTGAACCTTTGTTGCACCGCCTCTAAGGCACATATGTCTTTTCTCAGATAAGGAGACCAAAACTCTGCACAGTGCTCCAGGTGTGGTCGTGCCAAAGCCCTGTACAATTGTAGTAAGACTTCCTTAGTCTTGTACTCCAACCCCCTTGCAATAAAGGCCAACATGCCGTTCGCCTCCCTAATTGCTTGCTGTACCTGCATGCTAGCTTTCTGTGTTTCCTGTACGAGGACACCTAAATCTCTGAATACCAACATTTAATAGTTTCTCACCATTTAAAAAATATTCTGTTTTTCTATTCTTACTACCAAAGTGAATAACCTCACATTTCCTCATATTATACTCCATCTGCCACCTTATTGCCCACTCACTTAACCTGTTTATATTTCTTTGCAGGCTCTTTGTGTCCTCCTCACAGCTTACTTTCCCACCTAGTTTTGTATAGTCAGCAAACGTGGATACATTGCACTCGGTCCCTTCATCTAAGTCATTAATACAGATTTTAAATAGCTGAGGCCCAAGCACTGATCCTTGTGGCACCCCATTAGTTACAGCCTGCCAACCTGAAAATTACCTGTTTATCCCTACTCTGTTTTCTGTCTGTTAACCAATCCTCTATCCATGCTAATATATTACCCCCAACCCCATGAGCCTTTATCTTGCGTAGCAACCTTTTATGTGGCACCTTTTTGAATGCCTTATGGAAATCCAAATATACTACATCCACTGGTTCCCCATTATCTACCCTGCTAGTTACATCCTCAAAAAAACTCTAATAAATTTGTTAAACACTATTTCCCTTTCATAAAATCATGTTGATTCTGACTAATATTATGATTTTCTAAGTGCCCTGCTACCACATTCTTAATAATGGATTCCAGCATTTTCCTGACGACTAATGTCAGGCTAACTGGCCTGTAGTTCCCTGTTTTCCCCCCTCCCTCCTTTTTTGAATAGCGGGGTTACATTTGCTACCTTCCAATCCGCTGGGACTGTTCTAGAATCTAGGGAATTTTGCAAGATCACACCCAATGCATCCACTATCTCTGCAGCCACCTCCTTTTAGAACCCTAGGATTTAGGCCATCAGGTCCAGGGATTTGACGGCTTTTAGTCCCATTAGTTTCTCAAGTACATTTTCTCTGCTGATAATTACTTTAAGTTCCTCACTCTTATCAGCCCCAGTTCCCCATTATTTTTGGTATGCTTTTTGTGTCTTCTACTGTGAAGACTGATACAAAAATATTTGTTTTAAGTCTCTGCCATTTCCTTATTCCCCATTATAATTTCTTAGCCTCTAAGGGACCAATGCTTACTTTTGTTACTCTCTTCCTTTTTACATACTTGTAGAAGCTCTTAAAATCTGTTTTTATATTTCTTGCTAGTTTACTCTCATTCTATTTTCTCCCTTTTTATCAATTTTTTGGTCATCCTTTGCTGGTTTCTAAAGCTCTCCCAATTCTCGGGCTTACTACTATTCTTTGCAACATTATAAGCCCCTTCTTTTAATCTAATACTATCCTTAACTTCTTTAGTTAGCTACAGATGGATCACTTTTCCCGTGGAGTTTTTATTTCTCAATGGAATGAGAATTTTGGAATATTTCTTTAAATGTTTGCCCATGCTTATCTACCGTCGTACCCTTTAATCTAATTTCCCAATCTACCCTAGCTAACTTGCCCACTTATACTTATGTAATTGGCTTTATCGAAGTTTAAGACCCTTGTTTCTGACTGAAGTATTTCACTCTCAAACTCAATGTGAAATTTAACAAATTATGATCACTCTTCCCCAAGTGATCTTTACTATGAGATTATTAATTAACCCTATCTCATTACACAATACAAGATCTAAAATAGCCTGTTCCCTGGTTGGTTCCATGACCTATTGTTCTAGGAAACTGTCGCGAATGCATTCCATGAACCCGTCCTCCAGACTACCTTTGCCAATTTGATTTGCCCAGTCTATATGAAGATTAAAGTCCCCCATGATTATTGTATTACCTTTGTTACAAGCTCCTATTATTTGTTGATTAATACTCTGTCCAACGGTATAGCTACTATTTGGGGGGCCTATAAACTACTCCCACCAGTATTTTCTGCCCCTTGTTATTTCTTATCTCCACCCATACTGATTCTACTTCCTGATCTTCTGAGCCAAAGTCCTTTCTCTCTACTCTTTCTTTCGTATGGTAGTAGCAAAGCAAATCAGATGTCAATATCTACGTCAGGTGTCCAGGCCAAAGCTTCCGGTGTAACGGCGTGGATATCTTGTAGGCTGCCTGCGAATTTCCTGAGGGCAGTGCTCAATGATGTGCTCCAGGGTCTGATTAGGAGCTCCACAGTTGCATGGTGGAAATGCTTTAATCTTCCATCTATGGAGAAGGTGGCAGCATCTACCGTGACCGGTTCTGAGGCAGTTGGTGGTTGTCCACTGTTTGCGAGGAAGGTTTGGTCCTTCAGGTTGTACTGCGGGGACCACTATAAGGAATCCATTCCGTATCTCACTGCAGTCCTTATGTCCTCCTTTATTATCAGGACCCCCACCCCACCCCCTGCCCCTTTTCCATTCTGCCTGTCTTTTCGAAACGTCAAGTACTGCGGAATGTTTACTTCCCAATCTTGGTCACCTTGTAACCATGTCTCTGTAATGGTTATTCGATCCAAGCCATTTCTCTCTATTTGTGCCACTAATTTGTCTATCTTGTTACAAATGCATTCAGATAAAGAGCCTTTAATTTGAACTTTTTCCCATGATTCCCAGGTTTCATCTTATTCGCTGATGCACTTTTACTGTTAAACTCTGTCCCTTCCTGTCACACACTGCTTATCTTTACCCAAATCGCTTCACTGCTCCATTGCCTTGACTTTTCTCTTTATAAATTTTTTAATTTCCCCTCATCTGACCCCTCCCACCACCCCACTTTTTAGTTTAAAGCCCTATCTACAGCCCTAGTTATTCAATTTGCCAGGACACTGGTCCCAGCCCGGTTTAAGTGGAGACCATTCTAATGGAACAGCTCCCTCTTTCCCCAGTACTGGTAGCAGTGTCCCATGAATCGACACCCCTTCCTCCCACACCACTCTTTGAGCCACACATTTAATTCTCTGATCTGCTTGTCTATTGACAAATTTAGAAAATTTGCCTTTGTGCTTGTGTACGTTGCTGGTGCAGTTCCCACTGCTTACAGCGGCCGCGTCGGTCTTAACACAATTTTCACGCTATAAACGGTAGGCAGTAAAACTTTCTAAACTTTAATAAGGGAGATGCATACACATGGGTTTAGTGGGTTAGTGCCCAAAGTACATAAATCAGCAGATCACACTTAAATAAAAACATACAAACCTGTTTATGCCGTTAAATATCTATTTTTGGATATTGCAATAGCTCTTCTCTCAATCTGACTGACTAATATGATTGTCATTTAGACCTAGTTAGCTTTGCAAAGTGAAAGACATTTAATAAACATTTAAGATCTGTGACGTCAAGAAAAGCGTGTAATTAATCGATCCATTCATAGCCAAATGTCTCTTCTCGGCAGTGTAAGTGGGAGTGCGGATGGTTGTTGGACCAGAATTTCGGGTCGGGGGCTTCCCGCGGGTGTAAGCCCCCGACCTGCACTTAACTTGCGCGCTGGCCGTTGAGCTGTGGGCCCTGTGGAATTCCGATCCGGGGCCTGGCCCAGCTGCCGGCATGCAGTGCTTGCGTGTCCCAGGGGCGCAGTTAGTTCGATGCGTCCCCTGGGATCACGTGGGTAGCCAATCGGAGCAGGGAATGCTCCATTCATAAGTCTTGACGGGAAGAGCTGTCAAGACTTATAAATACTACGGCCCCAAAATAGCAGTAAACCTTCAAATAAATTTTTTAAAAGCATCACATTTTCAAAATAAACTATAAATTACATTAAATAACTATTTTAAACAATTTAAATTTTTGAAAAAATAATTTTATTTTCTAACGGGGCTAAAAATAAACTTACCTTGCTTTAAAGTATTTAAAAATAATAAACCTGTTGGAAAAAAAATGTTTTAATTTTAATTAATTGACCACTTACCTTGTAAAAAGCAGGCCTTATGCCTGCTTTTTAAATTTCTAAATTCTAAAGACTTACCCTCACGGAAGAACCTGTATATAAAAAAAAAACGTAAGTTCAAAGCGAACGCGCATACTCCCCTGCGCACGCGTTCGACCTCTGAACCCCTGCTTTCAGAGGAACGGAAGTGCCGGTTTCCCGCGCATGCGCAATGCATGCAGGAAACCGGCACTTCCATCGGGCCTACGGGTGAGTACCCCGTGCGTACTCACCCGCGGAGACCCGAATTTCTGGGCCAATGTGTACTGAGCACCTCTTTTATTGTGATTTGTGTGAAATGAGTAAATACACTTTTTTTGTTTTTAATTCTCTTTCCCAAATGATACCACTGAAATTTCAGGATATTTGAGGATTTCAAATGACATGGAAATCTGTCTTTGTAGTTAATTTATTCTTTTCAACTTATCAGAGCCACTAAACATTAGGTACAGAATATTAAATCATTATGGTAACCTCGCTTTAACAAGATGCAAAGAGCTTATTGAATTGCCCAAAATAGTGGCCTGGATTTTGCGATCCACGGCGAAGTGATGGTGCTCGCCGTTGATCTTGAAGAAAGCTGCCCACAAAGATCTAGCGATCTCTGGTGTGGATTTCACCCCTCCCGACATTAATTTGAATCTGCTGCCAAGTCTAGGGTATCTCCAGTGTCCAGCAACAGTGATGTCATCAAGCTGGTTAAGCAGTCAATTGCATTGAAGAATTCTCAGGTGGCAAACCAGGAAGTAAAATGCACTGATTATCCTTCACTTTTTAATCATTTTAGAGAGTGAAATAAAGATTGGTAGAAGCTGAAATATCATAAACAAACTACAAAACATTTTTTTCTACCTTAAGTACCATGGGAGTTTAATCATTGAAAAGTTTGTTAAAGTGAGATTACCAGAATGATTCCACAAATATAAAATTAGTTTTTCAGGACCAGAACGGTTGCTCAGCAGTAATTATGACTCAGTACGCCATTTATAAACCCAGTTACACCTTATTGAACAAGGCTTAACTTTTTCGGGGGGTTTTTAACAGCGATATTAGCGCATAAAAGCTGAAGTTCCTGTCAGTTCAGTGATTTCAATTGATTGCTGTCTGTGGGGAGTTCAACAGCGCGCCCTGTGGGGGAGCAGGGAATGGCTGACAGCAGCTTCTGGATTTCCGCGTTTAACTACGCATGTGCGGACACCAGCAGTTACTGTAATAGCAAAATTACATGCTGGAAATCTGAAATAACAACAGAAAATGCTGGAAACACTCAGCAGGTCAGACAGCATTGAGGAGAGAGAAACAGAGTTAACGTTTCGGATCGAGGACCCTTCGTCAGAACTGGAAAAAGTTAGAGAAGAGAGATTTTTAAGCAGGGGCGGGGAGTAAAGAACAAATGGAGGGACTGTGATAGGCTGGAAGGCAGGAGACATTGACTGACAAAAGGAGAGGTAATGGGACAAGTTAAGAAACAAAAGATGACTAGATGAGGTGTAAATGGCAATGGCAGAATCATCAACAGCTACCATGTGAGAAAAAAAAGGGGAAAAAATATAAGGGCCGTGGTTATAGTCTGTAATTGTTGAACTCTCTGTTGAGTCCAGAAGGCTGTAAAGTGCCTAATCGAAAGATGAGTTGCTGTTCCTCGAGCTTACGTTGAGCTTCGTTGGAACAGTGCAAGAGGCCGAGGACGGAGAGGTCAGAGTGCGAGTGGAGCGGTCAGTTTCGCTGTCATTACAACTGAAAATTCCGGGCCTATATGTTGTAAGCGGCACACTTGTAATAGACTTCTATGGTGTTGGAAAATGGTTGTCATTAATTGCCTGATTTAGACGGTTGCCGGCCAAAAGCCTGGTGGGAACTGTAAATGGGTCCTTTTTTAAAAATGTAATTTTATCCGGTACAAGTCTGGTCTGGCATATAATATATTTCCAGGGATTTGAATAGATTGGCGTTTACATAAAAGTTTGGTTGATGCGGTAACGCGCAAGGGTATGTGTGTGTACATGTGGGTACACACAGCAGTAATATTTGGTGTGAAACACAATCTTGTAAAGAATTCTAGTTAAAGTCTCTGATCTAATTTAGTTAACTTTTAAATGAAAAGAAGAAAATCTTTCACATGATGGAATCAAAAGAATACTTGCTAAATTTAAGTAAAATGTTAAAATTCCGCTAAACAATGATTTGTTCTTAATTATGTTACTGTGGTGGGGTAGGAACGCGGGTTCCTAACTAAAAGACTGAGTTCCACTCAGGCGATCAAACAAAACTAACTTTAATGAAACAAACAGGTTTTAACAAGAAACTGCTGGATAACATCGAATGTAAGTCTGCTCTCTGGAGGCTCCATGAGGATTGCCCCTGCAGTCTCGTGGCTGACGTCATGACGTCCTCACGTTTTCCCACCAGTGGGGAATCACGTGATGAACGGCGTGACGTCATCGCGTTTTAGCCGCGCTGTTAAAGTAACCACGCTCTGTACAGTTAAACAGCATAAATAAAGATACAGACTCAGGCTGTAGCTAACATGTTGTTAAAGGAATTATATACAAACGATCTGAGTCCTTTGGTGGCTCTGCCACAGTGGGGTATTTATCTCTACTCAAGCCCACTCTCTGGAAAGGTGAAAAATCTGTCATCCTAGCCGGAGTGTGACATTGGTTGAGACCTAGTTACAAGTTAGTTGCAGCAATCAGGTTGGCACAGCCAAACCTGTGGGTTTAAAAAAAAACGGAAAATGTAGAGATTTCATGCACTGAAAGTATTCCTGCTTGGCTTCTGTTTCATTGTGCCAAAAAAATCTGAATCGGGGTGTAGCTGGGAACATCCATTTAAGGTAATTTTTCCTGAGTATTGTATTTTCATATTTATAAAGCATGGAACTCAGTGACATTTATAGAAATTCTTTATCTTTTAGGTCCAAAAGCATGGTGTCCCATTGACTCGCAAGTTTGTTTGCTGAAAAAACAAACCAGAAATAACCCTAAGGAAAAGGTACATATGAAATAATGTATCCTCAATTCAATTCAATTCAATTTTATTTGTCATATATGCAACAGACGTGTGTACTGCACAATGAAATGTTGATTTTTACGAGTCCTCCCAACATTGGAATAAATATGGCATAACAATAATAAAAATACTAATAGCAATACTAATAGAAAGACAGTAATAATAAATAAAACAACAGTAATAAATAATAATAAATTAATCGTTCATGAGTCTTATGGCCTGGGGGTAGAAGCTGTTTCGAAACCTGTTGGTATGAGACCGTATGCTTCGGTATCTCTTACCGGACGGGAGCAGGGCGAAGAGGTTGTGGCTGGGGTGACTCACGTCTTTAATGATTCTCGGGGCCTTCCCCCGGCACCCCTCTGTTATGTTCATTAATAAATAGACATTCTTATTATGAACACAGCTAGCTTTTGCTAGCTACTTTTATTGAGCACATGTGGACTTGTACAGCATCTTGTAGAGGCTTCCATCTTGACTGCTGCCTTGTGGGTAGCCTAGCCTCATGGGTAATGTAGTCTTAATATAATATATAGCTGGGTAGTGTAGTCTTATACATACAGCTATATACAGCTTTACGGCTCCACCTAGTGTCCACTATAGAATGACATGCTATTGATCACTACATCCCCCTTTGAGGTTTAACAGAATCAATATCAATCAACTTTCAAGAAAACAATAAAGATACTATCAGTAACACTTTTGTTAGTGCTCTATAAACATAAACATTTTCAAAACAGTCAACACATTTTCAAAGCTTTACATTGTACTCAAAGATGAAGTCTATCAGGCTCTTTTACTTCACGTGTGGATCTTCTCAACATGGGTAAGTCTGATGTGTCTTCATGAGATTGTTCTGGCAGTGAATGACAAGATGCAGTTGCGGCATTGTCATCAATCTGGTCTTGAATAGTCTCTTGTGTTTTTAGGAGGGAACGGCGGTTCCTCCTGAGAATCTGTCCTTCAGTTCTCATAGTGTATGACCTTGGTCCTACTTCCTCAAGAACTGTAGCTTTCCTGTTCCTTGCATCTGGATCCTCAATCCTGACAACATCATCCTTTGTCAATGGTTTTAGAGTTTTGGATGACTTGTCATAGTATGATTTCTGTTTCAGCTTTAACAGTTGAAGTCTCTGTCTCAGTTCCTCACTTTGCTGTTCTTTTGCACAGCAGGGTAGCGTGGTGCGCAACTTGCGACCCATTAGTAGTTCAGCAGGTGAAGAACCACAGTCTAAAGGTGAGGCTCGGTAGCTCAGCAGGGCGAGATAAGGATCAGACTTGCTTTCTGTCACTTTCTTCAGTAGCTGCTTGAGAACTTGAACACCTTTCTCTGCCTTACCATTTGACTGAGCATACAAAGGACTGGATGTGATGTGCTGAAAGTCATAATGTGCTGCAAACTATTGCCACTCCTTACAGTTGAAGCACGGACCATTGTCGCTAACGGCAATCCTGGGAATTCCATGTCTGGCGAAGATGGATTTCACATGTATTATGACACTGCTTGCTGTGGTGCTTGAGAGCAGCGCCATCTCAGGATAGTTAGAATAGTAGTCAATCACTATTAGATAGTCTTTACCATTTAAATGAAAAAGGTCCATACCAACCTTTTGCCATGCTGCTGTTGGTATGTCAGCTACTATCATTGGTTCCTTTGCTTGTTTGTTTTGGTGTTTCTGACATGTCTCACATTTGCCTATCATGTTCTCAATGTCCTTATTTATGCCAGGCCAATAAACAGTGTCTCTTGCTCTCCTTTTGCATTTTTCAATTCCGAGGTGTCCCTCATGAATCCTTTTGAGCATGTCTTGACGTAGAGCCCGTGGAATGACTTCTGTTTTAGTAATAGTCCACTTGCGACACTCAATTCTGACCACGTGAAAATATTTTGGACAGGAACCTTTTGGCCAACCATGATGAATGTTCTCTCTTACTGTTTGTAATACTGTATCTTTTACTGTTTCTTCTGCTATTTGCTTTGATTTTGTGTCTGACACGGGCAGCGCAGTAGTGACCATACTCACATGAACATCCACGTCTTCTTCAGTAGAGCTCCCATGACTCATTGTGGGTGCTCGGGATAGTGCATCTGCTAACACTATGTATTTGCCTGGTGTGTAGATCAGTTCAAAGTCATATCTTTGCAGCTTCATCATGAGTCGTTGAATCCTTGGAGACATCTCATTCAGGTTTTTTTTTATGATGGCAACCAGAGGGCTGTGGTCTGTCTCAACTGTGAAGGTGGGAAGTCCATATATGTAGCCATGAAACTTTTCTAGTCCAACTACCAAGCCTAGACATTCCTTTTCAATCTGGGCGTATCGACACTCAGTATCAGTCATAGACCTGGAGGCATAGGCAAGAGGCTTCCAATCTTCACCCTCTGCTTGTAGCAAGACCGCACCTAGGCCATCTTTTGATGCATCCGTTGACACTTTGATTCTTTTTGTTGGGTCAAAGAATGTGAGTACAGGTGTGATTGTCAGCACTGTTTTGAGGTTTATCCACTCTTGTTCATGTCTTTCTGTCCATGCGAACTCATTTGTTTTATGTAGCAGGTCTCGCAGACAGGCTGTCTTGGCTGACAAGTTAGGAATGAACTTTCCAATGAAGTTTATCATCCCCATGATGCGTAGCACTCCTTTTTTGTCAGTGGGTCGGGGCATTTTGAGTATGGCGTTTACTTTTTCCATATCTGGCTCTATTCCTTTACCAGATAGATTATCTCCTAGGAAAGTGACTTCCTGGACGCCAAACTGACACTTGGCTTTGTTGAGCTTCAGTCCATTCCGGCGTATGCTCTGTAGCACTTTAGTCAGTCTCTCATTGTGTTCTTTCAGTGTGGAGCCCCAGATGATGATGTCATCAACATAGACCCGAACTCCTTCCAGACCTTCAATTGTGTGTTCCATCGCTCTATGAAAGATTTCAGATGCAGATATTATCCCGAAAGGCATTCTGAGGAAACAATACCTGCCAAATGGTGTGTTGAAGGTACAGTATTTGGTGCTCTCTCCATCCAGTTTTAGTTGCCAAAATCCTTGTGAGGCATCGAGCTTTGTAAAGTATCTGGCACCTGACATTTCACTGGTGATTTCTTCTCGCTTGGGAATCTGGTAGTGTTCGCGTTTTATGTTTGCATTTAAGTCCTTTGGATCCATGCATATTCTTAGATCATTGTTCTTTTTCTTTACACATACCATGGAGTTAACCCAGTCTGTTGGCTCTTCGACTTTCCTGATGACTCCTAGTGTGGTCATTCTGTCCAGTTCATTCTTGAGCCGGTCACGCAGGGGTGCTGGAACTCTTTGTGGAGCATGTACCACTGGCTGAGCATCCTGCTTTAGCTGGATCTTGTAAGTGAATGGTAGAACTCCAAATCCTTTGAACACATCCTGGAAATTATTCACTACAGAATCCACCGAGTCATCTGGTCTGCTTATGGCACAGTTTATACGGTAGACTTTTTCTGTATTTTGGGCTTTTCTTTCATATTGTTAATGTCACTCATACTGATTAAGTTTGCTTTTGCCCCAGTGTCTAGTTTCAAGGTAACTAATGCTCCATTTACCTGCAGTGGGATCATCCATTTGTCCTCTTACTGCATTAACTTTATGTTCAGCATTGTCCATTTCTGAGGGCTGCACATTTTCTGTATCCTTTTTGATATTGTCACATGACACCATTTCTACAAAAAATGTCTCACTTAAATCAGTGTCCTCAATTACATTAACTCGTTGCCCTTTCTTAGTTTGTACTTTTGAAAAGCATTGTTTGGCAAAGTGATTCTTTCCATTACACTTTGTGCACATTTTTCCAAACGCTGGGCATTGTCTTAACTGGTGTTTGTAACCACAGCGTTTACAATTAAAAATTTCATCCTCCGATTGCTTTTCATTATTGATTTCACTGAAAGTCTGTGCGTGCTTTCGAGCTAGCTCGCTGGCTTGGCATATTTTCACTGCATTTTCCAAATTTAGTTCGGTTTCTCTCAACAGACGTTCCCTGACTTTTTTTTTATCATGAATACTAAACACAATCTGGTCATGAATCATGGATGCTTTGAGCTCAGAGAAATTACATGTCTGTGCTTTCAGTTTCAGATCAGTTATAAAGCTATCAAAAGTCTCATTTTGTTGTTGTGTCCGAGAACGGAAGATGTATCTTTCATACGTCTCATTCTTTTTGGGAGAACAATGTGCATCAAATTTCTGTAGCACATCGTCTAATTTGTCTCTGTTCTCCGCTGGATTAAATACAAATGTATTAAATACCTCTATCGCCTGTGGGCCTGCAACCGTAAGCAGCAACGCTATCTTCCTTGCGTCTGGCTTCGTACCGAATCCGATGGCTGCAATGTAGAGTTCGAATTGCTGTTTAAAAGTCTGCCAATTGTAGTCGATTTTTTCCTGAGAGTTTCAAACGCTCTGGTGTCTTCAAATTCTCCATGTCGCTTTTCACAATTTTCAGCAGATCTTCACCACCCTGGTACCATGTTATGTTCATTAATAAATAGACATTCTTATGAACACAGCTAGCTTTTGCTAGCTACTTTTATTGAGCACATGTGGACTTGTACAGCATCTTGTAGAGGCTTCCATCTTGACTGCTGCCTTGTGGGTAGCCTAGCCTCATGGGTAATGTAGTCTTAATATAATATATAGCTGGGTAGTGTAGTCTTATACATACAGCTATATACAGCTTTACGGCTCCACCTAGTGTCCACTATAGAATGACATGCTATTGATCACTACACTCTCGGTAGATATCCTGCACAGCAGGTAGTTTAATTCTTAGTGTTGTGCAGCTTTCACTACCATCTGTAGAGCCTTGCGGTCTGTGGCGGTGCAGTTGCCATACTAGGTAGTGATGCAGCCGGACAGGATACTCTCGATGGTGCACCGGTAGAAGTTGGTGAGAATCTGGGGGCCATTCCAAATTTCTTCAGTCTCCTGAGGAAGAACAGGCGTTGGCATGCCTTCTTGGTTACAACGTCGATGTGATGAGACCACGTTAAGTCCTCCGTAATGAATACACCCAGGAATTTGAAGCTGCTGACCCTCTCCACCTCAGCCCCTTCAATGTAGATTGGGGTGTGTCCCTCCCCCTGCCGCTTCCTGTAATCCAAGATCATCTCCTTTGTTTTGCTGATGTTGAGGGAGAGGTTGTTGTACTTGCACCATTCTCCGAGGGCTCTTACCTCCTCCCTGTAGCCTGTCTCGTCGCCATCTGTGATCAGGCCTACAAAGATAGTGTCATCAGCAAACTTGATGATGGAGTTGAAGTTGTGCGTGGCCACGCAATCGTGAGTAAACAGGGAGTACAGGAGGGGGCTGAGCACACGACCCTGGGGAGCTCCCGTGTTCAGGATCACTGTGGAGGAGGCGTTTCTGCCTATTTTCACCACCTGGGGTCTTCCCGTCAGGAAGTGCAGGATCCAGTTGCATAGGGAGGTGTTAAGTCCTAGCTCACTTGAGCTTGTTGACAAGCTTGGAGGGGATAATGGTATTGAATGCTGAACTATAATCAATGAACAACATTCTCACATAGGTGTTCCTCTTATCCAGGTGTGATAAGGCAGTGTGCAGTACAGTGGCGATGGCATCATCCCTAGATCTGTTTGGGCGGTAGGCAAATTGGAGTGGGTCCAGTGTGTCAGGTAGTAACAAGTTGATGTGGGTTTTGACCAGCCTCTCAAAGCACTTCATGATGACAGAAGTGAGTGCTATGGGGCGGTAGTCGTTTAAACAGGTTACTTTTGTTTTTTGGGGGACTGGAATAACCGATGTCATCTTGAAGCAGGTGGGGACTACAGACTGGTACAGTGAGCGATTGAATATATCCGTAAACATGGCTGCCAGCTGGTCAGCGCATGCTCTAAGGACACGCCCAGGGATTCCATCTGGACCGGGTGCTTTGTGGGTGTTCACTCTCTTAAATGTCTTGCTCACGTCAGCCATGGAGATTGAGAAGACCCGGTCGTCCTGAGCCGCGGGCGCCCTTGTAACAGGCCAGTTGTTGTTGGCCTCAAACTGGGCGTAAAAAGTGTTAAGCTCATCCGGGAGAGAGGCATTGCTGGGCATGACACAGTTGGGTTTCCCTTTGTAGTCTGTAATAGATTGTAGTCCACTCCACATCCTTCGCGAATCTGAGCTATGATAGTGTGGCTCCACTTTGTCCGTGTATTGTCTTTTTGCATTTTTGATGGTTTTTCTGAGGCCGTACCTTGATTTCTTGTACTCATCCATGTCCCCAGAGTTGAATGCGATGGACCGTGCTTTTAGCATAGCACGGATATTGCCATTTACCCATGGTTTCTGGTTGGGAAATGTTCGTACAACAATCCTCGGAACAACGTCGTCTATGCACTTGTTTATGAAACCAATGACTGAATCTGTATATGTGTTGATGTCATTGTCCAAGGCATTCCGGAACATATCCCAGTCAGTGGAATCAAAACAGTCTTGTAACATAGCGTCTGATTGATCCGACCACTGTTGTAGAGATCTCATCACAGGCTTTTCCTGTTTCAGTTTCTGCCTATAGGTGGGTAGCAGCAGGATGGAGTCGTGATCTGATTTGCCGAAGGGAGGGCGGGGGAGGGCCTTGTATCCATCCCGGAATGGAGTGTAAACGTGATATAGTGTGTTCTTGGCTCGTGTTGGGCAGGTGATATGCTGATGGTATTTAGGCAGTACTTTCTTCAGATTGGCTTTGTTGAAATCGCCAGCCACGATGAATGCAGCCTCTGGATGGGAAGTTTCAAGCCTGCTAATGGTCCCATACAGCTCGTTTAGTGCCCTATTTGCGTCGGCCTGTAATGATCACGGATGAGAACTCTCTCGGGAGGTAGAAGGGTCGGCATTTGATCATCAGGTGTTCAAGATCGGGTGAACAAGAAGATGTAAGTAGTTCCACGTCGGAACACCAAGAATTGTTGATCATAAAGCATACTCCACCCCCTCTATTTTTCCCCCGAGTCCTTTGTTCGGTCTAGCCAGTGAATGTTGAATCCCTCTGGTTGAATGGCCGAAGCTGGTGTCGATGGATCAAGCCAAGTCTCAGTAAAAATCAAGACATTGCCGTTCTTAATGTCTCGCTGGAAGGTGAGCCTCCCTCTGAGTTCGTCCAGCTTATTGTCCAGTGACTGCACATTCGCCAGGAGAATACTTGGAAGGGGGTTGGTGTTCACGTCGCCTCAGCTTCACTAATGCACCTGCTCGTCTGCCTCGCTTGCGCCGTCGTCGCTTCAAGATCACAGGAATGAAGTCAGGTAAGCAGGTGGGAGGGTAGATGGTAGTAGCAGCAGAATCCCAGTTCGAAAAATATGGGGTAGGTCCTATATCTCCGGACGATCTTATGTCCCGAAGTGATTGACGGTCGTAGCGGATAAGTGAAGAAACAGTGCTTACAAAATTGTTTAATAATAACAATAAAATAATAAATAAAGTGGAAAGTTGTGGACGAGCTCGTAAAATAGCGGCTACCCTCATAAGCCATACAGGTCGGTTAAACAGTAGAATATTTTTTTTTTAAACAACTAAACTAATACTAAAACTAGAATGCTAAATACTAAACAGTAGAATACTAAAAAACTAACAGTATGATATATTAAAATACAACATTAAAATACCAGTTGGGGAGCTCATAAAACAGCAGCCATTCAGGTCAGTTAAACAGTAGAATATTTTTTTAAAAACAACTAAATTACTAAAACTAGAGTGCTAAATACTAAACAGTAGAATACTAAAAACTAACAGTACGATATATTAAAATACAATATTAAATACAAATAAATAAATTGAATACAACATTAAAATACCAGTTGGGGAGGAGCTCGTAAAACAGCAGCCATACAGGTAGGCTGTATGTATTTCCTGTGTTGTTTCTCAGCAGTTGGTTTACCAGTATTATAACTATAATGCACTAATTTTGGCTTGAATTTCAGTTGATAAATTTTGACTTTGGATATACTCAACTTGGATACGGGAAGTTGAATTAACTACTTTGAAGATGCATCTATTTCAAAAATTGCACTAAATTTAAATTGGATCATACGTACAGTGTATTGGCAAACTAGGTGGTTGGGTCTGTACTGTAATGCCTTAGACACATGGGGCCACCTTGTCTTTGGTCAGTTGCTACACTTTCTAGATGGTCCTTCTGTACGTTTCACTCATTTAACTGCTTGAGTTATCTTGAGCATGTGACCTAGCTACTTAAGGTGCTTTTTGCTTTGCAAATTGGTTTACTGGCGGTTGTTTTGTTTTGCATGCTAAAACCATTGCAAAAATTGTGATAAATAAACCATTAAGTGTGGGTTTTTAATCCTGTTTTCTGCTAATCTGTAGAACCTAGGAACACTATATTAAAGGGGCACCTGATGTTCATTTCTGCTGTGAGTGACACTGCTTTGAGTGTCATGGAGATGCCTATATGATGGGCCTGCCATATTCAGACTGGAGGAGACTTCTTAGTGGAAAATAAGTGTAGATTAACACTGCATGATCCCATGTGGTTGTCATTTACACAGATTCTGAAGGGGCTTGACAGGGTAGATTCAGAGAGGATGTTTCCCCTCGGGAATCTGGAACTAGGGGGCATAATTTCAGAATAAGGGGGGGGGGGGGCACCCTTTTAAATCGGAAATGAGGAGGAATTTCTTCTGAGGGTTTTGAATCTTCGGAATTCTCTTCCCCAGAAAGCTGTGGAGGCTGGGTCATTGAATATATTTAAGGTGGAGATAGACAGATTTTTGAAAGGTAAGGGAGTCAAAGGTTATGGGGAGCAGGCAGGGAAGTGGAGCTGAGGCCAAGATCAGAGCAGCCATGATCTTATTGAATGGCGGAGCAGGTTCGAGGGGCCAAATGACCCACTCCTGCTCCTACGTCTTATGTTTACTGCACTTCAGTTCTCTGCACATGTAGTAAAATAACAAGAAAAACTACAGATGGGGGAGGGGGATTTAGTCCTCCAAAGCCCCACCCTTTAGTACATTAACTTTCCCATCACAAAATCTCATACTTTGAAAACTTTTTGGTTGTGGTTTCACAGAAAATTTGAACTTTAAACTTGTTACCATTGAGAGTCAGATGTAGCTGGACAGAACCAGGAGAAAGCCACTGAAATGGTTTTCTTGTCTTTATGTATTTCAGTCTGAAAAACCGTATGAACCTGATGTAAGCCAGGAGCACCTGATGAGCAGTAAGTTATCAAGTAAGGCAAAACACTCTTCCTGTGTTCAAAGTGTGACTGAGCATTTTGTATTTGTGAGGAGCAATTCATTAAACCTTTTACAGGCTGCTGCTAATCATTTTTCATAAAATTATAATTTAAAGCTTCAATATGGACACCTAAATCCCTTTTTAACCTCACTGATGTAGTTAAGCAGCCATGGTAAACAAACGATGCAAGAGACAGTATCAAGCCCACATTCCAGCTTGCTGCTTTCTTAATATATTTATAAAAACTTTTGCTGTTGGCTTTGATGTCTTTTTCAAGATCATTTTCGTATTCCCTTTGTGCACCTCTTACTTTTTATAGCTCTGCCAGTCTGCTGGATTGCCACTTTTCCTTGCATCTGTGTAAGCCTTTTATTTTAGCTTGATACTGTCTCTTGCCTCGTTTGCTTACCATGGTTGCTTAACTACACAAGTGGAGCCTTTGCCTTTTCGGAGTATGTACTGGTTTTGTGTCCTACCAGTTACTCTGTGAATACTTCCCACTGTTCGATAATTTACCCATTAAAAGTTCAGCCCAGTTTACTGCAGTCAGTTCATTTCTCAGCTCATCAAAGTTAGCCTTATTAAAATTTAAAATCCTGTTTTGTGACTCCACCTTCTCCCTTTCAAACCTAATAGCAAATGTCTCGCCCCCCCCCACCCCACCCACTACATCATAACTATCTGCAGGTATGTAGATAACTACCAGAAGTCTTCCATCCTTTGCTGTTCCTTAAATATACGCACTGTTTCCACTGCCGGATCACTTTTACTGAAATCCCTTTATACTGCTGTAATTGTTTTAATTCATTAATATTGCTATTCCCCTTTTCTTAACTTTCCTGTCCTTTCTGAAGATCCTATAGCCTGGAATATGTAGCTCCAATCATGCCCAGTTTGTAGCCAGGGCTCTGTGGCTGCTACATCATACCCTTTAAGCTGAATTTGTGCTTCTAACTCATTTGTTTTATTTCTTCTGCTGTGTGCATTTGTGTGCAGAACTGCTATTTGGGTAATTAACCCCATCTTGCCCATTTATCCTGCTGGTCTTTTTCTCACTTTGACTTGCAATGTGGATTTTTTTCCTTCCCACCCCACTGTCCTATTTACCCTTTCCATAGGATTACGGAAACATGGTTGCAGGGTGAGCAGGGCTGGGAGCTTAACATACAGGGGTATTCAGTATTTAGGAAGGATCGACAAAAAAGAAAGGGAGGAGGGGTAGCATTGCTAGTAAAAGAGGGGATAAATGCAATTGAAAGGAAGGATATTAACTCAGTTAATACAGAATCTATATGGGTGGAGCTAAGAAATAGCGAGGGGCGAAAAACATTAATAGGAGTGGTATATAGGCCTCCAAATAGTAAAATAGAGGTTAGGGAGGGCATCACGAGGGAAATTAGAGAAGCGTGCAATAAGAGCACAGCTGTCATCATAGGTGACTTTAACTTACATATAGATTGGACTAGCCTAATCAGTAAAAATAATGAGGAGGAGGAATTCCTCGAGTGTTTAAGGGATGGTTATCTGGATCAATATGTCGAGGAACCAACTCGGGAACAGGCTATATTGGACTGGGTACTGTGCAATGAGAAGGGACTAATCAGTAATCTTGTTGTACGGGGACCCTTGGGTCAGAGCGATCATAACATGATCGATTTCTCACTCGAAATGGAGAGCGAAGAAATTGACTCAGAGACTAAGGTCCTGAATTTAAACAAGGGGAATTATGATGCCATGAGACGGGAACTGAGTAGGTCTGATTGGACAACGTTCCTGGGAGGACTGGAGGTAGATAAACAATGGCAAACATTTAAAGATAGAATGACAAAATTGCAAAAATTGTTTATACCAATCTGGCATAAAAGGAAATCTAAAAAGGTGACTCAACCGTGGATAACAGGGGAAATTAGAGACAGCATAAAATCCAAAGATAGGGCGTATAAAATAGCCAAAAAAAGCGCCAGAGCGGAAGATTGGGAACAGTTTAAGATAGAGCAAAGGAGGGCAAAGGGCATGATCAAGAGGGGCAAAATAGCTTACGAAAACAAGCTGGCGGAAAATATAAAAACTAACTCCAAAAGCTTTTATAAATATATCAAAAGGAAAAGACTGGTGAAAACCAAAGTTGGTCCATTGCAGTCAGATACGGGGGAATATATAATGGGAAATAAGGAAATGGCAGATCAACTAAATGCATACTTTGGGTCGGTCTTTACGAAGGAGGACACAAAAAGCCTCCCTGGGATGTCGGGAAAAATAGGGACATTGGCAAAGGAGGAACTGACGCAAATCAATATCTCTAAGGATATGGTGTTAAGGAAGCTAAAGGGATTGAAGGTGGACAAATCCCCAGGGCCTGATAACATGCATCCTAGGGTACTGAAGGAGGTGGCCCTAGAGATAGCGGATGCACTAAGGATGATTTTTCAGAATTCATTAGACTCGGGAACAGTGCCGATGGATTGGAGGGTAGCTAACGTTACCCCACTATTCAAAAAGGGGGGTAGGGAAAAAGCAGGTAATTACAGACCTGTAAGCCTTACATCAGTTGTGGGCAAAATGCTGGAGTCCATCATTAAGGATGAAATAGCGGAGCACTTAGCAAATGGGGACAGGATAGGACAGAGTCAACATGGATTTACAAAGGGTAAATCGTGCTTGACTAATCTATTGGAATTTTTTGAGGGAGTAACTGGTAGAATAGATGGGGGAGAGCCAGTAGATGTGGTGTACCTGGACTTCCAAAAGGCCTTCGATAAGGTCCCACATAAAAGATTAGCATGGAAAATTGAGGCTCATGGGATAAAGGGGAAAGTTTTGGCGTGGATAGGGAACTGGCTGTCAGATAGAAAACAGAGAGTTGGAATAAACGGCTCATTTTCTGAATGGCAGGCAGTAACAAGTGGGGTACCACAGGGATCTGTCCTGGGCCCCCAGCTGTTCACAATTTACATTAATGACCTGGATCAGGGAGTCGGATGCAGCATTTCCAAATTTGCAGACGACACTAAACTAGGAGGGGGGGTGGGCTCAGAGGAAGAGACCAGGAAGCTCCAGAGCGATTTGGACAGACTGGGCGATTGGGCGGATAAATGGCAGATGCACTATAATGTGGACAAGTGCGAAGTTATCCACCTTTGGTGCAGGAACGGGAGGGCAAATTATTATTTAAATGGCAATAGATTGGGAGAGGGGGAAGTACAGAGAGACCTGGGTGTTCTTGTACACCAGTCACTGAAGGCGAGCATGCAGGTGCAACAGGCGGTCAAGAAGGCAAACGGTATGCTGGCCTTCATAGCAAAAGGGTTAGAATACAGGAACAGGGATACCTTGCTGCAGCTGTACAGGGCACTGGTGAGACCACACCTCGAGTACTGTGTACAGTTTTGGTCGCCTCATCTGAGGAAGGATGTTCTTGCCATGGAGGGGGTGCAGCGGCGATTCACCAGGCTGATACCAGGAATGGCGGGAATGACCTATGAGGAGAGACTATGTAGTTTAGGGATGTACACACTGGAGTTTAGAAGATTGAGAGGGGACCTCATAGAAGTGTATAAAATTCTGACAGGTCTAGACAGACTGGATGCAGAAGGAATGTTTCCCTTGGCGGGTGAGAACAGAACTAGAGGACATAATTTAAGGATAAGGGCTAAACCATTTAGGACAGAGATGAGGGGGAATTTCTTCACTCAGAGAGTGGTGAACCTGTGGAACTCATTGCCACAGAGGGCAGTGTACGCCAGCTCATTAAATATATTTAAGAGGGAATTAGATATATTTCTACGGGCAAAAGGGGTTAAGGGTTACGGAGAGAAGGCGGGGACGGGATACTGAATTAAAGGATCAGCCATGATCTCATTAAATGGCGGAGCAGGCACGAAGGGCCGAATGGCCTACTCCTGCTCCTATCTTCTATGTATCTATGTATAAGGACCTGGGCTCCTCTCCAGTTTAGATGAAGACCATCCCATCCATACAGCCTCGGTTCCAATGTGCCAGGAACCTGAAACACATTCGCGCTGTGCAACTTTCTGCTTAAGGAATGCAACCTTTGTATGCTTCAAGCTACTTGGAAATTTATACCTACTCCAATGGCTTCTGTTTGCCCAAAATGAAGTACGCGCAATCGCTTCTTCTGCGGACTCTTCCTGTTTTCCTAAATTCAGAAAGATAGATAGAGCCAAAGATTTATTGCTGGAGAGTAACAAGTTAAAATGTAAGTAAGCTTCCTGGCCCGTGACCAGCTGGGGCCTCCAAATCTGTTAAGGAATTGGCCTGTGGGATTGTATGTTGTTCAGTGGGAATAATTCCAGCCCTAAGTGGGTCTATCTCTCCACCTTCCATTCGTGGGTCAGGCTGGTTGGTCGATCATTAGCAATACAAGGAGCACTGTGGACAACAACAACTTGTATTTATATAGCGTATAACGTAGTATAACATCCCAAGGAACTTCACAGGAGTATTAGAAGACCAAAAAAAATTGACACCAAGCCACATAAGGAGAAATTAGGGCAGATGACCAAAAGCTTGGTCAAAAAGGTAGGTTTTAAGGAGCGTCTTTAAGGAAGAAAGAGAGGCGGAGAGGTTTAGGGAGGGAATTCTAGAGCTTAGGGCCCAGGCACCAGAAGGCACGGCCACCAATGGTTGAATGTTCTAATCAGGGATGCTCAAGCGGGCAGAATTAGAGGAGCGCAGATATCTCTGGGTGGGGGGGGAGGTGGGGTGTTGTGGAGCTGGAGGAGATTAGAGATGGGGAGGGACGAGGCCATGGAGGGATTTGAAAACAAGGATGAGAATTTTGAAATTGAGGTGTTGCTTAACCAGGAGCCAATGTAGGTCAGTAAGCACAGGTGTGATGGGTGAACGGGACTTGGTGCAAGTTAGGACACAGGCAGCCGAGTCAAGTCTAGAGGCAACAAAGGCATGGATGAGGGTTTCAGCAGTGGATGAGCTGAGGCAAGGGCGGAGAAAGGTGTTATTACAGAGGTGGAAATAGGCGGTCTTAGTTATGCTGCGGATATGTGGTCGGAAGCTCATTTCAGGGTCAAATATGACACCAAGGTTGCGAACAGTGTGGTTTAGCCTCAGACAGATGTTAGGGCAAGGGATGGAGTCGGTGGCTAGGGAACTAAGTTTGTGGTGAGGACCGAAAACAATGGCTTCAGTCTTCCCAATATTTAATTGGAGAAAATTTCTGCTCATCCAGAAATTGAGACAATTTAGAGACTGTGGAGTGGTGGTGAGGTAGAGCTGGGTGTTGTCAGCGTACATGTGGAAACTGACGCTGTATTTTCGGATGATATCACTAAGGGCAGCATGTACATGAGTAATAGGAGGGGGTCAAGGATAGATCTACCAGAGTCAGGTATTGGATTACCAAGGAAAGTTCACTTACTTGTAAATTTCCATTGCTAGGTGTGTCATTTTGCAGCTACCTTAATTCAGCTCTTTCCCCACCCCGCCCCCCCACCCCACTCTAGGAGAATAGTAACTAGTTGGCTAAGACAAGTAACAAATGCAGGTTTGAGCCCTCGCTAGGTAGACAGCAGTTATTAGCAGCTCCTCACAAGCAACATGATGAACAACACAACTTGCCATAAAATGAATGCATGGCCACATGGACATACACAATTGAACCTGTTGGAGATGTGGAGCCTCGGCAGCAGCTGCTTGTCTCTGTAATCCAATCATGGTACGCACCACCACCCACTGGCTATATGTGCACATTAACTCATACCTGGCTTTTCAGCAAATGTCCTCATCAGGTAGAAGGGCCTAATGGAATGCTGGGCTTTATATCTAGAGGACTAGAATACAAGGGAGTCGAAGTTCTGCTGCAGCTATACAAAACCCTGCTTAGACCACACCTGGAGTACTGTGTTCAGTTCTGGGCACCACATCTTAGGAAGGATATATTGGCCTTGGAGGGAGTGCAGCGTAGACTTACTAGAATGATACCTCCACTCCAAAGGTTAAAATCTAGGGAAGATTGCGCAAACTAGGGTTGTATTCCCTGGAATTTAGAAGATTAAAGGTGATTTGATTGAAGTTTTTGAGATATTAATGGGAACTGATTGGGTATTAGGAGGGAAACTATTTCTGCTGGTTAGGGAGTCTAGGACTAGGGATGTAGCCTAAAAATTAGAGCCAGGCCTTTCGGGAGTGAAGTTAGGAATCACTTCTACGTGCAAAGAGTGGTCGAAGTTTAAAACTCTTCCACAAACGGCAATTGATGCTAGGTCAATTGTTAATTTTAAATCTGAGATTGATAGATTTTGATAACCTACGGTAGATTTTTTGATAACCTAAGGTATTAAGGGATATGGGGCAAAGGTGGGTATATGGAGTTAGGTCACAGATAAGCCATGATCTCATTGAATGGTGGAACAGGCTCGAGGGGCTAAATGGCCTACCCCTGTTCCTAACAGGGCAGTTTGCGTTATGTCCGCAACCTTTGTTTTCCAAAGCCAACATAACCATTTCTCAAGTTTGGAAAAAATGCTTTTAAAGCTCCAGCAACCGGGATCATTTTAAGTTTCTAATATTGGATTACAGTTGCTGGGACAGTTGGCCAATTAGAAATTTCACTAGTATTTGGAGGCCAGTGAGCAGAACAAAAGCAGTATTCCTGTGAATGGGCCATGTAACTCTGCTGTCTAGTTGCACTGTCCTAAAAGCAGATGTTTACATCAAAGGATACCTGCAATGTAACTAGCATTAGGGGTAAGTAAACCACAGCTCTTGTGTTAAACCCAGGGCTTCTCAAATTATGTCACAATTTTGAGATTGTCATTGGGCCAGAAATTCGCGGCCAAAGGCGTGAGTGCGCTCGGGGTACTCACGCATCTGGCCGTTGGAAATGCCGGCGTTCAGCATGAACAGCGCATGCGGGGAACGCCGGCATTTCCAGACCTCGAGCGCGTGCGACTGCACAGGCAGCGCTTGCGCAGTGAACTTCGTAGATTTCATTCATGAAATCCGTGAGGGTAAGTCCTCAGAAGTTACACGTAAAAAAAGCAAGTGTAAAGTGGTTCATTGGCTGCGGAGGAAGAAACATTTTATCGTGGAGCTTCTGAAATGCAATATTTTTGTTTGGGAAAGGGAGGGAAGTTATTTTAAGAAATTTTAAGTAAGTTTTAAAGTTAAATTTTTTTTTTTTTTTTTTTTATAAAGGGTTTTCAGAACGGTAGGTAAAAGGAGCAATTGTGGCTGTGAATGGAATGTGAGAATGAGTTATGTATGTATGTCCACATATATTCCTTTATGTATATGTATGTATGTTTTATATTCCTTTACTAATGTGTATGAATGTATGTTTTTAATTATGATTTTCCAATAAGTTACTTTCTCTGAAAGTCATAATTAAATAATACATTCATACACATAAGTAAAGGAATATATACATAACACGCAAAGGAATATATACAGACATACTTTCAGAAGCTCCACGATAAGAAATATCTTCCTCCGCAGCCTCTGGAGCAACTGTACCCATGCTTTTTTCATGTGTAAGTTGTAATGACTTGACCTCACTGAAAGCATTAATGAAAGCGGCGAATTATACTGCACACGCGCTGCCTGTGCAGTCGCACGCGTTCTGCCTCTGAACCCCTTCGTTCAGAGGACAGGAAATGCTGGTTTTCCCCACATGCACTGCATGCTGAAAACCGGCATTTCATCCAGCCAGATGCGTAAGTACCCCGACCGTACTCGCGCATTTGGAAGGGAATTACTGGGCCAACATTTTACATGTCAATAAAATGAAAAATTTAACACTTGCACGACTTGCCCCCTCGCATCTGCGACTGAGGGTCCAAGGAGGTGCATTGCGCAAGAGGTCATCATCGTACGTATCCTCACACTGTTCCCTTTGGGGAACTGTATGAAGTGGTGGAAGGATTTATGGCCGTGATTAACGCTCATTCCGTGACCGTAACCATCTTTGAACCAGCCATTAGGGTGGTTAGTCCTATGGCGGGAGGGTTTTACGGGCTCCCACAACCCATCTGAGGGGGGGGGTCCACCAACCCCCACGGACGCAAGTATCCCGCTGGATGTCCACCCAGAATTTAAAGTTGGAACTCCGACTCCACTTGCCGGGACTGTCTGGAGTGGGGTTCAAAACCCTACTCCTTCTGGCCCAGCGGCGGGGATGCTTACTGCTACGCAAAAGGCCCACTCCGCCAAAAGGTGGCACCCATACGTTTCCTGCGCCTTTTCCCTCCCCGTGACTGGAGCCCTATGCTGCCATTTCACGTTGCTAATCGGATTGGGCCTTTGTCATATTGAATTTTGAGCTTGAACGATGCTGAGCTCTTTTTCTGTTGCTTTCTTCTCCCTGCCCACTACTTTGGCCAGGAGTCTCCACCCCCCCCCCCCCCCCCCCCCCCCGGGCACAGCTGACCCTTTCTCCCGTTTTATGGGGGGGGGGAGCAGTTCTGATGAAAGATCATCGACCTGCAACATTGTTTCTCTCTCCACAGATGCTGCCTGACCTGCTGAGTATTTCCATAATTTTCTGTTTTTATTTGTAATATCTTGCATGTGTTTAAGTAAAGTGCAACTAAGCAGAACTTTTTCTTTAAAAGGTCAAGCCGATCAGATTTCTGATATTGAAGTTTTAAACGATGGGCAGTGCACTCAAAGTACATCTAAGGTACAGTACGGTTGATCAGAAACTATATTTTATATATCTAATACAATAAAGGTGTATAAATATAGCACATGTGATTTTTAAATTTGAAGTAAATCACATGCAAGATTTTGTCAAGATGATCCTAAATGACCTCTGGTGACGTGAGCATGTAAAACATTCAGTTCCAGCTGTTTTGTTAAACTTGACGAGTTGATATATTGACGTTAACTGTGGAATTTCTTTACCTCTGCCATTGCTTTACTCAAGTAGAAATTCCTCTTTGTTACATTGATTTTACGAGCAAAGCGAGTGTTAATGTGGAGTGTTTTGTGGTGTGTTCACTGCTGCAGCACTTTTCCACATTTCCTTTGATCTTGAGTTGCTTCCTGATGTGAGGAGTAATAATGGAAATTCGAGGGGTAATTTGTCTAGTTTGTTAAAAGGCCAATAAAGAGGACCTAGAGCTTAAACTGTCCAGTTTGCATTATCCTCTGATAGATTTGTACATAATGCCTGTATGGAACAATTCTCACAAGACCTGAGCTGGATTTCAATCTCGTGAAAAGGCAATCTGCTAGTTCACTAACTTCCACCCCCCCCTCCTTTTTCCCCCCTACCTTTAGCATAAACTTTCTATTGTTGTAGAGTTTGATCCCACAAATAGCATGTTTGATGTTGCTTGAGAAATAAATAATGGCCAGGACATTAGGGAGAAGTTTGCTGCCTTTCAAATAGTGCCATGAGATCTTTTACGTCCACCTGAGGGGGCAAACAGGGCTTCGGTTTAACGTTTCATCCAAAAGACGGCCTGTCCAACAGTGCAGCACGCCCTCAGTACTGCACTAAAATCAGTCTAGATTAAGTGCTCAATAGAGTGGGTGTTGAACCCTCAACCTTCTGACTCAGAGGCGAGAGTGCTACCAGAGTCGAGGCTGACACCTACTGGTATCCCATACATGATGCAAAATTGGTCTTAACATCAGTTCTCTTGACGAAAACTTGTGATGATTTAAACAATAATGGGTGGTAAAAAGAAACAGTAGTTAGATGCAAGAAGCTTCACACATTTCCTTGATGCCTCAATGGGTAAATGAAATTTACTCTTGCGATGCAGACTATACAAGTCCCAATGTTGATCAGTGCTGACCATGCGATTGATTTTTAAAAAAATCTAATGTATGACTTGTGCATTTGTGTAATTTTAATGTTGACAGCTCTTGTACAAAGGTTTCTGACTAAACTAATACATTTTTTTATAGTAGTCCGTCAAAATGTCTTTGAATTTTGTCTCAATTGCTTTGCTGTGAACACTTTTTTTGATATTATGATTAAAGTATGATGGAAGTATTTTGGATCAGGGTGAAATTTATAAAACCCTTTGCATACTCGAGAGTAAAATGTAATACAGCCATATGTTGCTTTTTTTTATCTACTAGATACAAACCAGGATCTCCATAGGGGAGATGAATGTGGGAGATAAATATAAGATAGATGTTGATATGCTGGCTACTGATGGTGGTAACCTTGGAAAGGAAGTCTTGGTGAGTGTAGCACTTGTACATGTATTCAGAAAATAGCATTTACACATTTTGGGGGAAGTGATGGGCAATTATGGGATTAGCAATATTTATGCAAATAGAAAAAAATCATAAGTAACATTTAAAAATTGATTATAAATCTACAGAATGTTGCTAGTAAATCTGACTTAATTTTTATGAACTAAACGTGTGTTGAAATAATATCCTGTTACAGCATTAAGATGTTTAATCACACTTTAATCCCATAACTAAATCTTCAAACGTGAGATTTCGGTTTCAAGGATCACTGGTAATGCATTAATATCTATTAAATCCCTCTGACTAATTTTATAGAATCATTACTGTACAGTGCAAAGAGGCCATTCCACCCCACTGCTTGTGCTGCCTCTTTGAAAGTGCAATTTGTTAGTACCATTCCCCTGCCTTTTAAATTTTCTTTCAAATATTTATTTCCCTTTTAAAAGCAATTCTGGATTCTGTTGCTATCATTCTTTCTGGGAGGACATTTCATATGCTAACAAACGTCTACATTTTAAAAGAAAATCTAATCTCTTCCTTTGCTCTTTTGGTGATGCCCTCTAGTTTCTGGCACAGTAGTGGAAATAGTTTTGTCTAATTTACCATGCCAAAATCCCTCATAATTTTGAACATCTTTATCAGATCTACTCTTGCCCATCTTTGTTCTAATGAAAATAGTTCCAGTTTCTCTAGTCTTCCCTTTATAACTGAAGCCTCTCATTTCTGGTATCATCTTGGTAAATCTCATTTGCACCCTATCCATGGCCTTGACGTCTTTCCCAAAGTAAGGTGGCCAAATTCAATAGTAGCTTTCAAAAGGGAATTGGATTAACACTTGAAAGAGAAAAAAATTGCACGGATATGAGAAAAGAGCCGGGGAATGGGACTAACTGGATTGTTCTTCGAAAGAGCTGCGCAGACTCAGTGGGCCAAATGGCCTCCTTTTGTGCTGTATAATTCTGATAAGATCCTTCATATCCGCCATGTTGCCATGGAAGGGCATCATTGAGAAGTCTGTTGCTTATTCATAGGGATGGAAAATTTGAGGGGCGTGTTGCAGCATGTTGTGCTTGCATATATCCTAATAAATTTCAAAACATAGAAACTTAGAAAAGCAGGAGCAGGCCACTCAGCCCTTCGAGCCTGCTCCGCCATTCAATATGATCATGGCTGATTCTCTATCTCAATACCATATTCCTGCTCTCTCCCCATACCCCTTGATGCCTTTTGTGTCTAGAAATCTATCTATCTCCTTCTTAACTGTATTCAGTGACTTGGCCTTCACAGCCTCTGTGGTAGAGAATTCCACAGGTTCACCACCCATTGAGTGAAGAAATTTCTCCTCATCTCAGTCCTAAATGTCCTACCCCGTATCCTGAGACTGTGACCCCTCGTTCTAGACCCCCCCCCCCAAAAGCCAGGGGAAACACCCTCCCTGCATCCAGTCTGTCTAGCCCTGTCAGAATTTTATACCTTTCAATGAGATCCCCTCTCATTCTTCTAAACTCTAGTGAATACAGGCCTAGTCGGCCCAATCTCTCCTCCTACGACAGTCCTGCCATCCCAGGAATCAGTCTGGTGAACCTTCGCTGCACTCCCTCTATGGCAAGCGTATCCTTTCTTAGGTAAGGAGACCAAAACTGCACACAGTACTCCGTGTGGTCTCACCAAGACCCTGTATAACTGTAGTAAGACATCCTTGCTCCTGTACTCTCATCCTCTTGCAATGAAGGCCAACATACTATTTGCCTTCCTAACTGCTTGCTGCACCTGCATGTTTGCTTTCAGTGACTGGTGTACAAGGACATCCAGGTCCCTTTGTACATCAACATTTCCCAATCTATCACCATTTAAAAAATACTCTGCCTTTCTGATTTTCCTACCGAAGTGGATAACTTCACATTTATCCATGTTATACTGCATCTGCCATGTATTTGCCCACTCACTCAACTTGTCTAAATCACCTTGAAGCCTCTTTGCACCCTCCTCACAACTCACAATCCCACCTAGTTTCGTGTTGTCAGCAAACTTGGAAATATTACGTTTGGTCCCCTCATCCAAGTCATTGATATATATTGGCAATGGCTCTGTCTGCCTACCAAGACAATACCTTGAATGGGTTATTTTCCCAAGAGGCACATTTTGTGACCTGCACTGTTAAGATAGCTGGGTCAAAATATTGTTGAAGTTATTCTAACTTGCAGTGTGGTGGAGTGCTGTTTAATAGAAATGTATATAAAGCGCACATGGATATTTATGTTTTAACCATTAAATATGTTTTTGAAGGTGGAATGTGTAGGGAGGACGAAAGACAAACCATTGATCATGTTTACTCCTATGTCGAAGGTGAAAATTGGATTGTCACGTGTTTATCATGGTATGGACACTTGTTATCATTGTAGTTGTCATTGCTACTAAAATTCTGTGACCACAAGATTTGATTTCCTTTAATCTTTTTCAGTGTTATAAAGTAGCTTTTTCCCTATAATTCAAAATGTATTACATTTTATAGGTAATCTAATTTGTAAAGGTCATATAAGCTTTGAATATTTGTCTTGGTGCTTGTGCAAAAGGAAGCCTTGTATAGGGAAGTAACCCTGTACACCAAAAATAATGCCAATAAACTGGTGCTTGGAGCTAGAGAGTATAACCTTGTAGATTTTGGGTGTGCATTGGGTATTCTTCTGGGTACAGCAGTGCATGCTGGTCACTCCTGTAAGTTCAGAATATCCAATATCTAATTATACAATAGCATAACCTGAAGGTGTAACAATACGACCCCCTTATAATCTGAAATAGATATTGTGTCTTCCACACGTGCATTTCCCCAAGCTTTTTGAAGGTGTACTGAGGAATATTTGGTGAAATGAGGTCAGATAAGAATTATTAAGCAGTTTTATTTCAGACAGCAAGGGAACATACTGTGTAACAGTCAAGACAAATTCCTCTTAACTTAATCTCACTTTTCTTCTTGAACATAACCATGTGCCCTGTGGCTTTTGGAGGCTGACTTGTTTTTTAGTATTCCTTTGCTTTCTAGACAGCTTCTAACTGAAAGGATTGTCCAGCTCCAGGCTAAGGACTTAGTCCTCTCAGTCCTTTGTTGAAAATGTGACTGGCCTGGAACATGTTTTTTCTCTTTTTTTGTTAATTCTGAACCCAGGAAGCAGAGGAATTGTCAACATGAATTGAATCATTCTCGCCATTATGGGTGTGATGCGATAACTTGACATCTGCAGCCATCTTGGCTAATCGGCCAGGGATGAGACAATGGACTCATTCTATCAGTTTGGAAATACTGTGAGCTGTGACATTCCACAAACTGGCTTGTCCGGCTTTAATACACATCTTAAAAGCCTGAATCCTGTTGCACCTTTCCTATTGCACCCCTGCAAATTCACTTTGCTTTAAAACACAATACAGGAAACTTTCGTTTAACCAGAGGTTAAATGTCTGGAAAGCTCTATCTACCGGCAAAATTCAGGAGCCGTTTCCTATAAGTTTTTTTACTTCTCGTTGCTTTTTTTTCCCCAGTCAGGCTCTGCAAGGTCTAGCTGAAGCTGTTGCTTAGCTACAGAGATGCTTTTAAGCTGCGGCCGACTGTTTTGAAGCTGTTGCTAAGCAACAGGGTTTGTTGATTCACACACAGCACAAAAGCTCTCATGTTTTAACGTTAGCGCTGGTTTCTACGGCAGTTTTGATGGTACGGCACCAGCTCAGTCCCGTCAGTGCCAGATACCAGAAAGTTTCCTGTATTCAAATGTAACTTGATCCTAAAATCCTTTTGGGGAGGGGGAGGAATTAAAATTCATGCAACGTGACAACTTCCTAGGGCCTTTAAAGATGGTTACATATACACTGGGTCAAACTTGTGTTACACAAGCGTTCTCTTTTGTTCTCTCCCAGCCTGGCCTCTTAATTTATTTCATTCCCTGTGCCTCTTTAGTCTTGACACAGGGTTTTGACCCGAAACGTTGACTCTAATTTCTCTCCACGGATGTTGCCTGGCCTGCTGAGTTTTTCCAGCATTTTCTGCTGTTATTTCGGATTTCCAGCATCTGCAGTATTTTGTTATCGTAACATGAAGTGGCACTAGTTCAAGCTCTTGCCAAAGTGGCTCAAAACCTGTGCGACAGATAACAGTTTTGTCCTGATGGGTGCTGGAAAATTATTTCAATGTTGTTGCTGCTCTTAAGGCATTGTTGTATTTTGTAGGCAAGCTGGGTCTCCTGTTCCTGAGCATCTCCAGTAAAAGTTGTTTAGACCTTTTTCCAAAAGAAAACACTGCTTTAGGGAGCAATTTGATAACATGTTGGGATTTCTTTTAGGAAATACATTTGTTTCAATGGGATTACTCCTGACCAGTTGCCCAACACTTGAAGGGAATGAGGACCATCAGAATTTTTAGGAACCGGAAATGGCCATTAATGAACAAACTTGTATTTTTATAGCACCTTTCACATCCTCTGACTTCCCAAAGTACTTCAATGAATTACTTTTGAAGTGTAGTCACCAATGTTCTCCATAAATTGTGCAACCCGGGAGCAGCTTTTCCTATGTTAAAGTTCGCGCATGCGCTACTCTGAATGGGTCGCACAGCCCCTTAAAGGGGCTGCGCACCCAAAAAAAACTACAGAGAACATTGGTAGTCACTGTTATGTAGACAACTGCAGCAGCTAATTTGTGGAAAAACAAGGTTCCACAAACAGCAATAACATAAATAACCAGTTAATATGTGTTAGAGATAAATGTTAGCCAGGGCACAGAGAGTTCCCTGCACTTTTCAAATGTGCATGGAATCTTTTTAATATCCACTGTAACAAGTCCTACAGTGGGATTGGAACCCATGACCTTCTGACTACAAGGCAAGAGTGCTATCACTGAGCCAAGCTGATGTATCCATTTTTCATGGATCGAAACCAACTACCTGCCTTCTCACCCTCAACCCATTGCTCTCCCCAGTAATGCATCTAGTTGATGTAATATTGTTCCATTTATACTTTTTCATTTGGTTCCATGCTCTTGTATCTGTGTAATTGAAATCATCCATGATTAGAATTATGGCCATTTTACAGTACTTTCAAATCATTCAAGTTTGAGTACTGTCTTCCAGTTGTAACTTATTTACCAGGTAACTTCTTTTTGTTTTGGCAATGAAGAGTTTTGTATCTACAGCAGCTTTACAATATAGTTTCAACTTAACTGTTTACTGTTTTCTAATAGGGCCAAATGTTATTTATAACTTGTACTAATTTCAGTGTCTTAAGTATGTAATTTCTTTGTCTCCTAAAGATTGCAGTGATGACTTTCAAACAACAATTTCTGGAGATTTAAATCATTCAGCAAGATCTGAGCATGATGACAAAGATTATTCAAATTTAGCTGCTTCTGTGTCCCATGACCAGTTGTTGTCGTCGAGGCCACTTTGTGTACCTGGTAGTGAAGAACTTTCTTATCTGCTCAAGTTTGAGAAAAGCAAAAGCAATGTATTGGATTTGGGAGAAACTGTACCCACTTATATCGACCAAGCTCCCATGGAAAGCTGTGATGATACTTCATCTGGTTTAAGTGATACTACACTTATTGATATCTATCCAAGTATGCTAGCTTCGATGAGTAACTTGCTTGACCGTAACTATAAGACACACGCTGCCTCAAAGTTAATAAAACACTATCGACGTCTCCAGTTAAATGTATGCAAATCAAAACCAAATACAACTCGAGATGGAATAAGAATCAAGGCCAAGATGGATGCCCAGAAATTAAAGATAGAGGATTATCCTTTTATTGAATTAAAGGCATGTGCTGGAACCAAACATATGCATAGAAAAGTTTGTTCTCTGAAAAGATACAAAACCACACAAGGTAACCTAGCGACAAGTTTTTCCATGACTGCTGCTGAAGTTTCTAAGACTGTGCTACAAACAAATTCAAAATCATCTGAAATTGAAACTTTGAAGTTTAGAAATTCATACAATGATGCATGTTACTCCCAGCCACTACTGCTAAGCCCTTGTAACCCAAAAAGTCCAGTACCAGTTACAAATTGCTGCAAAATAAGGACAACTTCAGCTTGGAATGTAACCTCTTTGAATGGATCATCTTTGCCCCAGCTGAATACCATGACTAAGTCCTGCAGCTTAAAATGTTTGAGCCCAAAACCCAAAATGGCAATGGCACAGTCACCAAGCTCGAGAACCATTCTTAACCATCTACCGAATGCTGAACTGTATCCATTGAAGAACAGTACAGTGACAAAACCGGATTCTGTAGTAGCAAATTTCAACAGATCACCATGCGGACTGCTTTTGTGCTCAAGTAACAGTTCCTGTACTGGCCAAAGAAATAAACGGAGACATTCACTTTCGTCTGTTGTGAGTTCTGTTCCAACCATGTTCCATTCTATACAGAGCCCATTTAAAACTCAAGTAAAAGAAATGGATGCATTTGAAGCAATGTATCAAAACTTAGTTCATAGTTCATTCCCTGTTTCAACTTCTATGAAGCTTCCCAATCTATGGAATGTCTGTTCTGTCCCTGGTAGAACTATAACATCAGTGGCATCTGTTACAAACTCCCCATCCCAGCTATCAAGAAAACGAGCTGCCTGTATTGACCTGACGAGGGAAACTGCTCGATTACCATTAAAGAGGTTTCGCTCCTTCCCAGAGTCCTCTAGTTCAAGGCAAAGTAGTCAGGAAATGTTGTTTCTGAATACTGTATTACAAGGACCGAATTACCGCTGCACACAACTGGGTGGATTTTATTCCCCGAGAAGCCGACAAGATGGAGAGGTGAAGGTTTAACTGCATTTTTTTAATGTGCATGCCTAGTTTCATACTGATGTTTAACCAGGATTTTAATAAAACATAATCCTGGACATATGAAACTTCCATACTGTGCCCACATGGAATGTCAACAAAGAATTAGCGGTGGCGTTCTAGATTTTTGTCATTGCAAGTTTGGGTCGTATCTAGCGTGTTTTCACTGTCTACCACTAGGCTGCAGCAGTGGCTGTGATGAGACCAAACTGAGGCGATGAACTAAGAGTATTGCATCACAAACTGCATTGACTTAGATGTGGGTTTTATTTCTTCCCATAGGCATATTTAGCGTTGTGGTATCAATACACTAATAGCAAAACTAGCAACTGTCAGTAACCAAGCTGTAGCTCAATTTGAAAACCCCATAAGATCTAAACTGAGAATTAAGATTTTTGTTTTGAGCATTAGTAGAATTGTAATCTGTGGTTGTATAGAATGTTTTCCATCCAGTTTATTTACTTAATGTTAGTAAAATGTTCTGACCCTTCACGTAAATTATAGGCATTTGTCTAGTTGAAGGGGTGGCATGTTTTAACTTTTGTGTTCGTTGTATTTCTTTTTACCCCCCACCCTATAAAGCTAATTTAGGATGGAAGACAATCATCTGAGCAACGCCGTTAAAGGGCATCAAGTTTATTTGTTTGTGCTGGAAACTGTTCACAAAATGCAGCACAAATTTGCTGCAAAATGAATAAGCTTACTTCCCTTGCATCTTAAAGGCTCTCGTCTGTACTTCAGTTGTACAGGAAAAACACATTCTGTCTAGTCAGTTTCCTCTTTTGGTATGCGTTTTAAGATGTCTCTAGTGTATATTCTTGTTTGTAATGGCAATTCGCTGATGCACATGATTAATCCGTGACCTCTAATTTATACCGGCTAACGCACATACCTGTCTGAAGGTAGAGCAGCATACAGTAAAATGAATTAAATTAATACATTTCTGTTTGTCTTTGAGCATGCCTTAAATTCAAGGTTAATATAATTTAAATAATATTGTAGATCTTGTCTGAATGCCCTTTGTCTCCATCATAATTCTATGCACACTATGTGAACTAGGTTCTTTGACTACTTAAATACTCGGAGAAAAAAATTGCAAGGATATGGCAAAAGAGCTGGTTGAATGAGACTAACTATTTTGCTCTTCGAATGAGCTGCCGCAGACTCGATGGGCTGAATGGCTTCCTTCTATGCTATAATATTCTATGAATGTTGCAGTCTGTAATGCATATTGTAACATTTGAGCTAACTGTAATGCAATTCAACCCATTTTGTCTTCAGTTCAATTTACAATTTTTCACTTTTTTTACATTTTCCAGAAAATTACTGCTGACCCGTACTCTAATTCTGGTATGTATTGAACTACATAGTCTGGCTCTTTGTAGTTAATTATAGTCCACTTAATGGAATTTCTTTGCACTTAAGACAGTTTAATTCCTTTAAGTCGAGAGTATTGTAGATCAGATGGATGCTAAAGCCCTCTGAACACCCGCAGTATTTCAGGCGTTTTGTATTGAAAAATCCCAACTTATAGCTGTGACGTGCAACTGCTTTACAGCAACTATATAGTTAGTATAAACACGTGCCTGTTACCACTCCCAGCTATGAAATTACCTTGCCCACAAAATACAAAAACCCCAGAGTCAGCTTTCAGTGTATTCATGTTACATGCAGCAACTGTGCAAAATAGTTTTGGCTTTGTACTAACGCAAAACATGTGGCCTTTGAAAATCGATCACAATGTGCCTGTTTTACAAGGGTCCAATATGACTGGCAACAGCATGCATTTATTCTGTGCCGTAAGTGCATCACACACCATATTGGTTAGGGCACCTCTCGTTGTCCAGGGTACCTGCCTGAAACTAACGTTAGGCCCCAGATTTGCATCTGCAATGGGCTTGTTGCCTTTGAAATTTGTTTTGTTTTTTCCTGACTCCACATTAAAACCATGGGCCGCTCATGCCCCTCCCAATTTCCTACCCCAACCCCGGACTCACCCGAGTCCCTCGGACAGTGTCCGAGCTGGCAGCATTTGCTCCATCTCTGCAACCAGCGAGCTGCCTCTGGGGCTGAGACTGGCACCCGTAGAGCGTCGATACTGCCATAATGAGGCCAGCAGACCAACCACAGCCTCGTTGGGTATGCACCCTGGTTTGGGCACAATCTAATTTCGAAGCTCTTGAGTGTAAATTGAGTATCGAGACCCGAAAAGACTTCAAGCTGAAGCAGACGGAGAGTCTCTCTTCCAGGGGCTCATCCTGTTTTCCTTCAGTGTCTGGTTGAGCTCTGACTTGTGAATCAAGTTAAATTTACACTGCAACTGTACTGTAAGAACATAAGAAATAGGAGCAGGAGAAGGCCATTTGGCCCCTCGAGCCTGCTCTGCCATTCAATAAGATCATGGCTGATCTACCTCAACTCCGCTTTCCTGCACTATCCCCCATATCCCTTGATTCCCTTAATATCCACCTGTTGGTGCCTATTTGGTTTAAATGTCTTCAAACTATTAATTTTATTATATGGTTTTGTATCTTGCAAAGTTTGAAACTTTCAAGAGAAGATGCAACAAAAATTGCCCTATTGGCTGGCTTTTTTAATGTTGTAACAATTGGTTAAGTATATAGTTAACCCAAGGATTAAGTTGGATAAAAACTACCGATCTTCTGATGGTGAGTCTTCCTGCCCTTTGGAACAATAGGCACAGCTGTACGGAAGTAGAAAATAAAAGCAACCAGAAGGAAAACTTGATTAGATTTAATGGTAGACAAATCCCCACAGAGAAGAGATCTTAAAAATGACGGACAGATTTTTATTAAAATTTGGTCTGTCTTGAGGTGAAGATCCTCCCTTGAAAGGTCTTAAGTACTGCACATCCACAGCTCTTCTGTGATGAAATAGTCCTCCTAGTTCTATTTTATTTTGTTACTGTAATTTTTTTTAGATGTAAACTTGGCAATGTTAAATTTGATTTGCTTATTTTCAGGTACTGCTTTGCCTGTAATAAATAGTTCTGGAAACACAGTGAGCTTATGTTTATCGCCCAGACTTCGAAACAGGTATCCAGTGAAATGTTAATTTTATTGTACAGGTTCTTCATCTTCTATTGAACTCCATTGTGAATGGCCTGCTACTGCTGAAGGACCTAGATTTAAATAAACCAGGCAAATTATTTGAACTTTTGTTTGTTGGTATTTGATGATTGTGGAGGAAATTATTTTAAGATCTTGTAATCTATGCTTTGGTATGTGCAGCACTGCTATCACTGGGTGCTAATTCTATTGCAATATTGTTGTGAAAGCTCGTTTTGTGGCACATGACTAGACTGTTCTTTACCAGGGAAAGCTTCATTTTGTCACCAGATGTAAAGTTTTTGAACAAAAGTGTCACTGCCTCAATAACAGACACATTCGATCTCATCCCCTTAGTTCTCCTGCTCCCTTCATGGGATGGCTATTAATTGTACTCCTGAAGTTCAAAATAGGTAAATTATATTGAATAAGTTTCCCAGCTCTGCATTTCCAGCCTATGCTTCATTAAATAACCTGCACAATTTGTGATGATTAGTATGTTGGTCTCCCTAAGAATGTGCCCGTGATTGTGGAGATGAAAAGTGAGCATTGTGGTTTTAAAGTACTGCAGGCAATAGTTTTAAAAGTAAAAACAATAGATTCAATTGCTTTCTACCTATTTGTTGAATTATTGTGAAAATGGGGAGCAACAGACTGCACTGGTTTCACATTATCTACTATTTATTAGCACAGAATATTTGGTTTGTTTAATTTTAATACAATATGGTCCTAATGATTCAGTTTTGCACTAAAATGTAAATTCTCCAATAATCTGAATAAATCAATGTCTGTAATGGCAAAGTGGGATTTTAGTGCTTCAGAAAAATTAAGTGGCTGAATTAAGAGTAGACTGTATTCCTAGAAACACAGTTAATAGCTAGAATGTTGTATGTCAGGAATTATATTTTAAAAATCTAACTCCCTTTTATTTTCTCCAATAGAGTGTCTAGAAAACTGGACTATAACAAACTGAACACACCAGCCTGAACTGCCCTGACCTCATTATGAAGAAACTGTAAAGTGCACCATAAACTTGTTTTTGGTTGTGTCTGGCTATGTTGATTTTTAACTGACAGTGTTCTCCAGTATTATAAACAGAAAAGGCTTTTTTTTTTTTTAAAAAGTACAAACATTTAGCCTGGCTCTCTCTTTCCCACTCCTCTTCCTCCCCCACAAGTGTGGTACTGTGCAACTTGGATAACAGGACATGTGCTTCAACATTAGTGGGGGAGATGATCAGACAACCAGCAGTTGATGCCTCCACATGTTGGTGAAAGAACATTGAATCTGAATGCTAGTCACTGCCACACTTTAAACCTTAGGCCTTGATACTGGATAAAATATAAGCCATATTACCATAGCACCTATATAACATACTTCTAGTGGGAAATTATTTACCTACTCATTTTCTGTTCAATCTAATATGACCATATTTTAATACTATTGCAGCCCCTCTTGTATTTCACTATATTGATGTGATTAATACTACAGCTAAAAAATCTCCCCTTTTATGGCTTTTTAATTTTTTATTGCTAACTTTTATGTATGTATGGTGCTGAATTTTATGCAATATTTTCTTGTATTATCTTTATATATGATTACCTCTGTTACTAAGATGCACGTGGATAATTTGGCATGAAAGGAACTGTGTATTCACACCACAAGTTTAGAGTCTGTGCACAGCAGTTTTGACTTTGCCGCAACACTAACTTGTGGACTAGAATTCAAGTGTCAAGGCCCAAATTGATTCTGAAGCAAAAATGGAGCAAGACTATCTCTTCCAGGGACTCTTGCTCCTCTTTGCTCTGGATTCAAGCTGCATACATTACAACTGCAGCTTCAGTGTGAAGGGCAGCTGCCTCACACCTTACTACAGTTGCAGTGTGAACTTTTCCTTGGTTTCCGAGTACCTGTCTGTAAAGTATGGCTTGTAATTTCCAGCTATTGTCTTTTTAATTTTGACTTTTTAATTGAATAGTACCTGCATCAAGAAAAAATGCTGAAAGTACATTGATTCATTGGCCACTGCCGATGAGCAGCAAGCATTTATTTGTTTTATGCTAAGATTTCTGTGCTTAATTTATGACTTACAAAGTAAATTTGAAATAAAGATGAAAATCCTAGTTTGTCTATTATTATAGTGACTACACTACAAAAGGACATGCAAGGTTTTATATAAATGCAAGTTCATGCATTTACAAAAACAGAAAATGCTGGAAACACTCAGCTGGTCAGGGAGCATCTGTGAAGAGAACAGACAAACTAATGTTTCAGATGTAGACTCATCAGAACTGGAAGATGTTATAGATAAACATTATTTAAAAAGGAACGCAACAAAGGGAAGTGGAAGAAAGAAAACATGTATGCAACTACACCGCCGGAGAGGGACGGACAGACCGAGACGGACCAAGTGGAGAACTGGTTAAATGGCAGCAATGATGTTTGATAGTAGCAGGTATAATATAAATCAAGAAGTGAAAGATGTTTTTGAGGCATCGTTTGTGTGAAAGTGATAGGCAGGTTGAAAAGAAAACTTGGAAAAACCACTAAAGTAGGCTTTACTGGCCTAGGAACCAGGTAGAAGGAAAAAGTAGGTTAACACCAATGGTATAGACTACTTTGGCAGAACTATTCTTGTGGAAAGTCACCATCCCAAGCACTAACCCACTCTTTCCTTTACCCCCCCCCCCCCCCCCCCCATATCTCCAGAAATGCAATGTGCACCTATCCTACATTGCCAGAGAAAATGGGAGCTACAGTTAAGGTCTGAAGTTGTTAAAAGTCAACATTGAAGCCAGAGGGCTGAAAGTGCCTGGTAAAAAGAGAAGTTGCTGTTCCTAGAGCTGGAGTTGAGCTTTATTGGAACTGTGTAGAAGGCCAAAAATAGAGAATCAGTGAGACAGAGAATTCAAGGGGCAAGCAACAAGAAATTCAGGGTCTTAAATGTGGACAGAATAGAGGCATGCAACAAAAGATCACCTAATCTGTATTTTGTCTCCCCCGATCCCTGATGTAGAGGAAACTAATGTGTATTTGCTGCTTGTGGTGTTTTCTGTTGGCTCATATGAAACCACCAAGGTAATTGCTGAGTAGCATTGCACTGATTCAAGTATAGTAACTAGAAAATGCTCAAGATTCCAGAAGCTAATACATATCTCAGCATTGCTTGAAATTGCCCTGTCTACTTACTGTTGATGGGTCTGAACAACCACCCCCTCCACCTGGTAGACTTGACCATTTGAACTGGGCCATAGACAGACTGATCTCCTTTAAAACTCTGCCACTATACATGTTGAATATATTTCTGTACACTGTTAATATGCTTTGGAAGAAGGTGCAATACAGCTAATTATAGGCAAGGTAACCCTGTATGAGAGTGTATTGGCATTATTTAATGTGTCAAATAGAGTCCTTAATGCAATAAGACTATCCTAAACCATGAGGTAAGAAGTTCTCTGGTCGGTCTGTCATGATGTCCTAAATGCATTCAAATGACGATAGTAATAGACTTCAAGAGGACAAAAACAGGCTGGTGGAATTCAACACAGAAAATGCAGGTAATACATTTTGGTAGGAAGATTGAGGAGAAACAATACATGCTAAATGGTACAATTTTAAAGGGGGTGTTTATGTACAAATCTTTGAAAGTGGCAGGACAGGTTAACAAAGCAGTTAATAAAACATGGGGTCCTGGGCTTTATAAATAGAGGCATAGTGTACAAAAGCCAGGAGGTTATGCTAAACCTATATAAAACACTAGCTCGAGATGGAGTATTGTGTCCAATTCTGGGCACCACACTTTAGGAAGGACATGAAGGCTTTGGTTAGGGTACAGAAGACATTTACTAGAATGAGATGAGAAATTACAGTTACGTGGATGGACTGGAGAAGCTGGGGCTCTCCTTCGAGCAGAGATGGCCAAGAGGAGATTTTACAGAGGAGTTCAAAATCATGGATGGTTTGGCTAGAGTAAATGAAAGAGAAACTTCAATGGCTGAAGGGCCAATAATGAGAGGGCACAGATTTAAGGTGATTGGCAAAAGAACGAAAGGCAGCATAGAGTCATAATGGCACAGAAGGGGGCCATTCGGCCCATTGAGTCCGTGCTGGCTCTCTGTAGAGCAATCCAGTCAGTCCCATTCCCCTGCTCTATCCCCGTGTAATGATATAAGCAAATAGTGATGGTATTTGCCTGTTTGATTATTATGCCTTACCAGCATATTTGCCTGTTTGATTATGCCTTACCAGCAGAGGGCATGTGAGAGAGACAGTTTAGTTTTAGTTTCGTTTTAGATGGATCTCTAAGATGGTGTCTCCTGTAAAACTGTTAACATGCTTGAACATACTTTAGATAAAAAGACATTCTCTTTCATCAATGTGTCATTGAACCCACATACAAACCAATACATGGTGTCAGAAGTGATTGAAAGAGATGAAGAGGAAAAATCTGAAGTTAAATCAGCTCTCCACATATTAGCAAGCCAAAAGAGAACATCGTTACTTACCTTTGGAGAATAGCTAACGAAGTGAAAAATGGAAGGTTTACACCCACCGGCGAAGCTTCAGTTGACAGGTAATGTGGCTGAAAATTGGAGGAGATTCAAACAACGTTTGGAGTTGTATTTAGCAGCAATCGGAGCTGACGAGAAAAGTGATAAAATGAAAGTCAGTGTTCTTACATGTCGTGGGTGATGAAGCGCTGGAAGTGTATAATAACTTCACATTCGCTGCTGATAGAGACAAAATGAAGCTGGATAAAATAATGGAACAGTTTGAGGCCTACTGCATACCTAAACGTGACGTTTGAGAGGCACAGATTTTTCACGTGTACAGAAAACGGGAGAGACTATTGATCAGTATGTGACTGAACTGAGAAACCGAAGCAAAATATGTGAATTTGGGGGACTGACAGACTCGCTGATAAAAGACAGACTGGTGTGTGGTATTCCAGATAATGGTCTAAGGGAAAGACTGCTAAGAGAGCAAGATCTAGACCTGGGAAAAGCCATAGCACTGTGTAGGGCTACAGAGACTGTGAAGTCGCAGGCAAAAGAGCTGTTCAGTGACAGTAGCTGCAACGTGGATGCAGTGAGAAAGAACGGACACAAACCGTTTAACAAAAAGAGCGCCAATGTGAAAAAAGAGGCGTGGCCAGCGAACAAAAATGAAAGGGGCAATCGAAAGTCATGTAGTCGATGCGGTACACAGCATCCACCAAAAAAGTGTCCAGCATATGGTAAAACATGCAATAGTTGCAACAAAAACAACCATTATGCCCGTTGCTGTAAGAACCAAGCGCAACAAAGTAAGGTCCATACAGTAGATGAAAGCGAAATAGAGGAGTTCTATGTGGATGTTGTGTCTGAAAAGAAAAAAGAGACTGGATGGTGACACTAAAAGTGAATGACATACACATTCCATTTAAATTGGATACTGGAGCACAAGTTAATGTGATATCAGAGACTGATTTTAAGAAAATTAGACCCAGACCAAAGATACATGGAATAAAAGTGAAAGTGACAGGATACTCAGGTACTGATATACCAGTGAAAGGAAAATGCATTGTCAAAGTAACACACAAGGACAGAGAGCACATGCTAGCATTAATCGTGGTGCCAAAGGATGTGCAAGCCATACTAGGTTTAATAGCCTGTGAGAGACTGAACCTGGTAAAGAGAGTCCTCGTTGTGGAAAGCGAAGGAGAGACAGTCTATGATGAACTCATGAAAGAGTACAATGACCTATTTCAGGGTCTAGGCTGCCTTCCAGGAGAACACACGATCAGAGTAGATAAAAGTATGCCAACGGTCATACATCCATGCAGAAAAGTTCCGTTTGCTCTTCAAAAGCAACTGAAGGCAGAGTTGGACAGGATGGAAAGCCTGAACGTGATTCAGAAGATAGATGAGCCAACTGAGTGGGTGAGCTCCCTTGTCGTTGTGGACAAAAAGAATGGAAAGCTCAGAATTTGCCTGGATCCAAGAGATCTAAACAGAGCAATAAAGAGGGAGCACTTCAAGCTTCCTACACGTGAGGAAATCATGTCACAGTTTGCAAATGCAAAGTATTTCAGCAAGTTAGATGCATCATCAGGATTTTGGCAGATGAAACTGGACGAGGCAAGTTCAAGACTGTGCACGTTCAACAGTCCATTTGGCAGATACAGATTCCTAAGGTTACCATTTGGCATTGCCTCAGCTCCTGAAGCGTATCACAAAACTATCCATATGATCTATGAGCACCTGAGGGAGTTGATACATCAATGGATGACATCATAGTATGGGGAACCACGAGAACTGAGCATGACGAGAGACTGAAAAAAGTGCTGGAAGCAACAAGGAAAACAAACCTGAAGCTGAAAAGCTGAATAGAGAGAAATGCCAGCTCGGGGTGACAGAACTGACATTCGTGGGAGATATCCTTAGCAGTGAGGGCATCAGACCAGATCCCAGAAAGGTGTCCGCCATTGAGAATATGCCAAAGCCACAATGCAAAAAGGACGTGCAGAGGTTTAATGGAATGATCAACTACATGGGTAAATTCATATCCAACCTCTCAGAAAAGATGGCGCCACTGAGACGACTAACTGAAAAGAACATAGAATGGGAATGGAATCATGAGCATGAGAAGTCATGGAGCGATCTAAAGAAACTGCTCACAGAGGAACCAGTTCTGAGGTTTTATGACCCAGCGAGACCCATCAAGGTATCATCAGATGCATCACAGAGTGGGCTCGGTGCCGTTCTTCTGCAAAAATATGACTACTGGCAACCTATTGCATATGCATCGCGCTCAATGACAGACGCGGAGACGCGATATGCTCAAATAGAAAAGGAGCTGCTCAGCATCACATACGCCTGTGAAAGATTTCACCAGTTTGTGTCAGGACAAGCAATCAGTGTAGAGACTGACCATAAGCCCTTGATTGCATTGTTCCAAAAGCCACTAAATAGCTGTCCGCTTAGAATACAAAGAATGATGATCAGGCTGCAACGCTATACACTGAATGTTGCGTACACCCCGGGTAAGCTGATGTATACAGCAGACACGTTGTCCAGAGCTGTTGACCCAAGAGAGCCCGCAAACACCAAAATGGATGAAAAAATGAACGCCTACGTGGACATGATCACAAGTGCACTGCACATAGCAGATGCAAAAATGGAGCTCATAAAGACTGAGACAAACAAAGATGAAACAATGAGACGACTGAGGAAAAGCATAAGAACATAAGAACATAAGAAATAGGAGCAGGAGTAGGCCAATCGGCCCCTCGAGCCTGCTCCACCATTCAATAAGATCATGGCTGATCTGATCCTAACCTCAAATCTTCTATCACTCTGCATCCACCCGAACCCATGTGATCTCCCGGGAGAGGCGAAAAACCAGATAAAGACCCAATGGCCAATTTGGGAGAAAAAAATCTGGGAAATTCCTCTCCGACCCATCTAGGCGATTGAAATTCTTCCAGGAGATCACTCTGTCCCTATATTTTCTACAGTACTTACCTTCTGTAAAGGCGATCTCCACCCCAGCCAGGAACAGGAATAAAACCATCTCCTGAAATCTAACAGAATTAGAACACAGTAGGAGCAGAACAAGGCTACACGGCCCCTGGGCCCGCTCCACTACCCACAGGGCCATGACCATTCCGAACCCAGACTCATGTCCAATTTCCTGCCCGCTCCCCGTAACCCTTAATTCCCTTTACTTCTAGGAAACTATCTATTTCTGTTTTAAATTTATTTAATGATGTAGCTTCCACAGCTTTCTGGGGCAGCAAATTCCACAAACCTACCACCCTCTGAGTGAAGAAGTTTCTCCTCATCTCAGTTTTGAATGAGCAGCCCCTTATTTTAAGATTATGCCCCCTAGTTCTAGTTTCACCCATCATTGGGAACATCCTCACCGCATCCACCCGATCAAGCCCCTTCGCAATCTTATATGTTTCAATAAGATCGCCTCTCATTCTTCTGAACTCCAATGAGTAGAGTCCCAATCTACTCAACCTCTCCTCATATGACCACCCCCTCATCCCCGGGATTAACCGAGTGAACCTTCTTTGTACTGACTCGAGAGCAAGTATGTCTTTTCTTAAGTATGGACACCAAAACTGTATGCAGTATTCCAGGTGCGGCCTCACCAATACCTTGTACAACTGCAGCAATACCTCCCTGTTTTTATATTCCAACCCCCTAGCAATAAAAGCCAACATTCCATTGGCCTTCTTAATCACTTGCTGCACCTGCATACTAACTCTTTGAGTTTCGTGCACCAGGACCCCCAGATCCCTTTGTACTACAGTACTTTCCAGTTTCTTGCCATTAAGATAATAACTTGCTCTATGATTTTTCCTGCCAAAGTGCATAACCTCACACTTTCCAGTATTGTATTCCATCTGCCAAATCTCTGCCCACTTACTTAGCCTGTCTATGTCCCTTTGCAGGTTTTTTATGTCCTCCTCACTCACTACTTTCCGTCCCATCTTTGTATCATCTGCAAACTTTGATATGTTACACTCGGTCCCCTCCTCCAAATCGTTAATATAGATTGTAAAGAGTTGGGGACCCAGCACTGACCCCTGCGGAACACCACTAGTTACTGGTTGCCAATCTGAGAATGGATGGATGGATGGCCCAACATGAAGCAAGACTGCTCACCTGACATGGCAGAGTACTGGAACTGCAGGGCGGAACTATCAGTGGTCGAAGACATCGTCTACAAAAGAAGTAAAATAGTTATCCCAAAGAGTCTGAGAAAAGAGATGCTAAAAAGGATCCATGGAGGACATCTGGGAATCGAAAAGTGTAAGAAAAGAGCACGAGAGGTGATGTACTGGCCACGAATCAACCAAGATGTGACAAATGAGGTGTCAAACTGCACAATATGCCTGAAATATCGAGCAAGCAATCCGGTAGAACCACTAAAGTTCGGGGGAGAGCAGCAGCGGAGGAGGAGCCCGGCTTAAAAACCGGCACGAAGACAGAGGCCCGACCAGTTCGGGGGAGAGCAGCAGCGGAGGAGGAGCCCGGCTTAAAAACCGGCGCGAAGACAGAGGCCCGACCAGTTCGGGGGAGAGCAGCAGCGGAGGAGGAGCCCGGCTTAAAAACCGGCGCGAAGACAGAGGCCCGACCAGTTCGGGGGAGAGCAGCAGCGGAGGAGGAGCCCGGCTTAAAAACCGGCGCGAAGACAGAAGCATACCAACTCAGCAGCGAGGAGAGAGGTTAAAAAGTAATCAGTGTGTGACGTCACCAGGGAGCAGGTAAGTGATTGGTTGGTGAGTATTTCTCTTTTTTAAACTTTAACTCTGTAGTTTATAGTTACTAGGGTCTTTTCTGGTGTAGCAGGGACTGTAGGTAGACTATACAAGCGCCTTAGAGATATCTTTAATTGGTGTTAGTGAATTTAATTTAAATTAATTAAAGGGAAGGTCATGCCAGGAGAGCCCAGCCCCGTGATGTGCTCCTCTTGCTCTATGTGGGAATTCAGGGACACTGCCCCTGATGACCACGTGTGCAGGAAATGCATCCATCTGCAGCTACTAGCAGACCGCATTGAGGCACTGGAGCTGCGGGTGGATGGGTTGTTGAGCATTCACGATGCTGAGAGGGTCGTGGATAGCACGTTTAGTGAGTTGGTCACACCGCAGGGAAGGGCTGCACAGGAAGATAGGAAATGGGTGACCACCAGGCGGAGCAATAGAAGCAGGCAGGTAGTGCAGGAGACCCCTGTGACCATTCCCCTCTCAAACAAGTATACTGCTTTGGATACTGTTGAGGGGGATGACTCACCAGGGGAAGGCAGCAGCAGCCAACTTCCTGGCACTGGGGGTGCTCCTGCTGCCCAGGAAGGGGGGAAAAAGAGTGGGAGAGCAATAGTGGTAGGGGATTCTATAGTAAGGGGAACAGATAGGCGTTTCTGTGGCCGTAGACGTGAATCCAGGATGGTTTGTTGCCTCCCTGGTGCCAGGGTCAAGGATATCACTGAGCGGCTGCAGGGCATTCTGGAGGGGGAGGGTGAACAGCCAGAGGTCGTGGTCCACATTGGTACCAACGACATAGGTAAAAAGAGGGATGAGGTCCTGCAGCAAGAATTTAGGGAGCTAGGTGAAGGATTAAAGAGCAGGACCTCAAAGGTTGTAATCTCTGGATTACTCCCGGTGCCACGTGCTAGTGGGTATAGGAATAGGAAGATAGAACAGATGAATGCGTGGCTAAAGGGATGGTGCAGGGGGGAGGGCTTTAGTTTCCTGGATCACTGGGTCTGCTTCTGGGAAAGGTGGGACTTGTACAAGTCGGACGGTTTACACCTGAACCAGAGGGGAACCAATATCCTTGCGGGGAGGTTTGCTAGCACTGCTGGGGGGGGGGTTTAAACTAACTTGGCAGGGGGATGGGGTACAGAGTGGAGCTATAGTAGGGGGTGATTTACAGCCAAATACAGAGGAAAAAACAAGTCAGCTGGGAAGGCAGAGCAAATATGTGAAGGTAAAAGGGAATATGGCAGGGCTGGAAGGCATATATTTTAATGCAAGGAGTCTTGCAAATAAGGTGGATGAACTGAAGTTGTTGTTGAACACATGGGAGTACGATATTGTTGCTATCACGGAGACATGGTTGAGGGAGGGTCAGGACTGGCAGCTCAATATTCCGGGGTATAGAATCTTCAGGCGAGACAGAGGGGGGTGTAAAAGGGGAGGGGGTGTTGCAATATTAATTAAGGAGTCAATTACTGCTGTAAGGAGGGACGATATATTAGCGGGTTCCTCTAATGAGGCCATATGGGTAGAACTTAAAAACAAAAAGGGGGCAAGCACTTTGCTGGGAGTGTACTATAGGCCCCCAAACAGTCAGGGGGAGATAGAGGAACAGATATGTAGGCAAATCTCAGAGAAGTGCGAAAATAATAGGGTAATAATAGTGGGGGATTTCAACTTCCCCAATATAAATTGGGATAGTCAGAGTGTGAAAGGCTTAGAGGGTGCAGAATTCTTAAAGTGCATCCAGGAGAGCTTTTTGAGCCAACATGTAGAAAGTCCTACAAGAGAGGGGGCGGTACTGGACCTAATTCTGGGGAATGTAGCCGGGCAAGTGGTGGAAGTATCAGTAGGAGAGCATTTTGGCGACAGTGACCATAATTCGGTGAGATTTAAGGTGGTCATGGAAAAAGACAAAGACGGCCCGGAAATAAGGGTTCTAAATTGGGGGAAGGCCGATTTTAATATGATAAGGCAGGATCTGTCCAAAGTGGACTGGGAGCAGCTACTTATAGGAAAATCCACATCAAAACAGTGGGAGACTTTCAGAAGGGAAATAGAGAGAGTACAACGCCAACATGTTCCTGTAAAGGTCAAGGGTGGGACCAACAAGCAAAGGGAACCTTGGATGACAAGGGATATACAAAAATGCATTAGAAATAAAAGGGGGGCTTTTGGCAGTTACAAAAGACTAAAGACGGAAGAAGCCCTAGAGGAGTATAAAAAGTGCAGGGGCATACTTAAAAAAGAAATTAGGAGGGCGAGGAGGGGCCATGAAATAACACTGGTGAGCAAAATAAAGGAAAATCCTAAGATGTTTTATAAGTATATTAAGGGCAAGAGGATAACCAGGGAAAGGGTAGGGCCCATTAGGGACCAAAGTGGCAATCTGTGTGTAGAGCCAGATGATGTAGGCGGGGTTTTAAATGAATTTTTTGCATCTGTGTTCACTATGGAGAAAGACGATGCAGACATAGAAATCGGGCAAGGGGACTGTGACATACTTGAACATATTAGCATCGAGAGGGAGGAGGTGCTAGCGGTTTTAGCAGGCCAAAAAGTGGATAAATCCCCAGGCCCGGACGAGATGTATCCCAGGCTGCTGTGGGAGGCAAAGGAGGAGATTGCAGGGGCTCTGACACAAATTTTCAGAACCTCTCTGGCCACAGGGGATGTACCAGAGGACTGGAGAACAGCTAATGTAGTACCATTATACACGAAGGGTAGCAGGGATAAACCAGGGAATTACAGGCCAGTGAGCCTAACATCTGTGGTAGGGAAATTATTGGAAAAAATCCTGAGGGACAAAATTAGTCTCCACTTGGAGAGGCAAGGATTAATCGGGGATAGTCAGCATGGCTTTGTCAAGGGTAAATCATGTCTGACAAATCTGATTGAATTTTTCGAGGGGGTGACTAGGGGGGTGGATGAGGGAAATGCTGTGGATGTGGTTTACATGGACTTCAGTAAAGCTTTTGACAAAGTCCCGCATAGGAGACTGGTCAAGAAGGTAAGAGCCCATGGGATCCAGGGTGCCTTGGTGCGTTGGATCCTAAACTGGCTGAGTGGCAGGAGGCAGAGGGTGATGGTCGAAGGTTGCTTTTGTGACTGGAAGCCTGTGTCCAGTGGGGTACCTCAGGGATCGGTGCTGGGTCCCTTGTTGTTTGTGATCTACATAAATGATTTGGATGAGAATGTGAAAGGTATGATCAGTAAGTTCGCAGATGACACGAAAATTGGTGGGGTGGTAAATTGCGAGGAGGAAAGCCTCAGGCTACAGGACGATATAAACGGGTTGGTCAGATGGGCGGAAAAGTGGCAAATGGAATTTAACCCTGAAAAGTGCGAGGTGATGCATTTTGGACTGACAAATAAGGCAAGGGAATACACAATGAGTGGTAGGACCCTAGGAAGTACAGAGGGTCAGAGGGACCTTGGTGTACATGTACATAGATCCCTGAAGGCAGCGGAACAGGTAGATAAGGTGGTTAAAAAGGCATATGGGATACTTGCCTTCATTAGCTGAGGCATAGAATATAAGAGCAGGGAGGTTATGATGGAGCTGTACAAAACGCTGGTGAGGCCACAGCTGGAGTACTGTGTGCAGTTCTAGTCGCCTCACTATAGGAAGGATGTGATTGCTTTGGAGAGGGTGCAGAGAAGATTCACCAGGATGTTACCTGGGATGGAGCGCCTCAGCTATGAAGAAAGACTAAACAGGCTGGGGTTGTTTTCCTTGGAGCAAAGAAGGCTGAGGGGGGACCTGATTGAGGTGTACAAAATGATGAGTGGCATAGATAGGGCAGACAAAGAGGAACTTTTCCCCTTAGTAGGGGGGTCAATAACAAGGGGGCATAGATTCAGGGTAAGGGGCAGGAGACTTAGAGGGGATTTGAGGAGGAACTTTTTCACCCAGAGGGTGGTTGGAATGTGGAACTCAATGCCTAAAAGGGTGGCAGAGGCAGGAACCCTCACAACATTCAAGAAGCATTTGGATGAGCACTTGAAATGCCATTGCATACAAGGCTATGGACCAAATGCTGGAAAATGGGATTAGACTGGACAGGGATGGATGGGCGGCGCAGACACGATGGGCCAAAGGGCCTCTTTCTGTGCTGTAAAAACTCTATGACTCTATGACCCAGCGCCAGACAGACCTTACCAGAAGGTAGGCGCTGACCTATTCGTATGTCAAGGGAAGGACTATCTTGTAGTCACAGATTATTACTCCCTGTATCCAGAGGTTTGTAGACTGTACACCACCACTGCAGATGCTGTGATAACATGTATGAAAGCCATATTCTCCAGACATGGCGTGGCAAGCGAGGTCTTCACAGACAACGGACCCCAGTTTTACAATGCAAGTTCCCGACACTTTGCCAAAGAGTGGGACTTTGTCCACACAACGTCAAGTCCTCATTTTCCACAGTCCAATGGACTAGTGGAAAAATCGGTCCAGACAGTGAAAAGACTGATGTACAAGGCAAAAGACAGTGGAACTGACTTCTACCAGAGCATGCTTGTATACCGCACAACGCCGCTCGAGTGTGGTATGTCACCAGCCCAACTCCTTATGGGACGTCTGCTAAGGTCAAACCTACCCATCCCGGAGAACCTCCTGAAAACAAAAGAGGGGGAGAAAGTGAGGAAGTTCAAAGAACAACAGAAAGAAAAGCAAAAGTACTACTATGACAGAGGAACACAAAACCTACCTGAACTCCACACTGGTGACCAAGTAAGGTTCAAAGACAAAACAAACATATGGACTCAGAAGGGAACTGTCCTGAGTGAAGTTCGACCAAGATCATACACCATTCAGACAGATGAGGGTGCTGTTCTGCGAAGAAATCGTCGGGATCTTCTCATGGGACCAGCCACAGCAGGTCAAAAGACTGATACTGTTGAACAACCTGATCACACAGCAGGTCAAAAGACTGATACTGTTGAACAACCTGATCACACAGCTGAGAAACCATCATCTGAGGCAACAACTCAGATTCAAGGACAATCAATCAGAAAATCCTCAAGACACGTGAAGCCTCCTGAGAGACTCATTGAGCAAGTTTAAGGACTTGTTATAGAAGGAAGTAATGTTATCTTATTCTCTCTTCAAGTTCTAGTGTATTTACATATTTCATGTGAACACACAAAACAAGGTTAAAAAACCTTGATAATGATAATGATAATGTAAGTTCATTAAGTGTTACAGCTAAAATGCAGAGTAATACAAAGAAAACATGTTGTTAGATAAAAGTAAAATACTTTTGTTTTAAGAAAGGGAGATGTAATGATATCAGCAAATAGTGATGGTATTTGCCTGTTTGATTATTATGCCTTACCAGCATATTTGCCTGTTTGATTATTTATGCCTTACCAGCAGAGGGCATGTGAGAGAGACAGTTTAGTTTTAGTTTCGTTTTAGATGGATCTCTAAGATGGTGTCTTCTGTAAAACTGTTAACATGCTTGAACATACTTTAGATAAAAAGACATTCTCTTTCATCAATGTGTCGTCATTGAACCCACATACAAATCAATACACCCCGTAGCCCTGCAAGTTTATTTCCCTCAAGTGCCTATCCAGTCTCCTCTTGAAAACATTGAGTGTCTCCGCTTCCACCACTTCCGTTGATAGTGAGTTCCAGGTCCTCGCCACTCACTGCGTAAAAATGTTTTCCCTTGCATCCCCCCTGTATCTCTTGCCCAAAACCTTAAATCTGTGTCCCCCAGTCCTTGTACCATCAACTAGTGGGAACAGCCTTTCCCCGTCTGGCCTATCCAAACCCGTCATAATCTTGTACACCTCTATTAAATCACCCCTCAACCTCCTTTGCTCTAATGGAAACAAATACAGCTTCTCCAACCTGTCCTTGTAGCTAAGATCCCCGGAACCATTCTGGTAAATTCCTCTGCACCCTCTCAAGGGCCTTCACATCCTTCTTAAGGTGTGGTGACCAGATCTGGACTCAATGCTCCAGTTGTGGCCTAACCAGCGCTTTATAAAGGTTCAGCATAACTTCTCTACTTTTGTACTCAATACCTCTATTTATGAAGCCCAAGATCCCATATGCTTTGTTAACCACTCTCAATATGTCCTGCCACCTTCAGGGACCTATGCACATTAACTCCATCTGTCCCTGCACACTCTTTAAAACTGTGCCATTAAGTGTATATTGCCTCTCCCTGTTCCTTCTGCCAAAATGCATCACCTCACAATTCTCTGTATTAAATTCCATCTGCTACTTGTCTGCCCATTCTGTTAGCCTTTCTATGTCCTGTTGCAGTTGATTGGTATTATCCTCACTGTTTGCCACGCCCCCATACTCTGTATTCCAATATTCAGGTCATTTATATATATCAAAATAAGCAGTGGCCCTAGCACTGACCCTTGGGGAGCACCACTGTCTACCATCCTCCAGTCCGAAAAACAGCCATTTACCACAACTCGCTGTTTTCTGTCCTTAAGCAAATTCCTTATCCAAGCTGCCACTGACCCACCTATTCCATGAGCCTCAATTTTGTTAACCAGCCTTCTATGTGGTACTTTGTCAAACGCCTTCTGAAAATCCATGTAGACAACATCCATTGCATTCCCTTCATCAATCCTCCCCGTTACTTCATCAAAAAATTCAATTAAATTAGTCAAACACGGTCTGCCTTTTACAAATCTGTGTTGGCTCTCCTTAATTAACTTAAACCTCTCCAAGTGCCTGTTAATTTTTTCCTTGATTATTGTTTCTAAAACTTTACCCACCACTGATGTTAAACTGACCAGCCTGTAGTTACTTGAATTGTCCTTGCAGCCTTTCTTGAACAATGGTGTCACATTTGCCACTTTCCAATCCTCGGGCACCTCCCCCGCAGCTAGGGAAGATTGGAAAATTATGGCAAGCCCTTCTGCTATCTCCTCCCCCAATTCCCTTAGCAATCTGGGATGCAAGCCATCTGGTCCAGGCGACTTGTCCACTCTAAGCATACCCAGCCTTTCTAGTACATCCTGTCTATCAATTTTCACCCTTTCCTTTGCTTCTACCTTTTCCACTTCTAACAATATTTTGTCAGCATCCACCTCCTTAGTAAACACCGATACAAAGTTCTCATTGAGTATTCTAGCCTTGCCCTGCGCCTCTAAGCATATATCACCACCTTTGTCTCTAATAGGCCCCACCCTGCCAATTACTACCTGCTTACTGTCTACATGCCGCTAGAATATTTTTGGGTTCCCTTTTATGTTAACCGCCATTCTACTCTCATATTCTCTCTTTGCCAATCTTATTTTCATCTTCACATTCCCTCTCAACTTAATGTATTTGGTTTGGTTCTCCCTTGAAGGATTCACCTGACATGCATCATACACCTTTTTTTGTTTCATGATCACTCGTACCCAAGTTCTCCCACAGACACTTGGTCGACCTGGCCCACCTCATTCCCCAGCACCAGATCCAGCAATGCCTCCTTCCTAGTTGGGCCAAGAACAAATTGGTCAAAGAAATTCTCCTGAACACATTTCAGAAATTCCTTTCCCTTTACCCTAGCATTATCCCAATCGATATTTGGGTAATTATAGTCCCCAATATCACCACTCTATAGCTTTTGCATATCTCTGCGATTTCCCTTTAGATTTGCTCCTCTACCTCCCTCTTGCTATTTGGAGGCCTATAGAATACCCCCAAAAGCACGATCATACCCTTTTTGCTCCTCAACTCTAACCAAATGGATTCTGCCCTTGTCCCCTCAAGAACATCCTCCCTTTCCAACACTACCAATGTCTTCCTTAATCAGCACTGCCACCCCACCTCCCTTTTTTCCTTCCCTATCTTTTCTGAATACCTTGTACCCTTGAATATTAAGTGCCCAGTCCTCACTGTTTTTAAGCCACGTTTCCGTTATTGCCACAACATCATATTGCCACACGGCTAATTGTGCTTGTAGCTCACCAACCTTATTCATCACACTTTGTGCATTCTAAACCCATTTTTGAATTTTTCGTAGTCTTTCTTAGTCTGCTCCTATCTAATATGGTACTACTACCACCTCTAGTACTACTTTCTTCTCTAGTACTATCCAATACACTCACTCTTTTATGCACCTTATTCCTCTTTTCTACTCCTATATGCTGGTGCCCACCCCCCTGCCAAGCTAGTTTAAACCCTCCCCAACAGCACTAACAAACCTCCCCGTGAGAATATTGGTCTCAGCTCTGCTGAGGTGTAACCTGTCCGGTTTGTACAGGTCCCACCTTCCCCAGAAACGGTCCCAATGCCTCAGGAATCTAAAGTCATCCCTCTTGCACCATCTCTCCAGCCACGCATTCATCTGTTCTATCCTCCTATTCCTGTACTCACTAGCATGTGGCACCGGGAGAAATCTGGAGATTACTACCATTGAGGTCCTGCTTTTTAATCTCTCTCCTAGCTCCCTAAACTCTGCCTGCAGGACTTCCTCCCTCTTCCTGCCTATGTCGTTGGTACCGATATGGATAACGACCTCTGGCTGTTCACCCTCCCCCCTCAGAGTGTCCTGCAACTGCTCAGTGACATCCTTGACCCTGGCACCAGGGAGGAAACATACCATCCTGGAGTCACGTCTGCAGCTGCAGAAATGCCTGTCTGCCCTCCCCCCCCCAACTATTGAATCCCCTACCACTGTTGCTCTTCCACTCTTTTTCCTCTCCCCCCCCCCCCCCCCCTGCAGCTGAGCCACCCGTGGTACCGTGGACTTGACTCTGGCTGCACTCCCCAGAGGAACCATTGCTCAGAACATGAGAAACTTTTTAATGCAATGAGTGGTTAGGATTTGGAATGTACTGCCTGATTGGGACGTGGATACAGATTCAATAGTAGCCTTCAAAACGGAATTGGATAAATACTTGCAGGAGAAAAAATTGGAGGGATATAGGGAACGAGCAAGGGAGTGGGACTAACTGGATTGCTCTTCAAAATAGCTGGCACAGACTTGATGGGCCAAATGGTGGCGTCCTGTGCTGTACTATTATATGAAATAGAATGTTTGCAATAATATAAAGTAATTCCCAATCTTCATGTAGATCCAAGCATTATTGGAAGCAACCAAAAGTAAGTGTGATATGTCTCAAATATAGGCATGTGAGCTTAAGTTGATGGCAGCAATGCCCTATTTAAGTTGGCTGATGAGGTAGTCTGAGGTTTGGATATTTGTACTGGGAGTATATCTGAAGGTTTTTCAGGAATAAACTTACTCGTCATCTCTTATCTTCCACATACCTTGGTAATGGATGTCTCCAACACAGTACCCTTCTTTGTCAAGGCACGCAAGTTGACGTTTGATCTTGGCTTTAGTGGCAGTATTCTTGCCTGTGAGTTCAAGCCCCACTACAAGACTTGAACACCTAACCTAGACTGACACTTCAGTGCAATACTGAGGGAGAGCAGTGCATTGTCGAAGGTGTTTTTTGGATAAGACATTAAACTGAGGGCACATCTACCTTCTGGGGTGGAGGATGTGAAAGGAGTTATATAAATGGAGTATTTTTGTCTCAACTTCACCCTCTGCTATTTCAACACCATGCATAGTGTAGGTGTGTCATCAATTTTTCCTTTCTAGGTGCTGCACTTCGCACTTTTTGTCCAACCCAATTTCTGAGTTGAGTTTTGGTTTCCTTTGCAAATTTGACCAGTTTGTATGAGTTTCTGAATTCATTTCATTAGAGACCGTAGCAGGCTCAATAGCAATTCCTTGGGGCATCCTGCTCATTACATGCCACCCCCCACCCCTCCCCAAGGAATAACTCCTCTAACAAGTACCTGTTTCCTATCTTTCATAAGAACATAAGAATTAGGAGCAAGAGTAGGCGATACAGCCCTTCGAGCCTGCTCCACCATTCAATAAGATCATGGCTGATCTTTGACCTCAACTCCACTTCCTGATCCCCATATCCCTTGATATTCCATAGAGTCCAAACATCTATTTATCTCAGCCTTGACTGTACTCAACGATTCAGCAACCACAGCCCTTTGCGGCAGAGAATTCCTAAGATTCACAACCTTCCAAGTGAAGAAATTCGTCCTCATCTCGGTCTTAAATGGCTGACATTTTATCCTGAGACTATGCCCCCTAGTTCTAGACTCTCCAGACAGGGGAAACAACCATTCAGCATCTACCCTGTCAATACCCCTCAGAAACTTATGTTTCAATGGATCACCCCTCATTCTACTAAACTGCAGAGAGTATAGGCCCAATCTACTCAATCTGTCCTAATAGGACAACCCTGTCATCCCAGGGATCAATCTAGTGAACCTTTGCTGCACCGCCTCCAAGGCAAGTATATCAGATAAGGAGACCAAAACTGTGCACAATACTCCAGGTGTGGACTCACCAAAGCCCTGTACAATTGTAGTAAGACTTCCTTACTCTTGTACTCCAACACCCTTACAATAAAGGCCAACATGCCATTTGTCTTCCTAATTGCTTGCTGTACCTGCATGCTAACTTTGTGTTTCCTGTACGAGATCACCTAAATCTCTCTGAACACCAACATTTAATAGTTTTAATTTAATAGAATATTTAAAAATATTCTGTTTTTTACCAAAGTGAATAACCTCACATTTCTCCACAGTATACTCCATCTGCCACTTTATTGCCCACTCACCTAACCTGTCTATATCCCTTTGCAGGCTCTTTGTGTCCCCCTCGCAGCCATCTAACTTTGTATCATCAGCAAACTTGGATACATAACACGCGGCCCCTTCATCTAAGTCGTTGATATAGATTGTAAATAGCTGAGGCCCCAACACTGATCCTAGCGGCATCCCACTGGTTATAACCTGCCAACCTGAAAATTACCTGTTTATCCCCCTACTCTCTGTTTTCTGTCTGTTAACCAATCCTTGTCCATTCACAAGATTTACCCTGAATCTCCACCACTTTTGAGTCTTTCATGTGGAACTTCAATATCAGTAATTTATACGAAATGGTTTTAAAACAAATTAAATACTTGCCATATAAGTAGCAAAGTTTAAAAAAAACCTAAGCTTTACAATGAAAAATAATTTAATGCGCCCATGGCCAAAAAATTCACTTTTCTTATAAATTCACCAGCTATGTAAAGACCTCCAGTAGATGCATTGAAAATCTCCCAACAATATCTTTATTTATCTTAAATTGACATTAATTTGGAAAACCAATTGTAGCTCACAAAGTACTTATCAAAATGAAATACTTCATTTAAATTATTATTAAATATTGCTATACAATAAACTGAGGATGTTATCTTTTACTTCAGAATACATAGTCAGTATATAAGAGAATATAATCATTAGCATTACCATTTTGTTAGCAAATCTACAAATAGCGCATTGCCTTGTCACTATATGTTAATGATGCCTCTTATTAGAGGTAGCAACCTTTTCAAATCTGTCCCTAGGCCTAACTGTTAAATGGTAATAGTGATGATTCCTGTTCAATTAAAGGCAAAAAAAATTATAGAATTACAATGTACATTGGCCACAACCTTCATCGCATGCCTCCAGGTTAAGTGCTGACATTCCACTGATCTATGATTGTGCTGCCTCATCAATCAGGCAATGGTTGAGGTTTTCCCATCAGAATTTGGCTTAAAACATTCTATTTTAGATTTTGCGTCATGTTGGTGACTATTTGGGGAAAAAATGTAGAAATTTCACTTTGCACGCACCAGCCTGTGACTTTCTGCTTATTCATTTGAATGGAAGGGAAATCACAGGCTGGTAAGTGAAGACACAGGATTTCTACTCCAAAAAGCATTTGCTCCTAGTCTTAAGCCAACTGCATTTTCAAATGCAATTTGAGGTGGGTGACCCCCAAGCTGACTTTCCTTCTAACCTTTGCCCCACGCCCCAAGGAAATGCTTGACTTCCATTTAGAATAGCAGAGTTCAGAAATGCAGCATTACTTTTAGGCTCCAGTGTGCTGTGCCACTGTGTTACCTGTGTGAGACCAGACTTCAAAACTGCTATGGTATTACACATATATAGCTGTCTGTTTAAACATGCGTCTTTCTGTATATCACCCTTAAATGTCAAATTAGAATTTGCATATTCAGTTTAGCAGTGTCTTACAGTTGCTACAACCTACATTAATACAGTTGTAGGGACGTTTGTTTCTCCTGGTCTATAACAGAAGAACTCTGGTAAAAGTGAGAGGGGAAATGCGGTAATATAAATGCTACATTTTAAGGTAAAATTGAGCATGTGTCACACCTATTTTTCTAAAAAGAATATGGCTTGCTCAACTTTTTTATATTTAGGCTGTTTTCAAACTGACGGCATTGCCAAACAGTACAACTCTGGCAGATAACACAAACTGTAAAACTACCTAGATTTAAAACATTCAAACAATTGGGTATATTCAATAAATCTACATCTCAAGTTTCAATTCCCAGTTCAAGCACATTGCCATGTCTACCATCCTGCTTTCCCTATCTGAAATGCTCCATTCAAATGGATATAGGCAGAGATGATGCATTTCTATCATGGTTGTTTTCAATGAGTGACAAAATGGAGTTGGCTGACAAGCAGGATAATGATAGAATTGCACAAATGATCCTGAAAATTCTAACTGGTTAGGACCCCTTTGATTAAAAATGTAAACTTATTGAAATTGGTGAATTATGGAATAATAGATTATTGATGTGCATGTTTACATCTCAGTGATGTTCACAGCTCATGAATTACAAAATGGAGTTTCCTAACTGGAATTATTTGGAAATGTGATGGAAATTCTGAACTAGAGCTAATTTGTTTCCCTATTTTTCCATGTAAGTAGTGCACAAAGCAACTTTCAAGGCAAACATTTTTCACAATGAACTTGCTCTTCCTGCACATTTCCCTGGATGCTGCATTACTTCACGATGAATCTTACCAGCATTGACACCAGCACACATTAAAAGTCACTTGTATTGTCAAATGCTGCTGCTGTGTCATTTATTGACAATTTGCTTAGGGATGTATTTATCATGCCGTAAAGAATACCAGGGTCATTGTGAATAGTTTCTTCACTTCTACCTTCATTAAAAGTAATCTGCTCGCTGTTCAGATAAATGCTGGGCCTTGAGGTCAGTGTGTGTGAATTAAGGGGAAAATGATCATCCTCTGGTTCATCTGATATATCATTATTTGTCTTTTGTTTTTCCATCTTTCTGCGTCGTTTTTTCCGTTCCACTGAAAGATCTAGAGATGCGTAACACATTTGATTTTCAATCACCACCTGTGAACGAACACAGCAGCCTATTAGAATATGGAGATTAATTCAAGTTCAAAGTACATTTGAAAGATTTTAGGTGACACTGTGCCCAGTGGATGAGCCTTCCAATGTATTCTCACAAATCAGCGGATAGCAGTTCACAAGTTTTTCAACCACAAAATGGCCATCACAGATTTAGTCTGGCTGCTATAGTTTTCGGGAGTTACCACACCATCATAATTTCTGACCTGTTTTGTTGCTCAATCCAGTTGTTTTCTAAAAAAATAAACTCACTACTGTAAAGGCCTGATTTTTCCAAGTCTACAGTGGTGGGGAGCCTCGCCTGCTGCCCATCCATATCAGGAAATTGTGGACATGCTGCCTATGATTTTCAGTCCATTGGTTGCAATGAACGAACAACATCTAGAGCGGGTCCCTTTGACAGTTTTGTGCTGTAAGCAGTTACTTTGGTCACATGACCCACCCGCTATGAATGCAAGGACCTTTTCTCCTTGATTTTTTCCCCCCTAAACATAATGGGCCGTATTTTCCGATCGGAGGCTCGAGAGAAGTGCCGGCCTCATGGAGCACAGCTGGCACCCCGCGGGGGTGCACAGAAGAGCGGAGACAGCAATGGGGGTAGGTGCTGGCAGGCGGCCAGCAACAAAAATGTCCGCCCGGCACCTCCCCTTTAACTTGCGCCGCCCCGGCCGCAGGTAGTCTCCTCTGACCCTGTCAGACATAGCATCCGGTGGTAAGTCAGGGGGCGCTACCGGGGCGCGAGCGGGGTGCTGCACACGGTGATGACATCATCGCCGGCAACGCAGCGTCGCATGGTGCTAACGTTTATCGCCGCCACTAACCTCCCGCTGAATTTCACGGGAGGTGTTGGCGGCGTCGCGCTCAGGCCCTCTTAGGGCACTAACGGGAGGCGCAAATCAACCGAATTTTCCCCTCCAAGTTTTTAAAACAAAATGGGCCTTTTAAGCAGTCAGTCATGGTGAATCTGGCGAGCTTACTTCAGTGTTTACATCAGCTGCCCAAAACTCCCATGTATGGAGCCGGAGGCATTAGCATAGGAAGAAGCATAATATCAAAGCAGCTTTAGTAATAAAGCACTTTTCACTTGAGACAATTGAAGCCATCATGGAGATGGTGACATTTCATCCCATTAATCTGGTTTAGATTCAAATCTGGGTCCCAGGGATCAGCCTTGGCTCAGTGGTAGCACTCTTGTCGCTGAGTTAGATGGCTGTGGGATCAAGCCCCATTCCAGAGACTTGAGCACATAATCTAGGTTGACACCTCAGTGCAGTACTGATGGAGTGCTGCACTGTCAGACATGTCGTCTTTCAGATGAGGCATTAAGCTGAGGCCCCGTCTGCTCTCAGATGGATGTAAAAGATCCCATGGCACTATTTGAGGAAGAGCAGGGGATTTACTCCGGTGTCCTGGCCAATATCTAAACCTCAGTCAACACCTAAAAACATGATCTAGTCATTTATTTCATTGCTGTTTGTGGGAGCTTGCTGTGCGAAAATTGGCTGCACTACCTGAAAGGGTGGTGGAAGCAGATTCAATAGTAACTTTCAAAAGGGAATTGGATAAATACTTGAAAAGGAAAAATTGACTAATTAGAGCCACAAAATTACTTTCTGCACTTGTGAAATGTATTTTTTACCAATTTTGTTGGCACAGGTGTGTCTTTTTATTGTAAACAAAATTAATTCTTGAAGTTTAAGTACCTTCACCACAAACTTGAACTTTAGTGAATCCAAAAGCACTCTACTACCCTCTCCTGTCGGGACAGTTCTGAGTTTTTTGCTTTTCATTACAGAATTATGTTATTGTGACAAATTTACTAACAGCAAATTCTTATAGTTTAAATCCAGCTACATCATAAAATTGATGATTCTTTCTGTTAAACAATACTAGGGCTCTGCACCTTACTGATGCTGCTATGCATGGTGATTCCTTTCTAGCACTGCAATCAATACAATGGTTTCAGCATCTGAATGTGGCAAACCCAATATTATAATGCAACTGTTATATTTAAAGTTATGCTGCACAGTGGCACATCTCAATACGTATAAGTAACATCTTACAATGTAGCATGAATTGGGGATGTGAACACTGAATTAACTTTCACTAATTCTTTCTATCAAATTGAGCATTGCATTTGATAAATTGAGATACAAACTGCTGATGAGTTATCTCTTGGTATAAATACCTTGGCTTCATCTCCAGATCTATTAGTTGGTGTCATGGCTTCGTAACAGCTCTCACCTTCAAGTTCTTTAAAAACAAAAAAGTATTATAATATTGTACTTGCTGATTATTTTCTGCAGCCAAAAAAATTCACAAAGATCTTTTATTTTTATTAACATAATATACAGTCTTTCCATTTTATGTTTAGTTCTTGAGCTTTTAAATTTGATTTTTGACATTGTAATTTATTACAACTGGTAATTTATTGCAATACCCCTGTTATTTGTAGCTGCCAACTTTAATTGTGCAGGTTTGTATCATATGGGATTTTACTGGAACAGGGAATTTTACTGTAAAATATGCATCTTTTCACATGGCAGGAATGTTCAGTTCTATTGAAATGTACGGTGTCTCACATAATTCCTGACAAATTACTGCTTCCCTTCCAGAGGACTGTTGAAGAGGCTACATTCAGACAGCCACGCTCCAGCACATGTCTGGTCATGACCCCTAATTCAAATATGTTCAACAGCAGTCCAAGAAGCCACAAAGACCATGCCTGGCTTTACAATCCCCGTGGATCCAACCTATGCAATACACACGTTTTCCCTGAACAATCAAACCACCTTTTAGGAGAGGAAAATAAATCAATACAATACTACCTGAACAAATTGCCTCAGCCCGTAAACATTCATTGCTCCCTATGTCATCAAATTCAGTGTAACAAAGCACTTTGCTGCAAGCACTGTGCAATCAAATTGTATATCTTCACAAAATGTGTCTGAATGTAAATATGTGAAATTAACAATATATTTTGTTACTAGTGCTGTATATATGGCATACAATACATTAATACTGCAATTAAACAGTCATTTAGTTTATTCAGTAATATACAGCACGGTGGCATAGTGGTTAGCACTGTTGCCTCACAGCGCCAGGGACCTGGGTTCGAATCCGGCCTCGGGTGACTGTCTATGTGGAGTTTGCACATTCTCCCCGTGTTTGCGTGGGTTTCCTCCGGGTGCTCCGGTTTCCTCCCACAGTCCAAAGATGTGCGGGTTAGGTTGATTGGCTATGATAAATTGACCCTTAGTGTTAGGGGGATTAAATACATGGGGTTACGGGGATAGGGTGGGATATGTGTTGGTGTAGGGGTTACGGGGATCGGGTGGGATATGTGTCGGTGCAGGCTCGATGGGCCGAAATGGCCTCTATCTGCACTGTGGGGTTTCTGTGATTCTGTGATACAGTTGTAAATTTCTTAATGCACTCATGAATTTCCCCTCGCCCTTTGCACAATTTTAATTGGTTAACATCTTGTTAACATTTTACCCAAGATGTTAACCTGTTAAAATTGTGCAAAGGATTTTGATATGAATGCACTGAGTGTTTGTATGATAACATCACTCTCAGTAATTTCCAGGCTTTAGTTATCTCGTTTAGTATGTTTAACCAGTTGGTCAAACCGCAGGCAAAGGTTGCAAAGGCAGAAAGGGAATGGGTGACCGCCAGGCAGAGTAATAGGCGCAGGCAGGTAGTGCAGGAGTCCCCTGTGGTCATCCCCCTCTCAAACAGATATACCGCTTTGGATACTGTTGCGGGGAATGGCTTATCAGAGGAAGGCAGCAGCAGCCAACTTCTTGGCACCAGGGGTGGTTCTGCTGCACAGGACAGGAGGAAAAAGAGGGGTAGAGCTACAGTAATAGGGGATTCTATTGTAAGGGGAATAGATAGGCGTTTCTGCGGCCGCAAAGGAGACTCCAGGATAGTGTGTTGCCTCCCTGGTGCAAGGGTCAAGGATGTCTCAGAGCGGCTGCAGAACATTTTGGAAGGGGAGGGTGAACAGCCAGTTGTCATGGTGCATATAGGTACCAACGATATAGGTAAAAAACTGGATGAGGTCCTAAAAGCTGAATATAGAGAGTTAGGAGGTAAATTAAAAAATAGGACCTCAAAGGTAGTAATCTCAGGATTGTTACCAGTGCCACGTGCTAGTCAGAGTAGAAATAGAAGGATATTTCAGATGAATACGTGGCTAGAGGAATGGTGCGAGGGGGAGGGATTCAAATTCCTGGGACATTGGAACCGGTTCTGGGGGAGGTGGGACCAGTTCAAACCGGACGGTTTGCACCTGGGAAGGGCCGGGACCGATGTCCTAGGGAGAGTGTTTGCTAGTGCTCTGGGGGAGGGTTTAAATTAAAATGGCAGGGGGTTGGGAACCTGAGCAGGGAGACAGAGGAAAGGGAAACAAGGATAAAAGCAAAAGATAGGAAGGAGAAAAACAAAAGTGGCAGTCAGAGAAATCAATGGTTTAAATCAAACATGGCCACAGTAAATAATAATTCTAATAGGTCTAAGAGCGTTAAAAAAACAAGCCTGAAGGCTTTGTGTCTTAATGCGAGGAGCATTCGTAATAAGGTGGATGAATTAGCTGCGCAAATAGAGGTAAATGAATATGATTTGATTGAGATTATGGAAACATGGCTCCAGGGTGGCCAAGGTTGGGAACTCAACATCCAGGGGTATTCAATATTCAGGAAAGATAGGCAAAAAGGGAGATGGGGTAGCATTGCTGGTTAAAGAAGGGATTAACACAATTGTAAGGAAGGATATTAGCTCTGATGATGTGGAATCTGTATGAGTAGAACTGAGAAATACCATGGGGCAGAAAACGTTAGTGGGAGTGGTATATAGACCTCCAAACAGTAATGTGGAGGTTGGGGATGGCATTAAAAGGGAAATTAGAGAAGCGTGCAATAAGGGCACAGCAGTCATCATGGGTGACGTTAATCTATATATAGATTGGGCTAACCAAATTAGTAACAATACTGTGGAGGAGGAATTCCTGGAGTGTTTACGGGATGGTTACCTGGACCAATATGTCGAGGAACCAACCAGAGATCAGGCCATCTTAGATTGTGTATTATGTAACGAGAAAGGATTAATTAGCAATCTTGTTGTACGAGGCCCCTTGGGTCGGAGCAATCATAATATGATCGAATTCTTCATTAAGATGGAGAATGAAGTAGTTGACTCAGAGGCTAGGGTCCTGAATTTAAATAAAGGAAACTACGATGGTCTGAGGCGCGAGTTGGGTAGGATTGATTGAGGAATGTCACTCAAAGGGTTGATGGTGGATAAGCAATGGCAAACATTCAAAGACCGCATGGATGAACTACAGAATTTGTTCATCCCTGTTTGGCATAAAAATAAAACAAAAAAGGTGACTCAACCGTGGCTAACAAGGGAAATTAGGGATAGCATAAGATGCAAGGAGAGGACATATAAATTGGCCAGAAAAAGCAGTAAACCAGAGGATTGGGAGCAGTTTAGGATTCAACAAAGGAGGACAAAGGGATTAATTAAGAAGGGGAAAATTGAATATGAGAGCAAGCTTTCAGGGAACATAAAAACTGACTGTAAAAGCTTTTATAAATATGTGAAGAGAAAAAGATTGGTGAAGTCAAGCGTGGGTCCCTTGCGGTCAGAATCAGGGGAATTTATAATGGGGAACAAAGAAATGGCCGACCAACTAAATACATATTTTGGTTCTGTCTTCACAAAGGAGGACACAAATAACCTCCCAGAGATGTCGGGGATCATAGGGTCTGATGAAAGGGAGGAACTGAAAGAAATCAGTATTTGTAGGGAAATGGTGTTAGGGAAATTGATGGGATTGAAGGCGGATAAATCCCCAGGGCCTGATAATCTACATCCTAGGGTACTTAAGGAAGTGGCCCTAGAAATAGTAGATGCATTGCTGATCATCTTCCAACATTCGATGGAATCTGGAACAGTACCCATGGATTGGAGGGTAGCTAATGTTACCCCACTATTCAAAAAAGGTAGTAGAGAGAAAACGGGGGAATTACAGACCGGTAAGCCTGACATCGGTGGTGGGGAAAATGCTAGAGTCCATTATAAAAGATGTAATAGCAGAGCACTTGGAAAACAGTGACGGGATCGGACAAAGTCAACATGGATTTACAAAAGGTAAATCGTGCTTGACTAATCTACTGGAATTTTTTGAGGATGTAACTGGTAAAATAGGTAAGGGAGAACCAGTGGATGTGGTGTATTTGGACTTTCAGAAGGCTTTTGATAAGGTCCCGCATAAGAGATTAGCGTGTAAACTTAAGGCACATGGGATTGGGGGCAAGGTATTGACTTGGATAGAGAACTGGTTGGCAGACAGAAAGCAAAGAGTTGGAATAAACGGGTCTTTTTCTGAGTGGCAGGCAGTGACTAGTGGGGTACCGCAGGGATCGGTCCTTGGACCCCAGCTATTCACAATATATATTAATGATCTAAGACAAGGGAACTAGATGTAATATCTCCAAGTTTGCAGACGACACAAAGCTGGGTGGGTGTGTGTGCTGTGAGGAGAATGCAACATAACGTGGCTAAATGTGAGGTTATCCACTTTGGTGGCAAAAACAGGAAGGCAGGTCATTATCTGAATGGCAATAGAATGGGAGAAGGAGAAGTGCAACGAGACCTGGGTGTCCTTGTGCACCAGTCGCTGAAGGTAAGCATGCAGGTGCAGCAGGCGGTTACGAAGGCCAATGGTATGTTGGCCTTCGTAGCGAGAGGGTTTGAGTACAGGAACAAGGCTGTCTTGCTGCAGTTGTACAGGGCCTTGGTGAGACCACATCTTGAGTATTGTGTGCAGTTTTGATCGCCTTATCTGAGGATGTTCTTGCCATGGAAGGAGTTCAGAGAAGATTCACCAGGCTGATACCTGGGATGGCAGGAATGACGTATGAGGAGAGATTGGGTCGATTGGGCTTGTACTCGCTGGAGTTTAGAAGAATGAGAGGGGATCTCATTGAAACTTATAAAATTCTGACAAGACTGGACAGACTCGATGCAGGAATGGTGTTCCCGATGGTCGGGGAGTCCAGAACCAGGGGTCACAGTCTAAGGATAAGGGGTAGGCCATTTAGGACAGAAATGAGGAGGAATTTCTACACCCAGAGAGTCGTGAACCTGTGGAATTCTCTACCACAGAAGGCAGTAGAGGCCAAATCAGTAAATATATTCAAGAAGGAGCTGGATATATTTCTTAAGGCTAAAGAGATCCAGGGGTATGGGGAGAAAGCAGGGACAGGGTACTGAAATTGGATGATCAGCCATGATCGCATTGAATGGCGGAGCAGACTCGAAGGGCCGAATGGCCTACTCCTGCTCCTATCTTCTATGTTTCTATGTTTTTTAGATCAAATTTGATCAGTCTACCATATTACTTCATACACTTAGAACAGGAAGCTTACCTGTGTTAGCGTGGGTGAGATTGCCATAAATTGGATTGTCATCCACTTCCTGAATCACTGGACTAAAGCACGAAACAAGACAATTACATTAAAGAATTAAACTATTTGTACAGTAATTTTGTTTTACTGCCCCTCTGCTGGACTGATTGTAACTGATTGTCTTGGATTCCGCATTTAATATAGAAAGATATGCTCAATGTATTTATTGGCATGTAAATTAGGCTGTTTGGTGCACAATGTAGTAACATTGCAATTGTTTCAGGCAGGAGAAGACCTTTGGTCCAGCGAGCCCACCTATCCAGAGAATTACTTTTTTGCATTTCTAATAACCCTGAATTCTATTTGTTGATAAGAACCTGTCTAGTTCCTTCTTGAAATCCATTAAGGTTGCTTGTTCTACCACCCACGCCGGTAATATGTTCCACATACTTACCACCCTTTTACTAAAAAAAAGTTCCCCCTGCATTTTCTATTTTCTTTTGCTGTCTTTTCTTTTTAAATATGACCGCTTGTGCTTAAATTCTGTACAAGGCAGAAAAGTTGTCCAAACTTATCATTTTAAAGATCTTTAACATATCCCCTCTCAGTCTTCATTGTTCGAGAGAAAAGACCTAGGCTAGTCAATCTTATCTCATACGTCATTCCTTTAAGTTCTGGAATCAACCGTGCAGCCCTTCTCTGTAACTCCTACAATAATTGAACATCCTTTTTGGAAAAAAGTCCATCTTTGCACCCTTAAGTTCAAGGGATGCAGATTTGAACGTTTATGGTGCACAACTGATTTAACCATTTATCGCCAAATCTGGCTGGAGCACATCAATAACTATTGGGCCCTGTTCGCCCATCAAAACTGCTCACTACTCCAGGATCATCCTGGAATGCAAAGATAAGCCCCAGCTGTTTTTCTCCACTATCAACTATCTGCTTAATCCGCTCTCCCCTCACCCTCACCAACAACTGCGAGTAGCCCATGGGTAACAAATACATAATGATACAAATACTCTGTATTATTAAACAAATACTTTGTACCTGTCTTCACGGTAGAAGACACAAAAAAATCCCAGAAATAATGGGGAACCAGGGGTCTAGAGAGAATGAGGAACTTAAAGAAATCAGTATAAGTAAAGACATAGTACTGGAAAAATTAATTGGACCAAGTGGCGACAAATCCCATGGACCTGATGACCTCCATCCTAGGGTTTTAAAAGAGGTAGCTGCAGAGATAGTGGATGCACCGGTATTAATTTTCCAGAATTCCCTAGATTCTAGAACAGTCCCCAAGGATTGGAAGGTAGCAAACATAACCCCACTATTTAAAAAAGGAGGAAGAGAAAAAACAGGGAACTATAGGCCAGTTAACCTGACATCAGCAGTAGGCAAAATGCTAGAATCTATTATTAGGGATGTGGTAACAGGCCACTTAGAAAATCATAATATGATTAGGCAGATTCAACATGGTTTTATGAAAGGGAAATCGTGTTTGACAAATCTGTTAGAATTTTTTGAAGATGTAACTAATAGGATGGATAAGGGGGAACCAGTGGATGTAGTGTATTTGGATTTTCAAAAAGCATTCGATAAGGTGCCACACAAGAGGTTATTACATGAAATTAGGACTCATGGTATTGGGGGTAATATATTAGCATGGATTGAGGATTAGTTAATGGACAGAAAACAGAGAGTAGGAATAAACTGGACTTTTTCGGGTTGGCAGGCTGTAACTAGTGCGGTACCCCAAGGATCAGTGCTTGGGCCTCAGCTATTTACAATCAATATTAATGACTTAGATGAAGGGACTAAGTGTAACGTATCCAAATTTGCTGATGATACAAAGTTAGGTGGGAAAGTAAGCTGTGAGGATGACGCAAAGAGGCTGCAGAGAGATATAGACAGGTTGACTGAGTGGGCAAGAACATGGCAAATGGAATACAATGTGGGAAGTGGGAAGTTATCCACAAAAAGCAATATTTTTGAATGGTCAGAGACTGGGAAATGTTTGTATTCAGAGGGGCCTGGGTGTCCTTGTACATGAATCACAGAAAGTTAACATGGAGGTACAGCAAGCAATTGGGAAAGCAAATGGTATGTTGGCTTTTGTTACAAAGGGATTGAGTATAAGAGTAAAGGAGTCTTAGTACAATTATACAGGGCATTGGTGAGGCCACACCTGGAGTACTGTGTACAGTTCTGGTCTCCTTACCTAAGGAAATACATACTTGTCGCAGAGGGAGTGCAACAAAGGTTCACTAGACTAGTTCCTGGGATGAGGGGATTTCCCTATGAGGAGAGATTGAGTAGACTAGGCCTACATTCCCTAGAGTTTAGAAGAATGAGAGATGATCTAATTGAAACATATAAAATGCTTAAGGGGCTTGACAGGGTTAATGCTGATAAAATGTTCCCCTAAATGTTTCTCTAGAACACGGGGTCACAGTCTCAGAATAAGGGGTCGGCCATTTAGGACAGAGATGAGGAAAAATGTCTTCACTCAAATGGTTGCGAATCTTTGGAATTCTCTACCCCAGAGGGCTGTGGATGCTCAGTCATTGAGTATATTCAAGACAGAGGTCGATAAATTTTTGGGAACTAAGGGAATTAAGGGATATGAGGATAGTGCGGGAAGGTGGAGTTGAGGTAGAAGATCAGCCATGATCTTGTTGAATGGCGGAGTAGGCTCGAAGGGCCAAATGGCCTACTCCAGCTCTTATTTCTTATGTTCTATGTTCTTATGATACCTTTGATGCATCTCCCTTCTCCTTGCCCACCAAGCCAAGCTTGCCCCAAGAATCCCCCCTGTGCTAGCCCTAAACTCCCATCTTTCTATAGCTCCTCCCCTATTTCCCCTTTTGCCCTCTCCGAGCTCATCTTGTCCATAAGACCCACCTCCTGCGCTCTCACCCCTATTCCTACTAAACTACTAACCACCCAACTTCTCTCTCCTCAGGCCCTGTCCCTCTCCCTTTATAATCCGCTGTTATCGCCCCTTCCTCAAAAAACCCACCCTTGGTCTCTCTGCCCCATCTTCAACCTCCCTTTCCTCTCCAAAGTCCTTGAACATGTTGTCTCCCAAATTTGTGCGAATCTTTCCCGCAACTCCATGTTTGAACCTTTCCAGTCAGGTTTCCGTCCATGCCGCAGCATTGAAATGGCCCTAATCAAAGTCACAAATTACATCCTCTGTGACTGTGACCATGGTGCACTCTCCCTCCTCATCCTTCTCAACCTGTCTGCAGCCTTTGAAATGGTTGACCACACCATCCTCCTCCAATGCGTTTCTTCCATTGTACAGCTGAGTGGGAATGCCCTCACCTAGTTCCTGCAAGTGCAAATTTCCTGCAATGCCTTCTCTTCCCGTCCCTGCATTGTTACCTCTGGAGCCCTCCCAAAGATCTATCCTTGGCCCCCTCCTATTTCCCATCTACATACTGCAACTCGTAGAAGATATGGTCAGGTTCCACATGTACCCTGATGACACACAGCTCTACCTCACCACTACCTCTCTCGACCCCTCCACTACTTCTGCGCTGTCAGACTGCTTGTCCAACATCCAGTCCTGGATGATCGAAATTTCCTCCAATTAAACATTGGGAAGACCGAGGCCATTGTCTTCGGCCCTTGCCACAAACGCCGTTCCCTAGCCATCGGTTCCATCCCCATCCCTGGCTACGGTATCAGACTGAACCGGAAGGTTTGCAACCTGGTCATCATATTTGACCCTGAGCTGAGCTTCCAACCCCATATCCTCTCCATCATAAAGACCATTTACTTCTACCTCCATAATACTGCTCATCTCCGCCCCTGCCTCAGCACATCCACTGTTGAAACACTCATCCAGGCTTTTGTTACTTCCAGACTCGATTATTCCAATACTCTGCTGGCTGGCCTCCTATCTTGCCCCCTCCATAAACTTGAGCTGATCTAAAACTCTGCTGCCTGTATCCTAACTTGCACCAGGTCCTGTCCACCATCACTCCTGTGCTCGCAGACCAACACTGGCCTCCAATGCAGAACGCCTCGATTTTAATATTCTCATTCTTGTGTTAAAATTCCTTCACGGCCTCACCCCTCCCTATCTCTATAACCACCTCCACCTCTACAATCCTCCAAGAATTCTGCGTTCCGCCAATCCTGGCTTCCTGTGAATCCTCCGCTTCCTTCGTCTCCACCATGCCTTCAGCCACCTCGGCTTTAAACTCTGGAATTCCCTCCCTAAACCTCTGTTCTTTTAAGATGCTCCTTAAAACCTACCTCTTTGGCCAGACTTTGGGGCACCTGTCCTAGTGTCTCCTTCTTTGGCTCGGTGTCATTTTTTTTCTGATTACACTCCTGTGAAGCACCTGGGGACGTTTTATTAGGTTTAAGATGCTATGTAAATGCAAGTTATTGTTGTTCTTGAAATAGGTTGACCAAAATTGCATGCAGTACTCCAGATATGGTCTCACCAGGGCCAAACACAATTAAAATGACCTCTGGATTTATATATTATACTCTTTGCTATGTGTGTAATCAATTGTGAAATTAACATTAATACGATAGCAAAATACTGCAGATGCTGGAAATTCGAAATAACAACAGGAAACGCTGGAAAAACTCAGCAGGCCAGGGCAGCATCCGCGGAGAGAGAAACAGAGTTAACGTATCAGGTCAAGAACCTTTCGTCAGAACAGGAATAAAGCAGGAAAAGGAATAGATTTTAAAGCAAGTTAGGGGCTGGGAAAAGGGGGAGGGGATGAAAGAACAAAAGGGAAGGTCTGTGATAGGATAGATAACAGGAGAGATTAAGAGACATTGAGAGACATTAAGCGATATTCAAGGCAAGAGGTGGTGTTAATGGGACAGGTTAAGGAACAAAGGATGGCTCTAGACGAGGTGTGAATTGCGCTGGCAGAATGAAGGCCAGCTGCCATGTGGGAGGGAAGAAAAAAGGCCAAACAAAAAGTGTGGATAAAAAACGAAAAAATATATATACTGTATGTGATAGGGGCCGAGGTTATGATCTGAAATTGTTGAACTCTATGTTGAGTCCAGAGGGCTGTAGAGTGCCTAATCGAAAGATGAGGTGCTGTTCCTCGAGCTTACGCTGAGCTTCCATGGAACAATGCAAGAGGCCGAGGACGGTGAGGTCTGAGTGGGAATGGAGCGGTGAATTAAAGTGACAGGCCACTGGGAGCTCGGGGTCCCCCTTACGGACTGAACGGAAGTGTTTCGCAAAGCGGTCACCCAATCTGCGTTTGGTCTCCCCCTTTTCTCAGCCCCTAACTTGCTTTAAAATCTATTCCTTTTCCTGCTTTATTCCAGTTCTGACGAAAGGTTCTCAACCTGAAACGTTAACTCTGTTTCTCTCTCCACAGATGCTGCCCTGGCCTACTGAGTTTTTCCAGCGTTTTCTGTTGTTATTGTGAAATTAACATTAGCGTGCATTTTTAAAGTGTTATTTTTGGTGATTTCCTATACATAAAATAAAATTCATGCCTCGCAGGTACTCAGAACTGGTCCTGGGAGAAGTTTTTAATTAGGTATCGGTACAGAGGTCATAGTGCAACAAGATCTGATACACAATGGAAAGCAGCTTGCAAAATTAATCTTGCAGGTCTCAGAATTAAAAATGGTCACACGATGATAATTCATGAAACTCCTTGAAGATAGCAGGGCAGAAATTGGACCTTGTTGTTTCTGTTTTACGGCACACGAGGTCACATTGTGGGGTCCAATCAATGTCCTGCAACCGAAGGATGTCTGAAATGGTGTTGGACGATTTTTCAAGGGATCCCTGGTGGCCGGCGAAACCTGCCGTTATGAATGTAAATGAGGGGCCTAGCACCTATTTTAGGACCCTTTGGGAAATTGGTGTCCCGAGGAGCAGAGCAGGCCCCAGGCGTGCTTCCATTAGCTTCACCTGACGTGGACACGACTTAAGAACTGGCTGCCACCGAAAAAGTGAGCTTTAGTAATTTTTTCCTCCTGGCTCCACTCCACAGCACTGCTGCCGGCCATGATCTCCCCCCCGCTCCCTCCCCCCCCCCGCCACCCAATTTTTCCCCCTAAGTGTCTGAAATTAAGGCTGCTTTAGCGATGTGGTTGATAACCTTTTTAGAATAACTCTGCAATAATTATCCATTATCTCCATCTGAAACATTTAGAAAAATCTGAAAGGAATTTTTAGCGGGCTTATTGTTATTCATTGCTATCAAAAAAAACTTCGAACTAAGAACCTAGGAATAAAGTCACAGCCAAAATAATCAATCCTAGAATGTTGACTGAGTAATTTCAATAAATAAATGACTGTAACTAAACCTTTTCTCTCTAAAAGTGGTTCAATTTTGTGACTTTTTCCATTGTATGTAATGGCCATCGATGTTGAGGCAACTTCCAAAGGTAAAATTTAGCAAACCTTTTAAACACGCTGCTTAATTACAATTAAAAAATCTAAGGAATTAAGTAACTTTATTTTATGTATTTACCTTGTGAAACCCCAATTATTGATGTCTGAGAGATGGGACATTTTGTGAGAGATAATTAGTATAGAAATTGTGCAGATGAGCACTGCCTTCATATGATGCAGAATCTAGTCCAACCAGTTCCTGTACAATATGTAATTCTATTGCTCATCCGGTGGTGTTTCATTAGCATGCAATTCACTGACCTTTGCGACTTCTAAGAAGTGTTTATGCTTCTCTGTTGTTTTTATTTTGTAGAATTGGATCCACTTGAACAATTTTCTTGTAAAAATATTTATCTTTCATTGCAGTAACTTGCCTGCTGGTCATTGTGAGTGAGTTTGGGGCATGGATATTAGGGGATCATTTGATTATTTGTTATCTGATGCTGCATCTTTGAAGTTGTCAGTTTTTTCTGTGCGCATAAACACTTTGTTCATATTATTTTTTTCTTTACGTATCTTCTGTTGTAGTGTCACACTTCTATAGTGTCTTTGATCTAACTGACTTTGAATCGTATCGTTTCATAAAGCATCAGCAAGATTAATTTTTTTTCCCTCTTGCTTTTTGGATTTCAAACAGCAATGTAATAAAGAATTGAAATGCTTCAATTTGCAGGACTGTAACTTATTTACTTATTTACTACAAATTACTTAACTACGAGTATTTGACTTAAAAAAGCAGTCAGATTCTGAAATGCAGAACTACTTTGCCAATAAGTGTTGAATTAGTATTTTTATATATATATATCATATACATGTCATCAGTTGGGAAATTTGTGCACTTCCTAAGAAGCAATTAAATGACAGTGCTGGGGACGTCTCCTGCCTATTACTCATCTGGAAATTGTAAATGGGGGGGAGGGGCGGAATAGTTTTTCAAATGTTGGAAAATTGAAAATAATTCTCATATGAGGTAATGCGTTTATAAAAACAGTTTATACCGTGCTCACTCACTGCCTCCAATTTTGTTATAGTATTTGTTTTAATTTTCATTTTTGTCTATGAATTTCAGAATAATTAAGCCTCAAAATGAAACTCTGATCAAAATAAATCCTAAAATGCATCATGATCACATCCTTATTGGAACTGGAAACTTATTAACAACAATCATTAAGCTGTTATCTTATTTTCAACTGTCCTGCTATAATGTGCCCATTGTCCTCCTGTAGTTCTGGCTTTATATACTGATAATGAATAACAAGAAAATTGTCAAAAATGACATGATTGTAGAAAAATGTTTGACTTCAATAATTTATAACACTGTAGAAAAGTAGTCCCCAAGATAAAAAGATAAAAAAATTAAGATTTCTGTGGTCCTCACGCCCACCCTTTGTGTATGATTTTTTTTAAATTTGTCTGCTTTTATCACATATTGATTATTTTTTCAGCAACAAAATCAGGTTGAGCCTTGTATAGTGCCACATCCTTCAGTGGTTCACAATTTGCAGAATACTTGAAAGTTTAGTATGTGGTTTATCTGCAATGGAAACAGCTTAAAATACCTGATCAGACTCTCCCTGAGCACATACTCTACATTTACCCCTTTCATTCAAATTCAATAATGACAAGTTACTGAAGAACATGTTAAACAGTAAAACTATATGTTGCAACTCAGATTACTACAAGGATTTGAAGTCAACTAATCATGGAATTCTGTCACAGGTTTATCAAATACAAATAAGCACGATAAAAAAAAACAAATTATCACTTTTAATAAACTTGTTAGAAAATTTAAAGCCTGCGATTCCTATGAAATTAATTTTTATCCACTGGAGTTTACGATAGGGGCAGAAATTACGGTGTCTTCGAGTGTACGCTGTCGTAATCCTTCTGAAAGGCCCTGCAGCTTCCAGGTTTTTGCATGCGTTTGCGCATGCATGAAAACCCGAAACTTGCGATCACTCAAAGTATGCCATGTTCCCTAATAAACCTCGTTGGAAATGATTTATATGGGTTCTGTATTAATGTCGCAGCCAGAAAAAAATGGATATTATCAAAGGTCTTGTTATGTTGTACAGTTGTACACATTAAATAGGGTAATATCACTAAAATAGGGTAACATCACTAAATCATGCAAGTTGGATTATACTTATCACACATGCACATGAACTCCAGGTTCCTCCAAAATTCAGAGCACCATTGTGAATGTCCGACACATGTGCACTGTGTCATGTGTCAGCCACAGACTGGTGGTTGTTCTGAATTTCGGAGAAAGCATGACCAGTATAATCTGGTTTGCACACATTGGGATAATGCCCAAAATGGCATAATCAAGGGACCTAGCGTTTATTTCAGATGGGCGCTCTGTACAAATGCAACTCCTCAGGCTAACAAACAATTCAAATACTTAATCATTTCAGAAATGTGTTTCTATGTTTAAAAAAAAGTACCTCTGCAATTGTTTGACGCTTCGATATATTGGTCTGGGAGCTGTAAATCAGAGAAAGTTTGATTTATTCTTACAGGTCAAGCAAATATAATTTTTAAAATCAAGAAAATTGCTGGAAACGTATCTGAGAAATGGTTGAAATGGAATGTTTCTCTTGTGACCTTTTAATGGGCCGAGTCTTATTTTCTTTTGTTTTAGCCAACATTGAGGTAAATTATATTCATAACCCAGATGATCTTTTTAGCTAAGACTGTTATTTCTCAATTTCTAAAATATGCTTAAGAGTAAGAAGTCTGGTGTATTATCAGAGTTTAAAATGATTTATCACACAATATAAACAAACTGAATGATTTTTGAAAGAATGTGGCACTAGGATAGTTGGGAGTGAACATGCTGATCCGCATAGTATCAGTTATTTGGCAAACATTATTCTTCCATTAACTATCGTCTTCCAGTTGCCCTTTTGGAAGTCACACTCTTATCATTTTAGATTATGAAGAAGCAACCAGCAAGAGTCAATATTGTTTTGTTCCTCCAGAGATTGTAACTCAAAGCATCGAGGTCAAAGTTAAAATAAAAACACAAAATGCTGGAGACACTCAGCAGGTCAGGCAGCATCTGTGGAGAGAGAAACAGAGTTAACGTTTCAGGTCGATGACCTTTTGTCAGAACTGGAAAAAAGCAGGAAATGGAACAGATTTTTAAGCAAGGGTAGGGGCTGGGAAATGGGGGAGGGGATGAAAGAACAAAAGGGAAGGTCTGTGATAGGATAGAAGGCAGGAGAATTAAAGAGACATTAAGAGATATTCAAGGCAAAAGGAGATGATAATGGGACAGGTTAAGAAACAAAGGATGGCTCTAGATGAAGTGTAAATTGTGCTGGCAGAATGGAAGACAGCTGCCATGTGGGAGAGAGGAACAAAAGGCACAAAGTTAAAGTTAAGTTTTGCAAGTTCCATGCCCACACATTTCTGCAGTTCAGTCTCCATGTTACAACAGTCCAGGACTTTTACAGTTCTGCCTACATTTGCTGTAGTGCCACAGCCCCTACACGTGGGAAATTAATGTAGCTTTGATTTTGTAACGTGTTGGAAACAAAAAAAAAACGAAAAGTTACAATGGCGGTTTAAAAGGATGCGTTACAGTGAGGCAAGGTCGCTGCTGCATTATCTGCCATTCACTTAATACTTCAAGTTGATAACCATAGTTTCTCTAATCTCTATTATCTGCTTTAAATACATTTGAAGTAACAGATTCAGAATCAAATGCACACTTATACTCAGAACATGAAAACTAACTTTCAGTTTTTGTTCTGCAATATAGTCAAATCTTAAACCCACCTTAAAGTTGCTAAAAAAGGTTAATATTTTGGTCAAAGGATGAAATGATATTCAAACAAAAACTGGGCATCTCAAGAAACGTGATGAGTGGGCCCTAAAGCCATTTTAAAAGGGAAATGTTTGATTTTCATCACCAGTAAATGTCCATTCAAATCACCAACTCTAGAGATTGATGGCAAGTTTTAAAATGTAATCTGAATGGTTTCCATTTCTACTTTTCCTTTTCTCATCATGTTCTTACTTCTTCTGTCATGTTTTCTCTCCTTTTTTTGTTGTATCTTTCCTTTCTGATTCATTCTGTTTGTTGTCCTCTGCAATCTTTACTCCCCTCCCACCTTTCCGCTTTTAGCTGGGGAGTGAGCACATACAAGAATACAGTACGGCTGGGGGTCTGGGCCCTGCCCAGCAGTACTCAGGAGTTCAGGCCTCATATTGCCTCAACTCAACGAGAATACTGCAGCAGGACTAGTGTGTCCCTAGTTGGTGTCTGTCAGGGTGTTCAGAAAGTTAATGAACATTATGCTTGTAGTATATAGTGAAACTTAATAGGGAACATGATTTCTTAGGAATATGAGGAAACTAAGGTGTTTGCAAATGAAAAATGAAATCTAGAGAGTGGAAAGGGCGCTCACCTTTTTGACGGTTTGCTGTCCAGTAGATAACATTCACCACAAGAGAAGCCATCAGAGTTAAAACAGTAACACCCAACAATCCCCAAACTACAATACAGTTGGCTGGTCCATCTGTAAAAATAAATGATTAATTAATACCCTCAAAGGTAAAGGCATCCGGCTCAGTTCTGATACATTGCCATTCAAATGCTTCCGCAGTCAGCGTTGTGCCATCTGCCCCAATGCACAGGCCCTTTGTATTTAATTGTAGTGATATCATTACTTCGGCTTTAATACATCCCCGGACAGTCATTGTTGGCCTGTCTGCAGTAAGTAGCAACTCCAGTCAGGATTTTGACTAAAAGTTCAAGGGCAATAAAAAAGTAAGAAGGAATGCAAGCAGGAAAGCCCTTTGGTTCATCGGCTCCATACTTGCAAATCTAAGCGGCTCTATCTACCAACTCTACCCCACTCGTTTCGTTTCCTGAAGAAAGCTTTTGCAAAGTTTCTAACCCGATCCTTAAAGGTAGATATAACAAAAGGTGAGACGGTAAATGCTCATTGCCACGTGCCCAATATGCATCAATACTGGTTGGGGGGCATTGCCCGAGTATTCGTCCAGTATCTGCATGCTCGTGATCTGATTATAATGTAACCATCCTTCCAGTTGATAAATAATAAGAAACGGTAGCGCTCACGCCACTGACAGGATAGTGGCGCCGCTGAAGTGAAGAGCTTCCTGCAGTTTGTATAACGGTCTAACTGATCACCGGATAATCACAGGCTCAAGTACAACAACAATTTTAAGCGATCGAAAATGATAACGATTCTCAGTGCGCCATGCAAACCGACAAAATACCTTTACTCAAATCATCAGGTTATTCTGGTGCACGGAATACGTTGTTTGGAGTGAGTAAACTGTCCAGCGGCCCCAATGTCACTCGTTATAATTCTGCCCCTAGTTCATTTTTTTGATTGCGCATTATTATTACCAGTTACTAAAATGAAACCTTGCAATATTTACAAGCAAATGAACAGTCTCTGGGCAACTGAACGCAGTCTGAACAGTCAGACATAGTGCACAGAAAACTAACCACATTTCAAGAACACTTTGTTCGCTTTTCTGTAAACTGCGCTGCTATAGAGCTGAGGTTCATAACGTACCCATTATATTCCCAATTCCGCAACACACAGCCCTGTAACACCGCCAGATCTGTGCTATGCAGACGGAGCCATCCGAAGTTGCCCAGTGCTAGTGGGTGTGCTTCTTTCAGTCTGTACATATCACGGACTGTCTGCTACACACACACCAACAGGAAATAGCTGACGTGTGTTGCAACATTACACTTCGCATCAAATGAGGTGTGTGCACCACATTTCTGGCAGGTTTTGTTAATTTTAATTAAGAAATAAAAGTAGGAGGGCAAAAACATATGGGCGGGGGGCGAGAAAACCGATTAGAATCAATCGCTTTGGCCCCCCTCCCCCCACCCCCGCCTTGAGTGTTGAGAGGCAGCATCAGAACAGCATATTGCACGGTATCATCAGAGCAGCATATTGCACGGTATCATCAGAGCAGCATATTGCATGGTATCATCAGAGCAGCATATTGCACGGTATCATCAGAGCAGCATATTGCATGGTATCATCAGAGCAGCATATTGCACGGTATCATCAGAGCAGCATATTGCACGGTATCATCAGAGCAGCATATTGCACGGTATCATCAGTGCAGCATATTGCACGGTATCATCAGAGCAGCATATTGCGCGGTATCATCAGAGCAGCATATTGCAAGGTATCATCAGTGCAGCATGTTGCACGGTATCATCAGTGCAGCATATTGCACGGTATCATCAGAGCAGCATATTGCAAGGTATCATCAGTGCAGCATATTGCACGGTATCATCAGTGCAGCATATTGCAAGGTATCATCAGTGCAGCATATTGCACGGTATCATCAGTGCAGCATATTGCATGGTATCATCAGAGCAGCATATTGCGCGGTATCATCAGAGCAGCATATTGCAAGGTATCATCAGTGCAGCATATTGCACGGTATCATCAGTGCAGCATATTGCACGGTATCATCAGAGCAGCATATTGCAAGCTATCATCAGTGCAGCATATTGCACGGTATCATCAGTGCAGCATATTGCACGGTATCATCAGTGCAGCATATTGCATGGTATCATCAGAGCAGCATATTGCAAGGTATCATCAGAGCAGCATATTGCACGGTATCATCAGTGCAGCATATTGCATGGTATCATCAGAGCAGCATATTGCGCGGTATCATCAGAGCAGCATATTGCGCGGTATCATCAGAGCAGCATATTGCGCGGTATCATCAGAGCAGCATATTGCGCGGTATCATCAGAGCAGCATATTGCACGGTATCATCAGAGCAGCATATTGCACGGTATCATCAGTGCAGCATATTGCACGGTATCAGAGCAGCATATTGCACGGTATCATCAGAGCAGCATATTGCGCGGTATTATCAGAGCAGCATATTGCATGGTATCATCAGAGCAGCATATTGCACGGTATCATCAGAGCAGCATATTGCACGGTATCATCAGAGCAGCATATTGCACGGTATCATCAGTGCAGCATATTGCACGGTATCATCAGTGCAGCATATTGCATGGTATCATCAGAGCAGCATATTGCACGGTATCATCAGAGCAGCATATTGCACGGTATCATCAGTGCAGCATATTGCACGGTATCATCAGAGCAGCATATTGCATGGTATCATCAGAGCAGCATATTGTGCGGTATCATCAGAGCAGCATATTGTGCAGTATCATCAGTGCAGCGTATTGCACGGTATCATCAGAACAGCATATTGCACGGTATCATCAGAGCAGCATATTGCACGGTATCATCAGAGCAGCATATTGCACGGTATCATCAGAGCAGCATATTGCACGGTATCATCAGTGCAGCATATTGCATGGTATCATCGGTGCAGTGTGCCTGCACAACACATGATAAAAATAAACAATTAGTAAAATGCTTAAAATCTGATGTAGCGGCCAAGCTTCCAATTTAATTAAGACAACCATTATGAAGATCCACTAGGAGTTAGACCTTAACCATCAGATCATAGCTGGGTTTACATTAAATGGTCTATGTAAGCAAGAATTTTTACCACAGGTTGCGATGAAAATCAGAGCGCCGACAAGAATGAGGTAACTTCAGGGACATAAGGAGAAGGTGGCTGGGATATATTCCTAGTTACCTTTTCCTTTAACTTATAAATGTTGAGATGTCCAAAACCACCATAGACCTCAAATTGCGTCATTTTCCACAAGAGGCGTTTTCATTATTTGTTTTCTACTTTCCACGTATTTGTTCTAGAAACAATAGTAATGTAACTTGCCATGTTGTACGAAGCATTGTAAACGTTAAATATTATTACCGTGTTACATAGAATTTACAGCACAGAAACAGGACATTCAGCCCAACTGGTCCATGCCAGTGTTTATTCTCCACAGGAGTCTCCTCTCACCCTACTTCATCTCACCCTATCAACATATTCTTCTATTCCTTTCTCCCTCATGCTATCCGCCTCAACTATTCCTTGCGGCAGTGTGTTCCACATTCTAACCACTCTATGGGTAAAGACGTTTCTCCTGAATTCCCTATCGGATTTATTAGTGACTATCTTATACGTATGGCCCCGAGTTTTGTTCTCCCCCCACAAGTGGAAACATCTTTCTCTACCTCTACCCTATCAAAACCTTTCATAATCTTAAAGACCTCTATCAGGCCACCCCCTCAGCCTTTTCTTATCTTGAGAAAACAGCCCCAGCCTGTTCAATCTTTCCTGATAGTTATAAACTCTCATTTCTGGTATCATCCTTGTAAATCTGTTTTGCTCCTTCTCCAGTGCCTCTATATCCTTTTTATAATATGGAGACCAGAACTGTTCACAGTACTCCAAGTGTGGTCTAACCAAGGTTCTATACAAGTTTAACATAACATCTCTGCTTTTCAATTCTATCCCTTTAGAAATAAACCCGAGTGCTTTGTGAGCTTTTTTAATGGCCTTATTAACCTGTGTCGCTACTTTTAGTGCTTTGTTGGCAGTGATTATTAACCCCTAAATCAATACAATCTCAATGCTCAAGTTACACAACGCGTTCAACAAGGTCTCAAAATAGACTAGGAATATGTACAATAAGTCGAAATAGCTTCAAAACATTACTTTAAATCCAGTATTCAGTGGCTTGTCCATGGGTTATTCTTGAAAGACATTCAGTGGTATTGGAAATTAATAACTGATTGTTGACACAGTTACATTGTTATTCATAAATTGGGATGGGACATGATTGCTGGATTTCAGGGCTGGGTCTTCCGATACTATCGTATTTATAACAATAATAACACAAGAAACACATCAGCGGAAAATGTCAAGCTCAGAAATGCATGGTTCTAGTTGTAGTCTATGGAAACTAGTCCATGAAGAAGGGAGATTTGTTAGGGCGATTAAGCATCGCGTTTACAACAGAAAACGAACAGCAAGCGAGCTGACCTGTATTCAATATAGACACAAATAAGGGCAAAACTCCCAGGCTCACTTTGGAAGGATAACGTGGAGTCTTATTTATTTGATACCTGTCGTCTGATTAGATACACTGCAATGTTTGAATCAGCGCTAATACCGAAGGATAAATGAAGTCAAATGAAAGCTATTCCTTAAACCAACTCGGTGTAGTGGAAAATCAATCGTATTAGAAATGCATTTTTATATAAAATATAATCTTGAATGAAAAATAACTTTTAAACTTTTAAACGACAATTTATATTTCCATGGATGTATATATATGTACCGTTCCCATATATATACTGACACACACATATTAATCACTAACATATATTTATATATGTTCACATGCAGTCTGTTTAACTTTTATACCTACACATAGGTATAACATTTTGTGTTAGTAACAAAGTAAAGGACTGATATTTCAGTTACTTTCCGTCTCCCGCTTGGGTCAGTTCCCTGTGTAATTATCAGCCCCATGGGACAGGTTACATAGGGTAATAATGGAAGGTTACTAGTGTGGACTCCCGCATTGAAACAATTCATGTTTCCTGACACATTATAGAATCTGGGTGTCTTTCCAACTCACTGTTAATAAATACCCCCCAACCCCCTCCTCAAGTTAGCTTCACGCAATCCTGGAAAATTTAGTTCTACTTTTTTAAAAATCACACAGACAAGCAATGTGGTCCGTGCAATGACACAAGGCTCTATTTTTTACATAAGCTTACGAGTAGAAACTATAGATTTAGATAACCTGCTTTCCACAGATGCTTCGGAATTCAGAACGCTCCTGGACACTGCTCATTATTGGATGCTCTGGGGCCCATATAACACGATTTCTAAAACTCGCCAAACTATTATTCAATATTTCAAGTATCGGGAATCCTACTACTAGTATCAAACTTCTCACGGGATTATGTCCACTTCTGGACTGATGAATTTTAAATTAAAGAATAAAGCACAAAAACATCGAGTTTAACGCGTAAAGATTGTGCAATGTGATATATATGACATTCTGAAAACTGGAAGTATCTGTCCCTCGAGCATGCTTTTCAGAGGTAAGAGGTGAGATAATCTGATCATTGTAATCGAATGGATTGATTTGACGCCACAGCTTTTTGTGTCCTGAACGTTAGAACAAGCTGCCGCATCAGTGAATAGCAATGGATGGGAATTTTGTCGGACACTAACCACATGCAATTTGTGCAGCTGTATCCCGAATTCAATCCGACACAATACAAAGGGGGCAACATTTCAATGACCATTCTGTCTGCAGGCGCACTAAGATTTTCATGTAAAACGTCAATTTTTTCGGCACAGTCCTAAAATGTTTGAGAAGCAGGTCAACGTGACTATTGAGCTATACATTTTGCAAATATCATACCTCAGAATTGCTGCGGTTGGGGTTTAAGAAATATTAATGGACCATTCGACCGTCCAACAGTTTGGGTGCGCTCTGGTAAACTTGCCCCTTTACCATTCAAAAGCTGCAGCCTCTCAGATTTCTGCCCCCGATGAGACCTGGTGCCTTTAGAACTCACACAGATCCTAGTTTGCCTGTTCACACCGCACTGGTACTTCAGTCCAAATTATTCCAAAGACGGAAACATCAACCCACCGCACTCCAGTTGGTTTCAGGCTCCAAACGGAGTTCCCAGGTTTTATGTGCAAAGCAGCGCAATTCTACACAATGATTAGATACTAAAGTCCCAGCTCTTACAAGATGCCCCCTAACCCTGCAGCAGTAAACAGTAAACCACAAGTCGGCCTTCCAGTGCAGAGCAAACGTTCAGTGCAACAGCTCAGGCCCATTTTGTTTGTAATTTACCCGGACATCAAGTAATTCAATGTGAACATGACAATATGCACCTGTCTTACAATAGTTCGTTTGACCACCTGTCTTTCTGACAGTATTTCAAAGTATTAAATGAGATAAAATCAAGTACAGTATGATTTTACAGTCTCTACTATAATAAAATAGATCACATTGCACAATCATATTCTTCAAAATGCACTTGAATATATGAATTTAGCTCATGTTGCCTGCTCTTTTAAAATTTCTATTTCAAGGAGTGAAATAAATGTTTGTAGATTTCAAGGTGGTGCCAAAACCAGGGATGACGTTCCTCTTTGCATGCAGAAAATGTTAAAGTTGTTTTTCTTAACATTGTGGAATACATTATTGTAAATCTCTGCAATCCTCGTCAAGCCGACATACCGTCCGCCCCCCTTGGGATTTCTTTTTTTTTACCTTAAAGGCGCTATATTAATGCAAGCTGTTTTGTCATATGCGTTTGAGTGAGAAGTTCTACAGTTGCACTGTAGGGCATGTAGGGCCAGAGCCAGAGAGAATAAGGGGTAAAGTGTGTTACAGAAATGGTTTGACTACAAGTATGTTATGAAAATAGTGGGAAAGTGTTAGCAAAGAACCAAATCTTTTGTCATTCTGCGTCACAAGCATGTTAAAGCACCAAATGCAACCAAATTGCCTCTAATTTTACCTACTCATTTAAAGCATAGTTTTCATAGATAGTCTACGTGATATCCTGTTGGAGGAGCATATGCAGCTGAAGGAGATAATTTAAAAAATAGGCATTCACATATACACTTCATCACTGGAACGTATCCATGCAGTTGTACAGTGAAATATATTTAGGGGTATCTCAGATTAGAATAGCGATAATCAAGAAATGTTAATAATTAACAGAAATCTTCAACAACTTAAAAAATAAGAGTCAATGATGCGGCTTTTGTTAACAAGACCCGAAACCTCAAAGTTCTGCAGCAAGTCAGCTGCACACGAATTCTGTTAAAAACATCAGGTGCTGGCTTCATGCTCAGCCTGTTTAAAGTGTGCCTTTTGTTGATTCAGTTAGACTGCATGTAACCATTATGACTAATCAAATACAGCCAACAACACAGCATCTATATATACCAGGCTTGATTAAAATAATTTGATGTGAATGTTGCACTGTAATGCATTACTGCATTTTTTTTGGGGGGGGGGGGGAATTGCAAGCCTTTCTTGCAACTGCAAACTGATTTCCATTAACTTTCTAGCTGGCTGCTGTAAATTTGTGGTGCCCTCAATATTTAGGAAAAAATAACAATTGCAGAAATGTGGCGAAGGAAGGAAGGAAGAAAAATATGCAGATAGTTAGTGACTGATATAGCAGTGGTTAACATCCTCGCTGTGGTTGTAGGTTTGTAGGTTTGTAGGTTTGAGTGGGAAGGTTTGTTATTTTCGTCACTGTTAAGTTCTCAGATCTCAGCTAGAATGTCTAGTGGGAGAAAGATTTTAAAATACAAACTGACAATTGAGGGCCCCTGGTCTTGAAAGGCTTGGAGGTTATCATGACACATCTGGCAAGCATGCAGGAAGGTAAACAATTATTATCAAGAAAAGGGAGAAGGAAAGAAACAAAAGAATTGGGCAGAAATACATGTTTTTAAAATGTCTTCATATTTAATTAAGAGTTATTGGATGGCCAGTAGCTAGAATGATAGATCATTATACTGTTGACTAGGAGACCTGAGTTCAAACTCAAAACCTGATTGACATCTGCAGTTCCGTTTCTTTTCTAGGGTGAATTTTATCAGACTTCGGCAGTCGCCTAAAGAACCAAAGGAAAATGATTCTGAAATTACTCAAATGTATCAATCCAGATGTTCAAATACAACATAATTCTTGTAAAAAAGGACAATGATACTCAATCCCATGGGCCTGCTGCCCCTGTCCTTCTAGGTGGTAGAGGTCGCGGGTTTGGGAGGTGCTGCCGAAGAAGCCTTGGCGAGTTGCTCCAGTGCATCTTGTAGATGGTACATGCTGCAGACACATTGGGGTCAATTTTCTGGCTGCCGTCGGGCGGTATTTCAGGCGGCCGGGGGCCGAAAATCGGCGAAAAAGTGGGTCGGGATCCCCCCCCGCGCCTGATTCCCCACCCCGTCCGACTTTCGGACCGCCATTTCCCCGCACCCCGCTTCAGTCCCGGCCGCCGCTGGTGGGACTGGTCGTCGGCACATTAATTACCAATAATCAGCTTGTTGAAGTCGATTTTCCAGGGCCGTTGCGACTTTGGGGCTTTCCCCACATCAAACCTGCCTGCGGGGAACCCCGCTGATGAGACCTGGCGTGAAGCTTGCTGGCTTGCTTGCTGTCAGCTGCAGGTCAGGGAAAGCTGCGATTTAAAGGGACAGCACTTGTATGTTGAAGGACCTTGTTGTTGCAGGTTTGGGGCTACTTCTTCAAGGCTTAGGCACAGCTGTGGAAGGTTGGAGCCTCACACACTTCTCCAATGCGATCTCCTGGGAAGCCCCTCTCGCCACCCTCACTCAGCGCTTCCTCAGCGGAGGCATCTGCAAGAAGCATGGGACGCCTTTTTTTCCTTCCCTTCTTGCCATTACAGGATCTTCAGCAGCAGAGGCAGCAGCAGCAGAACCAGGAACAGCAGGATGAGCACCAGGCTGCTGCTCACTCACCTGAAGCTGCACAGGCCAGAAGGGGCCAGCGTTTGGAAGTGGCTTGAGAGCACCTTGCTGCGCTTTAGGGGGCCATGGGGACCCGTTTCTGCACTGGCAGTCCTACTCAGAAGGACTTCCATGAAGATCTGGTTTCTCTGTTCAACAGATGGTCAACGCTCCTCAAGAGATGTCATTCTCTTATGAGCACTCACCATGTTTTCCGTACCCTGGTGAGTTATCTCTTCCATGGAGGTAGCCAACCTTTCCATGGTGATGCGTTCATGCACAAATGACTCCACAAAGGCTCTGCTCATGGTCGCTATGGACTCCTCCATTCGCTCCACACTTGCAGCGACCCTGGAGACAAAACCTGCCAGAGACTCCTGCATCTGTGCATGGAGATCCATCACCTCTTCTCTTGTGGATGGACCCAGAGGCAGAGGGTCGACATGCAGCGCAGCTGAGCTGGCAGAGTCCTGCACCCTCTGACGAGGACTCTCCACTGCTGTCCCTGTCTCCAGAATCTGCTGAGGCTCACTTGTGAGCTGTGAAACACCAGGTGACAACACTACTCTATGTCCCGAAGGTCCCCCCGAGGTGTGAGTGTCTGCGCTGGTGTTGGGTGCGCTTACTTCTGCTGACGCTGTGCCCTCAGAGGTTGGAGCTTCCTCTGAGGAGTCTGGCTGCACAGCCTTTTCCTCCTCCACAGTGAGGATGGGGGCTCTGGATGGTACTGTGGGGGAGTAAAGGAAGGAGTTAGAGATGTAATGCCAAGGTTCTTCTGGTGATTCCCAGCGAGTTGGCATCTGCTGACACCTGCATCCATGCAGCATTGGTCTCAGTGGGAGGCCGCTTCCTCCCTGACATAGGGAAGAGGACCTCCCTGTGGGCCCTAACCCCATCCAATAATGCCTGCAGTGAAGCCTCGTCAAATTTGAATGCAGCTCGGGGTCTGGCACTGGCCACAGCTGCTGCAGGCTCCTCTGCCATCCTGAATGGTTCGTTTAGAAGCCTTCAGAGGATGCAATGCTTGCTATGGACCTTGAAAGCACCACGAATGATGACATCATACTGTGGGGATTTCTGACTCGAATTGGACAATTAGCAAGGCTTCCCACATGCTGGGAATTAATTGGCCAATTGAGGGAAAATTGCGTGGAGCTGGCTAACACTTTTTTATGTGTGTCAGAAACCCCACATTTGGGGAAACCCGACCATTTCCCACACAAGCCGAAAATCAGGGCCATCATCTTAGTAAAATTTGTATTTTGGATCTGTATTACATAGAATTACAAAAGTCTAGCACAGAAACAGACCATTCGGCCCAACTGTTTTTTGTGCTCCACACGAGCCTCCTCCCAGCCCTCTTCATCTAATCCTATCGCATAACCTTCTATTTCTTTCTCCCTCATGTGTTTATCTAGCTTCCCCTTAAATGCATCTATGCGTCTAGTACAATATGTTCTGAACTTATCTGAGTGCTGATGCTTGATTTTTTTGTGAATATTTGTGTTCATCAAGGTGAGGGATGCGGCAGGACAGGACATTCTGCCATTTTTTCCACTAGTCAGCATCAAGCACTGCCAGATTAGACTTGGTGCAGCATAAACCTCAGTCCCAACAAAGGGCTTGAGACCCAAACTCCCAACTCACCCCTCTTGCATCAATATGCCCCATTTTCTACAGGATGCCCAGATAATTTCAAATACCTCCCTGAAAAAGGGTATCACTAATAAATAATGACCAGCCTGCCAAAACTAAAAGTGTGTGTCAGTAAAATTGTTAACTGGCAACAGCTGTCAATAAAAGATTCAACACTGCATCAGTATGTCATTTTACTTTATCTGCACCGGCCATATTGTTAACCATATGGTCAGGATTCGCCTCTTCAGGATGGAGTTCTGGTGGGACACAACTTTTGTCCACCCCTCCGAAACTACCACAAACATTTTCCTGGATCCAAGTTCGTTCAGTATGCATGGCAGGTTCCCGTGGACACTGCTGCAGCACTCGAAGAGGTGGCAAGGGACCTAAAAGGTGCAGAGGTGCCCTAGGATGGCATCAAGGCTCCCACTGAAGAAACATAGAAACATAGAAGATAGGAGCAGGAGTAGGCCATTCGGCCCCTCGAGCCTGCTCCACCATTCAATGAGATCATGGCTGATCATCCAAATTCAGTACCCTGTCCCTGCCTTCTCTCCATATCCCTTGATCCCTTTAGCCTTAAGAAATATATCTAACTCCTTCTTGAATATACTTAATGAATTGGCCTCTACTGCCATCTGTGGTAGAGAATTCCACAGGTTCACCACTCTCTGGGTGAAGAAATTCCTCCTCATCTCTGTCCTAAATGGCTTACCCCTTACCCTTAGACTGTGACCCCTGGTTCTGAACTCCCCGGCCATCGGGAACATCCTTCCTGCATTTAGTCTGTCTAGTCCTGTTAGAATTTTATAAGTTTCAATGAGATCCCCTCTCATTCTTCTAAACTCCAGCAAGTATAAGCCCAATCGACCCAATCTCTCCTCATACGTCATTCCTGCCATCTCAGGTATCAGCCTGGTGAATCTTCGCTGCACTCCCTCCATGGCAAGAACATCCTTCCTCAGATAAGGTGACCAAAGCTGCACACAATACTCAAGATGCGGTCTCACCAAGGCCCTGTACAACTGCAGCAAGACATCCTTGTTCCTGTACTCGAACCCTCTCGCTACGAAGGCCAACATAACATTTGCCTTCTTAACCGCCTGCTGCACCTGCATGCTTACCTTCAGCGACTGGTGCACAAGGACACCCAGGTCTCGTTGCACTTCCCCTTCTCCCAATCTATTGCCATTCAGATAATAATCTGCCTTCCTGTTTTTGCCACCAAAGTGGATAACCTCACATTTATCCACGTTATATTGCATCTGCCATGCTTCTGCCCAATCACCCAACCTGTCCAAATCATACTGGAGTTTCTCGGCATCCTCCTCACAGCACACACGCCCACCCAACTTTGTGGCGTCTGCAAACTTGGAGATATTACATCTAGTTCACTCGTCTAGATCATTAATATATATTGTGAATAGCTGGGGTCCTAGGACCGATCCCTGCGGTACCCCACTAGTCACTGCCTGCCACTCGGAAAAAGACCTGTTTATTCCAACTCTTTGCTTTTTGTCTGCCAACCAGTTCTCTATCCAATTCAATACCTTGCCCCCAATCCCATGTGCCTTAACTTTACATGCTAATCTCTTATGCGGGACCTTATCGAAAGCCTTCTGAAAGTCCAAATACATCACATCCACTGGTTCTCCCTTATCTATTTTACCAGTTACGTCCTCAAAAAATTCCAGTAGATGTGTCAAGCACGATTTACCTTTTGTAAATCCATGTTGACTTTGTCTGATCCTGTCACTGTTTTCCAAGTGCTCTGCTATTACATCTTTTATAATGGACTCTAGCATTTTCCCCACTACCGATGTTAGGCTTACCGGTCTGTAATTCCCCGTTTTCTCTCTACCACCTTTTTTGAATAGTGGGGTAACATTAGCTACCCTCAAATCCATGGGTACTGTTCCAGAGTCTATCGAATTTTGGAAGATGACCAGCAATGCATCTACTATTTCTAGGGCCACTTACTTAAGTACCCTAGGATGTAGATTATCAGGTCCTGGGGATTTATCGGCCTTCAATCCCGTCAATTTCCCCAACACCATTTCCCTACAAATACTGATTTCATTCAGTTCCTCCCTCTCATTAGACCCTATGTTCCCCGACATCTCTGGGAGGTTATTTGTGTCCTCCTTTGTGAAGACAGAACCAAAGTATGACCTTAGCTAAGAGTGACATCTTCATCACGTAATTAGTGCTGGGCCTGAATTGGAGGGTAGAAGAGCCCCCAAAACCCACCCAAGGTCTGCTACATGGCCCTCTCCCTCCATTGCTGAAATTAAGGGTTTTTACCATGATTTCCCAGTGCCTGGTCCACTGCTCCAGAAATGAGGCCCCAGTCACATTTAAATCCCGGCTGGCTTCCTGCTGAAAACGTGTGGGAAGTCGGCGGGAAATGAAAGAAAATTGCACGGCCCGAAGGTGCCCACCCACAGCAGGATCGGTTTTGGGGACTATCTCGCAGGGGGAGGGGGTGGGGGTGGGGGCACGTGGTCAGGAACAGGGGCAGTTCATGCAGGGCAGGCCTAAGATTCCCTTGTGGGGCCTGTAGGAACACTTCTTGATTTCAATCTAGTGATCCCTACTGGAAAATGTGTATTTGTAGACATCAGATAAGTACAGGATTAGGGTTGGCATTGAAAAGAACATAAAACATTAGAAATGGGAGCAGGAGTTGGCCATTCGGCCCCTCGAGCCTGCTCCGCCATCAATAAAATCATGGCTGAACTTCTACATCAACTCCACTTTCCCGCCCAATCTACGTATCTGTTAGATCCGTGTATTTTTGATGTTGTGTGTCCTTCAATAACTAGACACGAGACTGCAGGAACAATCAACAGGTATTTACTGGATGAGGGTTACGCTAAAACTAAACATACAGATCCCTACTCAGGGTTTATATACAGGTGTGGTCACTGCCGGTACTACAGTATACAGGAGCTATAAAAAGTAGTTCTCCCCTTAAAGGTACATACACTACAATTCCTCCCCTTTTAGATTGACAGTACCATAACATTCATTTAACAATTAACACTTTTAACATGCACATTAACTGAAAATAGTCCATTTATAAATTCAGTCTTTGGGGCGGCTTCCTGATCCTTTCTGGATAGCGCCTTTCCTGAGTGTCTTGTTCTTGGTGCGGAGGCCCCTTGTCGTCAGTTGGTTCATCAGCTTCCGATGCTACTGTTTCTGGGGTAGATGCTACCTGTATGTCGGGTTCATCACCAGGTGCGCGAGACATGGGGTTGACTCGTTCCTGTGACTCTAGGATCTGGTCGACATGGCGTCTCACAATGTTCTCCCCAACATCCACTGTGTACATCAGTGGCCCCTGCCGTGTGCATATCGTTCCGGGTTGCCATTTCTCTGTTTGGTAGTCGCGGGCTAAGACTGGTTGCCCTACATTGAAGCTCCTTGTCGGCTTCTCATTGATGTGCTGGAATTGCTTATTCTCAACATCTCTTCGTACATTTGGTTTGAGCAAATTCAGACGAGATCTCAACCTTTGGTTAAAGAACATCATGGCCGGGGTCTGGTTGGTGACTGCATGTGTCGCATTTCTGTAGGCTAACAGGAAATTGTCCAACTTATGCTGCAGTGGAATGTCGTCATCGCACATGGCCCTTACTGCTTTCTTGAAGGTTTGTACGAACCTCTCAGCCAATCCATTTGTGGCTGGATGATATGGGGCGGATGTGTAATGCCTTACCCCATTCCTTTTCATGAATCTTCGAAACTCTTCGGACACAAACTGTGGTCCGTTATCAGAGCAAATCTGCTCTGGCAAGCCGTTCCTGGCAAATATGGTCCGTAGGACTGCAATAGTTTTCTTCGTGGTGGTGGACGACATTTTGATCACCTCAGGCCATTTCGAGTGCGCATCCACGGCTATTAGAAACATTGTGTCCACGAAGGGACCAGCAAAATCAATATGCACCCATTGCCATGGAGATGAGGGCCACTCCCATGGGTGTAGAGGGGCATGTGGTGGTGCATTTTGAACCTTCTGGCATCCTGAGCAGCTCTTTGTCAGGTCCTCGATTTGCTGATCGATCCCCGGCCACCACACATAAGCCCTAGCAAGGCTTTTCATTTTCACCCCTCCCAGATGGCCTTCGTGAAGCTCATTGAGCACTCTCTCCCTTAACTTGGGTGGAATTACCACTCGGGATCCACACATCAAGGTCCCCTGGCATACTGACAGCTGTTCTCTTCTGGATGAGAATGCTGGCAACAGTGAGTCACCATGTGTTGGCCATCCCTTCACCATCAAGTCATATACCCAAGACAGTGTCGGGTCATTTCGGGTCTCCTTCTCTATATCAGCGTTAGTTACTGGCAAGTGTTCAATTATAGCCAAATGAAATATTTCGACAGGGTCCACTGCTGGTGCTTCCTCCGCAGTAGGCAGTGGCAGGCGTGATAGCCCATCAGCATTTCCATGCTGTTTCGTGCCCTTATACTCGATTTCATATTGGTTCGCCCCTAGAAAAAGTGACCATCTTCGTAGCCGTTGCGCAGTCATCATCGGCACGCCCTTCTTTGGATTCAAGATGGAGACAAGTGGTTGGTGGTCCGTCAGCAAGGTGAACTTCTGCCCATGCAGATAGTGGTTGAACTTTTTCACTCCCCACACTAGGCTGAGGGCCTCCCTGTCAATCTGGGCGTAGTTACGCTCGACTGAGGTTAGTGACCGAGACGCAAAGGCTACCGGCCTCTCCGAGCCGTCCGGGAACTTGTGCGACAGCACCACTCCAATGCTATAGGGTGATGCAACACACGCCAACCGAATTAGTAGTGCTGGGTTGAAATGAGCCAACACCTCTTTTGATGTGATCAATTCTTTGCACTTCTGGAATGCTCGTTTACATTCGTCATTCCACTTCCATGGTACCTCCGTTTGCAGTAGGGTGTTCAGTGGGTGTAGTACTGTAGACAAATTCAGCAAGAACTTATGGTAGTAGTTCACCAGCCCGAGGAACGAACTCAGTTGTGACACATTTTCTGGTGCTGGAGCCTTGACTACTGCCTCAATCTTTTCAGGGGACTTATGTAACCCCTCTTCATCAATAACGTGGCCACAATACGAGATCTGCTTCTGGAAAAACTCGCATTTGTGGCGATTTGCTCGGAGCCCATATTCCTTCAATCTAGTGAGCACCTGCTCCAGGTTGGCAAGGTGAGCACTGTCATTTTCGCCCGTGACCAGGATGTCGTCCAAATAACACTGCGTCCCTGGAATCCCTTGCAGGACTTGATCCATTGCCCTTTGCCAAATAGCCAGAGCTGATGCTACCCCGAACACCAGCCGATTGGTAGAGACCTTTATGAGTGTTGATCGTGAGGTACTGTTTCGAGGCTTCTTCTACCTCCATTTGCAGGTACGCCTGGGCCAGATCAATCTTAGTGCCCATGGAATTCAACAATACCAGCGCTTTCCTCTCATCTGGCACTTCATTCGCCTTGCAATACACTTTTATGCGTTTGACATATGTTGTCCAAACTTCGACTTCATTGTCGAATGCTGTGATACTGCCACTCTTCGGCATCCCTGAGTGTGGTTAGACTGGCTCAAAATGGCATTTTCCCGTGCTCTCCCTTCTTCTCCGCTGCGGCTGCTCGGCCCTTGAACACCGGCTGCGCTCTGCGCGTTTCCCTTTCTCTTCTCCCGTCGACGCCGCTCGGTCCTGAACACCGGCTGCGTCCTGTGCACTCTACCCTCTCTCTTCTCCCGTCGACGCTGCTCGGCCTTTTCTGTGCCGTCGGTCGGCTCTAGCCGCCGCTGTCCGGGAAGGGTCTGCGCCGTACCTGTTGCCAGCCCGTTTCGCTGGACCACCGTGACTAGAGAACCAAGCCCAGCTCTCGACAGCCTCCCCTGCGATGCTCAAATCTCTGCTGGATGACTGGGCGGTTGCTCGTGGTCGACGCCCGTGCTTCTGGCCTCAACTTTCTTCCACTGTTCTCCAGGAGCGAATCCCTGGGAGGTAATGCAGAGTTGCAGGTAGGTTCGAATCTGCCTCGTCACCACTGTTAGATCCGTGTATTTTTGATGTTGTGTGTCCTTCAATAACTAGACACGAGACTGCAGGAACAATCAACAGGTATTTACTGGATGAGGGTTACTCTAAAACTAAACGTACAGATCCCTACTCAGGGTTTATATACAGGTGTGGTCACTGCCGGTACTACAGTATACAGGAGCTATAAAAAGTAGTTCTCCCCTTAAAGGTACATACACTACAGTATCCCTTGATACCCCTAGTGCCTAAAAATCTACCAATTTCAGTCTTGAATATACTCATCAACTGAACATCCACAGCCCTCTGTGGTAGAGAATCCCAAAGATTCACAACCCTCTGAGTGAAGAAATTTCTCCTCATCTCAGTCCTAAATGGCCGACCCCTTATTCTGAGACTATGACCCCTAGTTCGAAACTCTCCGGCCAGGGGGAACAACCTCTCAGCATCTACCCTGTCAATCTCCCTCAGAATTTTATATGTTTCAATGAGATTGTGGCGGAGCCACTAAGGGACTCTAATTAATTGTATATAATTCCCTTTAATAATATGTTAGCTACAGCCTGAGTCTGTATCTTTGTTTTCATGTACAGAGCGCGATCACTTTAATAGCACGGGTAAACGCGATGACGTCACGCCGTTCACCACGTGATCCCCCACCGGCGGGAAAAACGTGATGACATCATGATGTCAGCCACGGGACCGCCCAAGCAGTCCTCGTGGAGCCTCCAAACTGACTAGACCTATATTCGATCTTCTCCTGTAATTATCCATTAAACTCAGTTAGTTTTCATTAAACCTCGTTTATTTGATCGCCTGAGTGGACCTCAGTCTTTTGATAGGAACTAGACATTCCTACATTGGTGACCTCAACTTTTGCGAATGGCTTTCGCGGAAGTTACTGAACATGGAAACGAACGCCGTTGCTTTGAAGCTACCACAGTTCTGGGAGCAACAGCCAGCCATGTGGTTCATCCAGGCTGAAGCACAGTTCGCAATCAGGAACATCGTTACGGATCAGACCCGTTACTATTACGTGGTCTCCGCCCTCGACAGCGCCACAGCCTCGCGGATCATCAGCCTGCTTGGTAATCCACCAGAAGATCGCAAGTATGAAACGATAAAGGCGCAGTTGTTACAGGTCTTCGGGCTCACAAAGTCGGAGCGCGCCCGCCGGCTGCTCGCTATGCCCGGCCTCGGGGACTCCAAGCCGTCCGAGCTCATGAGCCAAATGCTCACGGTCCTGGGCTCCGAACCGGAATGCTTCCTCTTCAGGGAGCTATTCCTCAGCCAGCTACCGGAGCAAGTTCAGGCTGCCCTAGCCAGGTCAGAAGTCACAGACTGCGCAGAGCTGGCTGCCGAAGCGGAGAAGATTTTCGCGGTGACACAGCAGTACTGCGCTGCCACGAGGCGCCCATCCCCCACAGACGCTGCTCCAGCCCCTCAACCTGCGGGGTTGTGCTTCTACCACGCCCATTTTGGCGCGAAAGCAAGATGCTGCCGTCCTCCCTGCAGCTTTTCACTCAAAAAAACCAACAGCAACCCTGTCGAAAGAGGACCGGTTATAACGAGCGCCCCGCAGCTGCGATGGCAATCGGTAATTCGGGAAAACTCCTCTTCATCACCGACTCCCTATCTGGTTGACGTTTCCTCTGCGATACCGGGGCACAGTGTAGCATCCTACCCGCGTCAAATCTTGATATACAAGCTGGGGGGCATGGCCTCTCCGTCGAGGCGGCTAATGGCGGGGCCATTCGGACCTTCAGAAGACGGCGGGTCCAGGTGTGCTTCGGCGGCCCGCGGTTTTACTGGGATTTCATCACGGCCAAAGTCTCTCAAGCCATCCTCGGGGCGGATTTTTTGTGCGCCAACGGCCTCCTGGTGGATGTAAGGCACCGCCGGTTGATCAATGCGGCCACTTTTCACTCTATCCCGTGCCACCGCGGTAACGCCGTGTCGCGCACTGTCTCCTGTGCGTTCCCACTTCCGGATGACTTCACTCGCCTCCTCGGAGATTTCCCAGACCTGACCAGACCCACTTTCTCTTCCACGGCCACGAAACATGGTGTCGAACATCACATCACCACTACTGGCTCCCCGGTCTACGCATGGGCCTGGCGCCTCGAACCTGGCAAGCTCGCGGCTGCGAAAGCGGAGTTCAACACAATGGAGCGGCTAGGGATTACTCGCCGGTTGAATAGTCACTGGTCTTCGCCTCTCCACATTGTTCCGAAACCTGGCGGCGGATGGCGGCCTTGCGGCGACTACCGACGCCTGAGCGACGCCACTGCTCCTAATCGGTACCCGATCCCTCATATTCAGGATTTCTCTGCCCATTTGGCGGAAATATCATTTTTTCAAAAGTCGACCTTGTCCATGGCTACCACCAGGTCCCTGTGCACCCGCAAGACGTCCCGAAAACTGCAGTCATCACCCCATTCGTCCTGTTTGAATTTCTGCGGATGCCGTTTGGATTGAAGAACGCTGCACAGGCTTTCCAGCGCTTGATGGACTCCGTGCTTCGGGACCTCAAGTTTCTATTCGTCTACCTCGACGACATCCTCATCGCAGCCCTAATAAAGAGGAGCACATCTGCCATTTACGCACCCTCTTTAGACGCCTCAGTCAACACGGCTTGATCATCAACCCGGCCAAGTGCCAGTTCGGCCTGCAGCAGATTGATTTCTTAGGCCATCGCATCGCATCGGACGGCGCAATTCCCCTGCAAACGAAGGTGGAGGCAGTTACTTCTTTCCCGCACCCGCAGACTGTCAAGGCCCTGCAGGAGTTCCTCGGGATGGTAAATTTTTATCACCGGTTCATCCCTAATGCAGCTCTGCTCATGCAGCCCCTGTACGAGGCCCTCAAGGGCAAGTCCGGCAAGGATCCAATTAGCTGGACGGTCGACATGGACCGGGCGTTCATCGACACAAAAGGCGCCTTAGCCAACACAACCATGCTGGCGCACCTGCTGCCAGGTGCCACCATCGCCCTTACCACCGACGCGTCAGACTACGCCATTGGCGCAGTGCAGGAACAGTGGGTGAATGGGACCTGGCAACCGCTGGCGTTTTTCAGCCGTCAACTACGGCGAAACGAACAGAAGTACAGCACGTTCGACCGGGAGTTGCTGGCCCTTTTTCTGGCCATCCGCCATTTCCGGTTCTTGCTAGAGGGCCGTCCGTTCACGGCTTTTGTGAACCATAAGCCACTAACGTTCGCTATGGCCAAGACCGCCGAACTGTGGTCAGCTCGGCAACAACGTCAGTTGACGTTTATCTCAGAATTCACCACTGACATTCAGCATGTGTCCGGTAAAGACAACCTGGTGGCGGATTGCCTCTCCCGCGCGACCGTTCATGCAGTCCAGCTCGGCATCGACTTTGCCCTCATGGCTGCGGATCAAGCCTCGGATCCGGAAGTCCAATCTTACAGAACCAACCCCTCTAGCCTCCAAGCGGCCGACGTCAAATTCCATGCCGCGGGCACTACGCTACTCTGCGACGTCTCCGTAGGAGATCCTCGCCCTATCGTGCCGGTCACCTGGCGCCGAAAAGTTTTTGACGCCATACACGGGTTGTCGCACCCTGGCATGAAGGCCTCACAACTGCTGATGTCGTCCAAATTCGTGTGGCAGGGCATGCACATGGATGTCCACGACTGGGCCAACACCTGCGTGGTCTGCCAAAAGGCCAAGGTGCAGCGTCACATCAAGGCTCCATTGGCCACTTTCGCTGTTCCGGAACGTAGGTTTGATCATGTGCATGTGGACCTGGTGGGGCCACTTCCGCCTTCGCACGGGTTTACTCATCTTCTTACAATGGTGGACCACACCACTAGATGGCCTGAGGCGGTTCCTTTGTCATCCACCACTTCCACAGACGTCGCCAGGGCATTCATCTCCGCTTGGGTCGCCCGTTTCGGGGTACCGGCGGACATCTCGTCTGATCGTGGGCTGCAGTTTTCTTCAGAGCTCTGGAACGCTGTGGTTCAGGGGCTCGGCGTCAAGCTACATTGCACCACTGCCTACCATCCACAGGCGAATGGCCTGTGTGAACGATTCCACAGGTCACTCAAATCCGCACTGCGAGCCAGCCTTCAAGGCGCAGGCTGGGTGGACAGGCTTCCATGGGTCCTTTTGGGTCTTCGTACGGCACCTAAAGGAGATCTTCAATCGTCCTCGGTGGAACTCTTATATGGCCAGCCACTACGCGTACCAGGGGATTTCCTTCTGACTCCAACAGAGCCATGGTCCGCATTCCAGCAGCTCATCAGCCACCAGGAGGCAGCCAGAAGTTTCGCTCCAGTGCCTACGTCGCATCACGGCTTGCAGAGCTCCCATGTCCCAGCTGAGCTGAAGAACGCCGACTATGTGTTTATCCGCCACGACGCTCATCGGGATCCGCTCAAACCCCCTTACACTGGTCCTTTCCGCGTGCTAGAGCCGGGAGACAAAACTTTTTTGGTCGATATCGGAGGTAAACCGGACCACATTTTGGTTGACCGGTTGAAGCCGGCACACTTGGACCTTGACCGCCCAGTCAAGATCGCACAACCGCCGAAACATGGCCGACCGCCCACAGTTGCGTGCCAGATCAAACAAAACCGCCCGCCAGCTCGCCCGCCGTCCATCAGCTTCCACTTCAAGGATACAGAAGTCAATCTGACAGGCTTGTCAGGCCTCCTCGCCGTTTTACTTTTGCTGTTAAAGACAATTCTGGGGGGGGCGCATGTGGCGGAGCCACTAAGGGACTCTGATCAATTGTATATAATTCCCTTTAATAATATGTTAGCTACAGCCTGAGTCTGTATCTTTGTTTTCACTGTTTACATGTACAGAGCGTGATCACTTTAATAGCGCGGGTAAACGCAACGACGTCATGCCGTTCATCACGTGATCCCCACCGGCGGGAAAAATGTGATGACATCATGACCTCAGCCACGGGACCGCCCAAGCAGTCCTCGTGGAGCCTCCGAACTGACTAGACCTATATTCGATGTTCTCCTGTAATTATCCGTTAAACTCTGTAGTTTTCATTAAACCTCGTTTATTTGATCAACTGAGTGGACCTCAGTCTTTTGATAGGAACTAGACATTCCTACAAGATCACCTCTCATTTTTCTAAACTCCAGAGAATATAAGCCCATTCTACTCAATCTCTCCTCATAAAACAGCCCTCTCATCCCAGGAATCAATCCTGATGTTCTCCTTACATTAAAGTAAAAAGCCAATCAACTCTCACTGTACAGAAGAATGGTGACTCTAGTGTGAAAGTCCCTCTTCACAAGAGAAGAAAATTAAAAAAGAAACAAATAACCTAGTAATCATCCTTTGTGTCAATTTGTCCTGGCTGGTTCAGAAATTGAGGCTGAGAAGTTTGGGACAAAGCCCCTTACTAAACTGAACTTACAACATCATGACCTGATGGAGATTAGATCTTGCACAGTGAGTATGTCATGCCTTCTGCAGTTGTGGTGCGGCATCTTCAAAATATGCAAGACGTTATTTTTTCCATTGCACTTGAAAGGTAATTTTTTACAGGCCACATTTCTCAGAGGAAAGGCTGCAACATCAGAACAGTTACAGCTAACATGATCTGTGGGGTTAAACTAACATATCCACCTGTTCTGATGAATCCACAAACCAGCAACAGATGGGGCTGTTATGGAATATGTACAGCAATGTCTCTCAATGTAAAAATACCACAAAAGATAGAAACCCCTAAACACGGATCCACATAACATTGTTTTTGTTTGCTTTTATCCTGCTGAATTTATTATTTTTGTTAAAACATCCAGATTTGGATGTTGGCCTTATATAAATGTTAGAAATGTTTGACTTATTATTAATGCCCTGGGTTTGCATTAAACAAAAATCAAATAGACTTTACTCTTTGGTCTAGATGTTTGCAATTGTATCAACTGACATAGATTTGGTGTCACAATGGGATTTATTTTAGCAATGCATTTTGTTAGTTGCACGTTATCTGTAGTTTCTAGAATGTCTAATTTTGGAAAGGTAACCATTACTGATAAAATTAGAAGGCTCAATGAGGCCTAGTGAAAGTAATAGACCAACGTGAAAGTGTTAGCATGTAATGTGTGTCTTATTAAAGTCGTTTGGGCCCTACAATTAAGTACACCTGCCTGTTTAATAAAGATTCTTTCCACTTACCCATTGTAAGGATAGTCGCATTCTTTTTTCAGTTTCAGAAACATGGGGCATGAGCCATCTATCCTGGTGTAAGTGCTAGGATGCATCAGCCAGTACACTCTATCTCAGATCCTGTCAAAGAATAAGGGAGTTAGGGGAAGGTTGCCCTACTTGCATAATCCGGTTCAACACCTGTGCCACTGCAGCCACATTTCAGGCACTTGCCAGAGGGAGAAGGCTCCAAGATGCAGTGTAGGATGAATGATCCAGCAGGTTGCTGGGGCTCCAATGGAAAGATGGCAGTTGTGTGTCATTGGCTCCCTTTATATAGGTCTGAAAAATTCTTGAACTTTTAAAAAAATCTTCGAGGTCCAGGCTTCCTCTTAATTAGCATACTGGCTTGCTACTGTTCTGTCAGGCCAGGGATGAGGAACCCCAACCCCTCCAGGCCCCCTCCAGCGCTGATATCCTTGTTTGTGGTAGGTGGTGTCTCTTCCCCAAACAAGACCTGTATAAATTGTCAGGAAAGGCTCGGACTCAGCATTCTGGCATGATTTCCAGCCCTTTCACGGCATCATTCTATGATTCTAAAATGCAGGACACAATGGTGTTTCCATTGAGGGTTCCTATGTACCTGTGTTATGAAGATGAGGAAGAGGAAAGTGACGAAGATCTGCTGGGTAAGCAGGCAGTTGAGGCCCCACGTTAAGAAAAGATCACACAGGAGAAACCATTGCTAGCTGCTAGTCTGCAGAACCAGCTCATAAGGGACACCTTCACTTAAATAAGATCCATGTCAACTGCAAAATCAATTCTGCCACCATGGTTCCCCATTAGGAAGTACATCAACTTATTTGTTTGCTAACATATAGCTCTCCTCCACGACTACCAAGGCTCCCAATTGTAAAACATTCACTACTTTCTCACAGGCACTCCCCCACCTTGTCCCAAATCATTCTGCACATCAGTGATAAAATCATTTTAATGAAAAAAAAATCTATGGGGTTAAACTTTCATGGGGGTTGAGGCTACTGGCATGCACTATGGTTATAATGAGAAGGAGACATCTACTCTGTAGTTATGTATCTGCACTAAGCTGATTTACTGAGAACAGTTCTGGCAATCTACTTGAAAATAAGTCGATTCCACTACTAAAGATAGCTTTCCACCTCTACAGAGAGCATGTCATCCACTAGCACCAACTGTAGCATGTGTGGGTTGTGTTCTGTCAGTATTTAGTGTATAATTAGTATCAAAAGAACGTTTGACATGAGCAATCAGTGACCGCTACAGTGGTTAGTCTGAAGTGCATGCGGTCCTGCTGTATGTAATAGCGTGGGATGAACAAAACAGGGCACTTAATTGGACTCATTTTTAACAGGAGCAACTTTTCTATTGCTTTCAATGAGGAGCAAATCTGCAGTACAGGAAGATGCAAAACTGAACCCCTCCAGTGCCATCACTGGTGGGGGAGTGTAATTATAGTGTGACGAGTTTACATAGGTAGTTACCATTATAAATGGGGAAATTGGAATTTTAAAATGGTAAAATGTTGACAAAAACAGGAACTAAGTGTGTGCAGGCATAATATTTTTAATATATTATGTATATAAAAAAACTATCTCATTACTTCAGAACACTTTGTCTTACTGAGTAAATCTTACAAGTTTTTGATCCCAATGCAGGGGTGGATACCAGGGGTTCACGTGGACAAAGTGCTCAATTCACGAGCCACACACGATTTTCCAGTTATTAATTTCAATGGATGGAAAATTATGCAAGGGCAGTAATCGGGCATGCCCACCTTTCAAGCCAAATTCCGAATATGTGCTCGCTCCGTGCTGGAAGACCAAGCTGATATATTATAAAAATGGTATATCAGGTGTCCATTTCCTGTGAACATTATACTTTTCTGTCCATCACTTTAAGTGTCACCCTCAAGATCCTTGTCACATTTTGAAAAGAAGAATATGCTGGAAATCCGAAATAACAACAGAAAATGCTGGAAAAACTCAGCAGGCCAGGCAACATCCGTGGAGAGAAAATAGTGACAACGTTTCGGGTCTAACCCTTTTTCAGAACTGGAAAGGAAATGAAATAGATCGAAGGCAGGGCTGGGAGAGAACAAAAGAAGTGAAGAGACATTAAGAGGTATTCAAAATGAGATGAGATGGTGATAGGGCTAGTGGAGACAAAAGACGGCTCCAGATTAGGTGTGAAATGCTCTGGCAGAAAGAGAGACAGCTGCCATGTGGGAGAGGGAAAAAAAAGAAGGGTGGGGGTGGGGGAAGGGCCACAAGAAAGATGTGGATAAAATATAAGCAAAAATGTAATGGGGGCCAAGGTTATGATCTGAAATTGTTGAACTCGATGTTAAGTCCGGAAGGCTGTAAAGTGCCTAATCGGAAGATGAGGTGCTGTTCCTCGAGTTTACGTTGAGCCTCCGTGGAACAATGCAAGAGCCCAAGTACAGTGAGGTCTGAGTGGGAATGGGGTGGTGAATTAAAGTGACAGGCGACCGGAAGCTCGGGGTCCCCCTTACGGACTGAACGGTGGTGTTCCGCAAAGCGGTCACCCAATCTGCGTTTGGTCTCCCCAGTGTAGAGGAGACCACATCATGAGCAGCGAATACAGTATACTAGATTGCAAGAAGTACAAGTAAATCGCTGTTTCACCTGGAAGGGTGTTTGGGGCCCTGGACAGTGGTAAGGTATAAGGGCAGGTGTTGCATCTCCTGCGCTTGCACGGGAAGGTGCCAGGCGAAGGGGAAGGGGTGCTGGGCGTGATAGAGGAGTGGACTAGGGTGTCTCGGAAGGAGCGGTCTCTACGGAATGCTGAAAGGGGAGGGGAAGATGCGTTTGGTGGTGGGATCACTTTGGAGGTGGCGGAAATGGCGGAGGATGATCCGTTGAATGTGGAGGCTGGTGGGGTGAAAGGTGAGGACAAGGGGAACCCTATCGTGGTTCCGGGAGGGAGGGGCAGGGGTGAGGGCAGAAGTGCGGGAGATAGAACGGACACAGTCAAGGGCTGTGTCAACCACAGTAGAGGGGAATCCTCAGTTGCGGAAAAAGGAAGACATGTCGGAAGCACTGGTGTGGAAGGTGGCATCGTCGGAGCAGATGCGGCGGAGACGGAGAAACTGGAAGAATGGAATAGAGTCCTTACAGGAGGCAGGGTGGGAGGAAGTGTAGTCCAGGTAGCTGTGGGAGTCAGTGGGCTTGTAGTGAATGTTGGTCAATAACCTATCCCCAGAGATGGAGACGGAGAAGTCGAGGAAGGGAAGGGAAGAGCCGGAGATGAACCATGTGAAGGTGAGGGAAGGGTGGAAATTGGAGGCAAAGTGAATGAAATTGTCCAGTTCAGGGTGAGAGCAGGAAACGGCACCGATACAGTCATCAATGTACCGGAAGAAGAGGTGAGGGAGGGGACCCGAGTAGGACTAGAACAAAGAGTGTTCAACATATCCCACAAAAAGGCAGGCATAGCTAGGACCCATGCGGGTACCCATAGCAACACCTTTGATTTGGAGGAAATGAGTGGAGTCAAAGGAGAAGTTGTTCAATGTGAGAACAAGTTCAGCCAGGCGGAGGAGGGTAGTGGTGGATGGGGACTGGTCGAGCCTCTGTTCAAGGAGGAAGCGGAGCGCCTTCAGGCCATCCTGGTGGGGGATGGAGGTGTAGAGGGATTGTACGTCCATGGTGAAAAGGAGGCGGTTGGGGCCATGAATCTGGAAACTGTTAAAGTGGCAGAGGGCGTCCGAAGAGTCGCGGATGTAGGTGGGATGAGACTGGACAAGGGGAGAAAAGATAGAGTCGAGATAGGAAGAGATAAGTTCGGTGGGGCAAGAACAGGCTGAAACGATGGGTCTACCAGGGCAGTCCTGTTTGTGGATCTTGGGAAGGAGGTAGAAGCGGGCTGTGCGGGGTTGGGGAACTGTGAGGTTGGTTGCCACGGGGGGAAGATCGCCAGAGGAGATGAGGTCAGTGACAGTCTTGGAAACGGTGGTTTGATGTTCGGTAGTGGGGTCATGGTCCAGGTGGAGGTAGGAGGAGGTATCGGAACAAAGGCAATCATTTGACACTGTGCCCGTGACCTCTGAGTAACCTTAGCAATCACACTTAAAAAAGGGAAAGAAAGTCAGGGCTGTGATCTGCAGGCTGAAGAGCAATTAAACTCTGACCTCAGCCATTGTTTATTTAACAGCAATTAGGCATTGTGTCCTTAAAGGAGGAGAGTACTATTATCGGCACTGCACAGTATAAAATGGTCCTGAAAAACAATATCTGAGCAATACCATGAGAAATCCACTGGTATCATATATATTTGTGATTTGTTGACACAGTCTAATTGTAAATTGACCTATCAGAGCTCACGAAGATGCCTGTGCTTTGTTAAACTATTTCCTCTTCAGCTGGTATTGTATTTCCCCCCCTAAAAATACAATTAGACATTGTGTTCTTATAACTCTTCATTTTACTAATGATCTTCACAGCAGCTGTCATAGTTTAATGCTACTTTGCCTTGCTGAGGCACAGTGACAGCAGTTGTGTGGTCATTGTATTTGTGACCAAAGCTGCATTTCTTTAACACAATTGTTCTGCTCATGGACCATGATTTCAATCGTTTGGCTAGCTGCTTCCAGCCCAAGGTTACCGTGGTTATCATGTTCTCATGACGAGAAATGTTGGCCTTGCACAGTCGCAGAAGTATTTTACCATACCAGAGGCAGAGAATATAAAGTCCAGCATGTTTCAATATTTGTTACAATGGCCTTTTTTGGCACTGTCTACTTTAAATATTGATGTGCCTCAATAATTCCGAGACTCGATGTTAGCGAAACAAAACAAGGCTTTTATTAACTTAGAAGATAACACGCAGTGGAGAGAGGTATCTTCCATCTGGAGATCTGCAGTACTGGATATGAGGCCAGACTGCTTGCTTACATAGGGGCCAGGTATGGGCGGAGCCCTACACACAATGCATTCCATACATTCCAATATACAATACAATGGTGAGGAGAAACCTGAAACCAACCACAGTCACAGGCAGTGATATACAATACAATGGTGAGGAGAAACCTGAAACCGACCACAGTCACAGGCAGTGATGAATGGAATATTTCATCACATTCACCCCTTCTATAGATTTAGTCTGTCTGGGGGTTTGGTAGTCCTCTGCGACCGACGTGGCTGATGTGGTGTCGCGGGTGTCGGCTGGGTGTCCCCGGGGGCCTCCTGGGTCTCTGCCGGGGGTGCCGCCAGGGTTGTTGAAGGGGTAGTTGGTGGGGGTGCCGTTGGTCGATGTTCTTCCGGGGGTGATGAAAGAGTAGTGGGTGGGTAAGGGTTGCTGCGATCGTTGTCGCTGCTATCGCCGTGGTTGTTGTCGTTACCGGCTGGGGCGACGTCTTTTATGGACACGGTGTCCTCCCTTCCGTCGGCGTGCCGGACATATGCGTATTGGGGGTTGGCGTGGAGTAGGTACACTGGCTCCACGAGAGGGTCCGTCTTGTGGCCCCTCACATGCCTTCGCACGAATACCGGACCTGGGGTGGAGAGCCATGACGGCATGGATACGCCTGAGGTGGATTTCCGGGGAAAGACAAACATTCGTTCATGAGGCGTGGCATTAGTGGCAGTACACAATAGCGACCGTATCGAATGGAGCACATCCGAGAGGACTTCCTGCCAGCGGGAGATAGGGAGGCCCTTGGTCCTTAGAGCTAGAGTGACTGCTTTCCATACTGTCCCGTTCTCTCGCTCCACTTGGCCGTTACCCCGGGGGTTGTAGCTGGTGGTACGGCTCGTGGCGATCCCCCTGGACAGCATGTACTGGCGTAGCTCTTCACTCATGAAGGACGCCCCCCTATCCGTATGGATGTAGCTCGGCATACCGAACAGGCAGAACAGGCTGTTGAGGCATTTAATGACTGTGGCGCTGGTCATGTCTGGGCAGGGGAAGGCGAATGGGAACCGGGAGTATTCGTCCACAATGTTCAGGAAGTAAACATTGCGGTCGACGGACGGGAGGGGGCCCTTGAAATCTAAGCTGAGCCGCTCGAAGGGCCGTGTAGCTTTGATTAAGTGGGCTCTATCTGGGCGGTAGAACCGAGGCTTGCACTCAGCGCAAGTGCGGCAGTTCCTGGTCAGAGACCGAACTTCCTCAATCGAGTAGGGTAAGTTACGGGACTTTATGAAGTGGAACAGCCGCGTGACCCCTGGGTGGCAGAGGTCGTTGTGGAGGGTCTGTAGCCGATCCCCGGTGGCGCTGGCACACATCCCTCGTGAGAGGGCGTCAGGGGATTCGTTAAGGGCCCCTGGCCGGTAAATGATGTCATACTCGAAGGTGGAGAGCTCGATCCGCCACCTAAGAATCTTATCATTTTTAATCTTCCCCCTCTGTTTATTATTGAACATAAACGCTACTGACCGCTGGTCGGTAAGTAGGGTGAAGCGTTTGCCGGCTAGGTAGTGGCGCCAGTGGCGCACTGCCTCCACGATGGCTTGGGCCTCCTTTTCCACGGAGGAGTGTCTGATCTCGGGCCCTTGGAGGGTCCTCGAGAAGAAAGCTACGGGCCGCCCCGCCTGGTTGAGGGTGGCCGCCAAGGCGAAGTCAGACGCATCACTTTCCACTTGAAATGGAGTGTTCTCGTCCACTGCCTGTAGCGTGGCCCGCTCAATATCCTGCTTAATGCTTTTGAAGGCGGCGTGGGCCTCAGCAGAGAGCGGAAAAGAGGATGCTTTCAAGAGGGGGCGGGCTTTGTCGGAGTAGTTGGGGACCCATTGGGAATAATAAGAAAATAACCCCAGGCACCTTTTCAGGGCTTTGGGAGTGTTGGGCAGGGGCAGCTCCCGTAGGGGGCGCAATCGGTCGGGGTCTGGTCCGATTTCCCCATTCTCCACCACGCTGCCTAGTATGCAGAGGCGCGTGGTGTTGAAAATGCACTTGTCCTCGTTGTAGGTGAGGTTGAGTTTTTGTGCGTTTTCCAGGAACCTCTCGAGGTTCGAGTCGTGATCCTGCTGGTTGTGACCGCAGGTGGTGACGTTGTCGAGGTAGGGGAAGGTTGCCTGCAAGTGGTGGTCATCGACCATGCGGTCCATCTCCCTCTGGAAGACCGAGACCCCATTCGTCACCCCAAAGGGGACTCTGAGGAATTGGTAGAGGCGTCCGTTCGCCTCGAAGGCGGTGTACGGGCGGTCCTCTGGTCTGATAGGGAGCTGGTGGTACGCTGACTTAAGGTCGATGGTGGAGAACACCCGGTATTGGGCGATTTGGTTCACCATTTCTGATATGCGGGGTAGCGGGTAGGCGTCTAGTTGGATGTACCTGTTGATCGTTTGGCTATAGTCGATCACCATCCGTTTCTTCTCGCTACCCCTTACCACTACCACTTGGGCACGCCACGGGCTGTTGCTGCGTTCAATAATGCGCTCTTTCAGGAGCCTGTCTACCTCGGTCGCGATAAACCGCCTGTCCTCCCAGCTGTACCTCCTGCTTTTGGTTGCTATTGGCCGGCAGTTAGGGGTAAGGTTCGCGAATAGCGAAGGCGGCTTTACCTTCAGGGTAGCCAGACCGCACACTGTGAGGGGCGGCTGGGACCCACCGTACTTGAGCGTGATGCTTTGGTGGTTGCACTGGAAATCCAGGCCCAAGATCACGCTCGCACATAGATTCTTCATGATTAATACTTTAAAATTATCATAAACAGTTCCGTTAATGGACAATTGTACCGTGCAGTAACCCAGAATGGTCGATGTTTGGGTTTTATCAGCCATAGAGATGGTACCCTGAGTAGGGACCACCTTTAGGGAGAGTTGTTGTGCCAGTTCAGGGTGGATAAAACTCTCCGTGCTTCCACTGTCAATTAAACATTTAACCCTGCACCCGTTTACCTCGATGTCCACCATTGATTTGGATAGCGGGTGCGGCCTGGTCTGGTCCACTGTGACCGATGCCACTGTAGGGCCCTGATCGAGACAAGATGGCGTCCACGCTGTCTGCTCATAAGATGGCGGACCCCACGAGGTCGGGCAAGATGGCGTCCAAGATGGCCGCTCCCACGGCGCGCACGCGGCGGTGGCGGGTTTTCCGGCGGTTGGTTTTCCGGCGGGGTTCCCTCTGCACGCCTTCCCGGAGTGCCCCTTCTTACCGCACTTAAAGCAGGTGGTGCCTTTCGCCGGGCACAGGTTTCTGGTATGCTTTGGCTGCCCGCAGAAGTAGCAGTTGGGTCCCCGACGCGTCGCGGCTGTCGTAGGGCTTCTGGGGGGAGAGCGGGGCCCCGACGGTGTCGGGCTGCCGGGCGGGGTAGCTGCCTTCCAAGATGGCGGCGCCCTTGGTGCACACGTGGCGGCGTGGACGGCGCGGGCTGAAGAGTAGGCGTCCGAGTTTCTCTGGGCCACATCCAGGGATCGCGCGGTGTCCGCAGCCTGTTTCAGGTCCAATCCCGTTTTTTCCAGCAGTCTTTGCCGGATGTAAGTGGAGCTGAGGCCTGTGATAAAGGCATCGCGGACAAGCTCGTCGGTGTACACTGCGGCTTTTACATCTCGGCACTTGCAGTCTTTGCCAAGCATTTTCAGGGTGCCTAGGAACTCCTCCACCGATTCCCCAGGTCGCTGTGCGCGAGTGGCGAGCAGATGCCTAGCATACACCTCATTCGTAGGCTGCTGGTAATGCGCCTTTAAGATGTCGCAGGCGGCCAGGTACGTGTCGGCGTCTTGGATGAGGGGGTAAACCCGGTGGCTTACCCAATTCCGCAGAATTCCGAGTTTCATCCTCGCAGCGTCCGTAGCGTCTTTGACGGCTGCGGAATTGTCCAGGAAGAATTCCATACACATAAACCAGTGTCCGAAGCGTGCTGATGCGTCCGGAGCATGCTGATCCAAATCCAAACGTTCGGGTTTCAGGAGTTGGTCCATTGTGTTGAAAAATAAGTTAATAAAATTGATGTGCCTCAATAATTCCGAGACTCGATGTTAGCGAAACAAAACAAGGCTTTTATTAACTTAGAAGATAACACGCAGTGGAGAGAGGTATCTTCCATCTGGAGATCTGCAGTACTGGATATGAGGCCAGACTGCTTGCTTACATAGGGGCCAGGTATGGGCGGAGCCCTACACACAATGCATTCCATACATTCCAATATACAATACAATGGTGAGGAGAAACCTGAAACCGACCACAGTCACAGGCAGTGATGAATGGAATATTTCATCACAAATATTATCTGCAGTGATATACTGTACAGGTGGCACACTGAAAGCACCGACAAAAGAAAAATGGATTGTGTGATCTGATCTTATTAACATTTTATGTTTGCAGTTTGCTGTGAACTTATTAACACTTCGGGCATAATTAAGTATAGGTCTGTGAATGCTGTCTTTGTATTACTGGAACATCAAGTCAATGTATCCTGGTCATGTGTAAACAAATGGTTGAAACATTCAATTGTGTAGTGTCTCAGCATGTGACAAGTTCCATATATGATCTGTCTATTGTGATAAGTCATTCCACAGAGGATAAGGGAAGGTATCAATCATAAATCTACATTAAACTGGGTTACCCAGAAAGACTTCTATGACCAATGATCAATGACCACTATTCGAATGACATATCACATATGGAAGAAGTAACTATGCCTGTTAGTAGGGTTACCAACCCTCCCGGATTGCCCAGGAGTCTTCCAGAATGGGGCATGAATCTCCCGGATGCTGCTGCTAGCAGTCCGGGAGAACTTTGTGCTTTAGCTTTCCCACCACAGGGAAGCCTCCGGCTCGGTGGCGTTGAACCCCATTCCCCCGCCACCGCAGAGACCTGGGAGCGTCTGGTCTTTCGGGAACAATCAGGAGTTGGGAATGGAGTGGGGCGGGGGTGGGGGCTGGTGAGAGTCAGGAATGGGGGGCTGGAGTTGGGAATCTGGGGTTTTTCGGGAATTGGGGAAGCCAGGAATCAGACGGAGTCTGGAATTGGGGGTCTTGGGAGTCAGGGATGACAGAGGCTTGGGAGTCAAGGGGTTTGAGAGTTGGGTGCGGGGGGCCCGGGAGTTGGGGTGGAGAGAGAGAAAGAGAGAGACTGGGGAATGGGGGTTGGGAAGAGATGGGGAATGGGGGTCGAGGTAGAGAAGCAAACTGGGGATGGGGGTCTGGGGATAGGGGGTGGGGGAAGACGGGGCATGGGCCGGGGGTTATGAAGGCTGGGGGTTGTGGGGATTGGGTCTCAAGCGGGGAGGAGAGAGGGAGACTGGGGAATAGGGTGGGTGTGACTGAGGCTCCCAGTTCAGTGTTGGAACCTTCACATGGAAGCTGAGTCCAAACCAGTGTCCAAGGAGATGGGGAGAGAGATGGGGCCTGTTAAAGTGGCATCGACTCGGGACCTGACCGCACCTTGTGCAGTGAAGGTGGATTCTGGCTGTAGTTACAGGGTGAATATCAGCAGGTTATAGGATTACTATTAGTTACAAGTAGGATATCGGAGCATTACACCTATTACTACCAGTTACATTTCAGTGAGTCATAGAGTCATAGAGTTATACAGCACAGAAAGAGGCCCTTCGGCCCATCGTGTCTGCACCAGCCATCAAGACCTATCTATTCTAATCCCATTTTCCAGCACTTGGTCTGTAGCCTTGTATGCTATGGCGTTTCAAGTGCTCATCTAAATGCTTCTTGAATGTTGTGAGGGTTCCTGCCTCTACCACCCTTTCAGGCAGTGAGTTCCAGATTCCAACCACCCTCTGGGTGAAAAAGTTTTTCCTCAAATCCCCATTAAACCTCCTGCCCCTTACCTTGAAACTATACCCCCTGGTTATTGACCCCTCTACTAAGGGGAAAAGTTCCTTTCTATGCCCCTCATAATTTTGTACACCTCAATCAGGTCCCCCCTCAGCCTTCTCTGCTCTAAGGAAAACAACCCCAGCCTGTCCAGTCTCTCTTCATAGCTGAAATGCTCCAGCCCAGATAACATCCTGATGAATCTCCTCTGCACCCTCTCCAATACAATCACATCCTTCCTATAGTGTGGCGACCAGAACTGCACAAAGTATTCCAGCTGTGGCCTAACTAGCATTTTGTACAGCTCCATCATAACCTGCTCTTATATGCTATGCTTCGGCTAATGAAGGCAAGTATCCCATATGCCTTCTTAACCACCTTATCTACCTGTCCTGCTGCCTTCAGGGATCTATGTACATGCACACCAAGGTCCCTCTGATCCTCTGTCCTTCCTAGGGTCCTACCATTCATTGTTTATTCCCTTGCCTTGTTAGTCCTCCCAAAATGCATCACCTCACACTTTTCAGGGTTAAATTCCAATTACCACTGTTCTGCCCATCTGACTAACCCGTCTATATCGTCCTGTAGCCTGAGGCTTCCCTCCTCGCTATTTACCACTCCACCAATTTTCGTGTCATCTGCGAACTTACTGATCATACCTCCTACATTCATATCTAAATCATTAATGTACACTACAAACAGCAAGGGACCCAGCACCAATCCCTGCGGTACACCTCTGGACACAGGCTTCCAGTCACAAAAACAACCTTCAACCATCACCCTCTGCCTCCTGCTACTAAGCCAATTTTGGATCCAATGTGCCAAATTGCCCTGGATCCCATGGGCTCTTACCTTCTTGACCAGTCGCCCATGCGGGACTTTGTCAAAAGCCTTACTGAAGTCCATGTAGACTACATTAACTGCACTACCCTCAACCACACACCGAGTCACCCCCTCAAAAAATTCAATCAAATTGGTTAGACATGATCTCCCCCTGACAAAGCCATGCTGACTATCCTTGATTAATCCTTGCCTCTCCTAGTGGAGACTAATTCTGTCCCTCAGAATTTTTTCCAATAATTTCCCTACCACTGATGTTAGGCTCACTGGCCTATAATTCCCTGGTTTATCCCTACTACCTTTCTTGAATAATGGTACTACGTTAGCTGTCCTCCAGTCCTCTGATATCTCCCCTGTGGCCAGAGAGGTTCTGAAAATTTGTGTCAGAGCCCCGGCAATCTCCTCCCTTGCCTCACACAGCAACCTGGGATACATCTCGTCTGGGCCTGGGGATTTATCCACTTTCAAGCCTGCAAAAACCGCTAGTACCTCCTCCCTCTCAATGCTAATTTGTTCAAGTATATTACAATCCCCATGCCTGATTTCTATGCCTTCATCGTCCTTCTCCATAGTGAACACAGATGCAAAATATTAATTTAAAACCTCACCTACATCTTCTGGCTCGACACACAGATTGCCACTTTGGTCAATCAACACGTTCAATTCATGAGTTATTGTACTCTGCTGGTTATGAGGGGAATCTGAGCATTACTAATATTGCTATTAGTTATCAGTGCAATTTCAGTGAGTTACTATTAGTAACTGGTGGAGTCAAAGTTCCCCCACCTCTAGTTTCCCCCCGTGAATCCCTTCCCCCTCCTCGGTTTCTCCTGTTCCCCACCCTTGCTTTCCCTTCACCACCTCCGGTCCTCGGAACTTTTCACACAACTGTTGGCGTGAAACCACAAAGAAAAATATTCAACTGCAGAGGACTCAACCTTTATAAAGTAAACGCAATAACATTTGAAGATATCACGTGATTACTCGTCACATGGTCAGATGTTCCATCCTGAGATGTCACATGTTTAGAATGTCATGTGGTCAGAATGTCATGTGATCAAACCTCCAGGAATGCCCCCAACCAGAGTTGCCAACCCTATACATACGTCAGCATAATAATGATTGAAACATGCACAATGACTTGCAAAGATTTTAAAGGCTTTCTAAAGCAGTTTGCACCAACCCTTGGTGCACTCTCTGTGAAACCCTCTTTAAAGAGAAAAAGTCCCTTTCTGATTGGTCTGCAGCACAAGAACTGTGTGCATTTGCTGGCAGCCACAGACTGCTCAACATCAATCTTTCACCTTTCAGAAGCTGCAGTGAGCTTTGCAGCAAAAGGTAAATATAAAAAACAATAAATGTTCAAATGCCTAATCCACTAGTAACAATAAATGCAAAAGTGCACATTTCACTGGGATTTAGTGCACAGCGATGAATTTAGTACTGAGGCTCTGGTGTGTTTGAACCCACAATAAGTACAGATTACCTTATTTATTGTTGCCTAATTCAACTGTAACCAAATAAGCATATTGACATCAGTTAATTAGGTGATGCTAGTCACTATTTAGATTTTCAGTGTAAAAACCTGAAATGATTTTCAAATAAATTAAATACACTGGGGGAAAAATTCAGTATCGCCCCATATGGGGCGCCATTATTGGCGGAGCGCAAAGTTTAGCGCCTGGCGCTAATTATCGCCTCCAACAGCAAACTTGGCTTTTATCGCCCCTGGAGGTGATTGGAGCCCTAAATCAGGCGCTACACACCTCTCTTAAGGCGCTAAGACTGAGGAGCGAGGCGCTACCTCAGAGAGCGGGCGCAGCGCAGGTGCTGTCAGTTAGCGATTGAACACAGACACACTGGCGCCGGTCAGTTCTTAAAGGGGAGGGTCGATCTTGCTCTGCAGCCACACCCTGCTCACTGGAGCTTTGAATCTTGGCCTGGGCAGACCTGTGGCTAAATCTAGCAGTCAAATACTATGGAGAGGGCCAGGGAGCGAGCACAGCGCTTCTGCGAGCGGGCCTTGAAGGCTCTGGTTGGTGTGGTGGAGCACATAAGATCCATTCTGTACCCAAAGAGTGGCAGGAGGCCTTTGCCACGTGAGTACAGAAGAGTGTGGAGGGAGGTGGCTCAGAGAGTCTCCTCAAGCAGCATGGTGTCTAGGACCCATATCCAATGTAGGAAAAAGTTCAATGACCTCACTCGGGTCGTCAGGGTGAGTGCCTTTTTTTCAAAACCTCTCCATCTCAACCTCACTTTATGGCCAGAGGGTGTTAAAAGCCCCAATGCCCAACACTCATCCAACACCTATGGCCCTTTCATCAAACACACACGCACATTCCACACTTTGCATACAGTAAGGGCTATTCAATTATGGGAGGCATTTCAGGCAAGACCATGGCTGCATACAGTAAGGGCTATTCAACTATGGGAGGCATTTCAGGCAAGACCATGGCTGCATATTTACTCAGACGCCTTCCTTTTTCTTGCAGGCCAAGCTGTCTCATACTAGGAGACAGCAGCAACGGACCGGTGGAGGGCGGCCTCAGCTGCAACCCCTCAGTGATCTTGAGGAGCGCGTCCACAGGGTTGTGGCAAGCCGGGTGATTGGTCCCGTCGCTACTGGAGACGCCGACCCTGTTCTGGACAGCAATGGTAAGGTCATCACCTTTTTGTCCTCTCTCCTTCCACTTGTTCCTCACAACACCAGCCTGTGACACTTTCAATCCAAATCACTAAATCGCTGCACTCATTCCTCCCTTACTGCCACCCTGTCCTCACGCTAAAGCCACTCTTGTACCTCCCTGCTTTCAGATGGTGATTCACGGGCCCTCAAGCTGCCAGTGGGAGTGAAGCTGAAGGCGAGGAGGAAGAGGAAACCGGAGCATCAGCGCCACCCTCTACCGAGGCAGCCCATGCCCACACTGGGAACACGCCTTCCCTGGAGGGGAGCAGGGGGGAATGGTCTGATGAGGGTGAAGCTCCAGGACCCAGCGGGCTGCAGCAACACGATGGGGGTAGGGAAGCTTGGGGGCCTTCTCCCTGGAGGGAGAGTATGGCTTTGAGTCCTGCTGCACTGGACGCAGAGGAGGAGTGGGTCCTCGCTGAAATGAGTGCCCAGGCGGAGCACAGGCACACTGAGCTCATGGCTGCAGTGGCAAGGGTGCCCGAATCCATTAAATCACTGGCAAGGAGTGTGGAGCACTTCGGTGTAGCACAGGCGGCTGCCACGCAAATGCTTAGTGCTGCAATGCAGTCAGTGGCTGGTCTCATGCAGACGCAGATTGAGGCCACGTGAGCACTGACTGCTGCCACCCTCGCTGGATCAGGCACATTCCCCCGGGGCTCTCACTGCGCCGCAGCAGGCCAGCAATCTGTGCTCCATCAGATTGCTCCGGATGCTGAAGTGCTGCCCCGTGGGAGTGCCAGTGTGTCGGTCTAGCAGGGAGTTGCTGTCCTCTCTCAAGATGGCAGCATTCCTGCTGCCACCACTGGCACTTCTCTACTGCAGTTGCCACCACCTGTAGGACAGACTGCTGCCGCCCATGCAGAGTTGGTGCGGTCAGCAGCCGGGCCCTCCAGGCCCAGAGCTGGTCCAGGCCGTCCTTCAAGGGCATCTGCAGTCTCAGTTTGTGACAATCAGCAGCCTTCCCCCAGCCTTGCTCCAGCCACTGGGGTCCCATTATGGAGGAGCTGCAGGGTGGGAAGGGAGGAATTTCGCAACGGAAGGAGATCACCCTTGAAGAGCAAAAAGTAGGAGGTGTGACAAAATGTTTTTCATTGTTTTATTAAAGGCCGAGGTTCGTGGTCAAATTTTTGTAAATGTTTTGGACATTGTCTCCAGGTTGTGAGAGCCAGTTATGTTAATGACTTTTTTTTTGTGTTTCTTTCTATTAGTTTGTCATGCGGAAATGAGACACACAGAGTTTGTCAAATAAAGAAGTGTCTGTATTCAAAATGTACATGTTTGGTCTTTGCAATCATTGTTGCCTTGACCGGCTTAGGGGTTGCGGGATGGTTTCATTCAGGTTGTTTGAATAGCAGAAGCCATTTCCTCAGAGGGGGCCTAGAAGCGACTTGCTATGAGCCTTTGACGGACGGCCCTTCCACTTTGTACACTGTGTGCCTCCCTCCCGCCTTGGTGCTGCTGATGATCACCCTCCTCATCTTCCTCCTCCTCTTCCTCCTCCTCCTCTGCTGGTGCTCCAATGCCTGGTGGCATTGGCTGGGTCCTGAGGATTGCAAGGTTATGCAGCATGCAGCACACAACAACGAAGTGGGAGACTCGCTCAGGCGAGTACTAAAAGGCTCCTCTAGAATGGTCCAGACAGCGGAACCGTTGCTTGAGCATGCCGATTGTGTGCTCAACAATGTTCCTGGTAGCTTGATGGCTCTCATTGTATCATAGCTCAGCAGTGTAGGGGGTGGCCTGTGGGGTGGCGCGTGCGCCCAGTCAGTTATGCCCCTGACTGTTTATGAGCGGTTCGAATTGCTCCCACGCCCCTGGGTTCTAGACACCGGACTTAGGTACAAGGCGGCGGTACAGAGAAGACTCGGGTAGACAGGTGGTTGGATGTAAACAAAAACCAAGATTTTATTGAAGAGGAAAATTGATACAATCTTATGGAAAATTACTAGTGTACACTTCTACAGGCAAAATACAAAAGAATAACTATACTTATACAGGGAATGGGGAACACATGGCACATCGAGGGAAAACAAACTATCTTAACAATCCCCTTGTCCTTATCCCACCCCCTATACCTAACTAGATTAAGCTATGAGGGGTCAAAACTTCATGCTCACCAATCAAAAGGGGTCTGCTGGACTCAAAACAGCGGTGGGGTTCGGGGTTCGCTCTTGGTGCTCTCTGGAGCCTGCCATCATCACGTGGTCTCCGAGTGCTGCAAGGGCGTTGTCCAGGTTCGAGTACCCCAAAGTTAAAGTCTCTGTTTGGGTACTTTACCTTGCAGGGATGATTCTTTGTCGTCGGCCAACAGTTTGAGTTTGTATGAAGATAGTCGCAGGTTGGCTGAGGCTGAAGGCCCGATGATTCGAAGCCTCCCCTCAGTTCGTCTCCTCAGTTAGTCTTCTTCAGTTGGTCTTCCCTCCTCCCCTCGTCGCGTCCCGCCTCGCCTGGCCTGAATTGTCCGTGTCTGCCCGATGCAGTGCCTGGGCGATTTCCAGATGGAGTGGGGAAAGGCACGGGCAAAGGCCAGGGGGTAAGCGCGGGATGGGGAAAGAGCGACAGCCATGAGGGCGAGGGGCGGAAGAGCTGAGCAGAGCAGAGAGAGCGATTGCTACCCGGGGCCTTCAATTATACGCCTTTCAAAAAACCCTTATCTGCGCGCCAAATCAGGTTAGTTCTTTGTCTTAATCTTGGCGGGCTATTTTAAATAATGGTAGCAATCCATACTAACTGTTTTTAGATGGCCAGTAATCGCATCTACTGGCCCGATAATTGACTTGTTTTGTCATGAATGTTCCTTGATAGGCCTGTCCAACCTCGATGGCTTCCTTAATCTGTTGTCGATTATATATGTAAACTGCTTGATGGCCTTAACTATAGGCCTAACTGAATTTAGATTTGTCTCCAATTCGATCTAATACATAATTCAAAGTCCCGTCTGGTTTCAAAATACAAAGTCTCTCTTCACAGAAACCGCAGCCTTGGTTTCGATTTCTCCACAAGCTGCCTGCGTTGCAGAGTCTAAGTTTTAAAATCTCACAGGCTTTCTGCCACGAGGCACAGACGCCATTTTGGGTACCCTTTTTCATTAAAAATGTCCATGCAGGGTCCCTTTTCTTAATAATAACCTTTGGGAAAATGTAGAAATTTTGCTAATCTTACAGCAGGGGTGCTGGGCGTATGGAGCGGTGTCATTAGCCATGTGCACAGAGGATATCCCTTGTCGCCGAGAAGTCAACCTCTTGGGTGATGCGGTGCCTGGAAAAGGCCTGCCACAGAAGTCTGGCGCAGGATGAAGGCATCGTGGCTGCTGCCAGGAAAGTGGGCATTGACAGCGAGTATCAGCTGTCTGTGGTCACAGACTAACTGAACGTTTAAGGAATGGAAGCCCTTTCGGTTGCGGAAATCCTCGGCATTCTCTTGCGGCGCACGCAAAGCCACATGTGTGCAGTCAATGGCGCCCTGCACCATGGGGAAGCCCGCTATCATCGCAAAGCCCGTTGCGCGTTCTTGCTGCTTGTCCGGGGTCATGGGGAAAGAGATGTACTCTCGTCTCCTTTTAAAGAGGGCATTTGTAACCTGACGGATGCAGCAATGCACCGCGAACTGGGAGATATTGGCGATGTCCCCAGTAGCTGATTGAAATGAGCCGGTGGCATAAAAGTTGAGAGCCACTGTTATCTTCACTGCCACCGACAGAGACATCCTGCTCCTCAGTTGAGGCTGCAGATCTGGCTGAAGCAGATGGCAGAGCTCAGTGACCACCTCCTTGCTGAAGCGCAGCCTTCGCAAACACTGCTCCTCAGACATATTAATGTAGGAGAACCGTTGGCGAAAAACCCTGAGAGGGTAAGGTCTCCTGTACAGAGGCCTGTTGGCCCTCCTCCGTCTGGCCATGATTGCCACTCTCTCTGCGTCTCTGTGCCCTCCGAATGTAACGGAGAAGGACGACGTTCCCATCCATTGCAGCCCCCATAGTATCTGGGCAATCAAAGTTATGAAGGTCAAAAAGCAAAGTACCTGCAAAGTTATGGTCAGAAGCCAGAACTACCTCAGACAGCATTGGCTCAATGCAGAAGTCTCTCTTTCTCTCTTTGTCTCTCTCAAAATCTCTCTCTCTCTCTCAGAACGAGTGGTGCAAGAATGGCTATCACACAAAAGCCAGGAAGAGGCCCCCTTTAAATAGCGCCCCCCCCAGCCCCACAGCGACTGGGAAGCGTTCCAGTCAACCTGTCATTGGTTGTGCCAGGCGGAAAGGAGGGGGGCGCCACTCAATTTCCGGTCCGGGGCGTCACAAGGGTGTTGCACTATCGAATGACATCAAGATCTGCGAGCGCAGGAGATCGGGCGGTATTGTTTAGCGCTGCCGCAAAATGTCCGGTCAATTTCGCGAGAGGCACAGATATCGCCACGCCCAGGCGCTAGTTGCTTTGCGCCCCACTTGGCGCCCTCTTAAGGCACTAACGGGAGGCGCTACCAACTGAATTTTCCCCCCACTGTTTTGAAAGCAATTCAAGTAGTAAAATTGAAGCCCAGATACGAACAGGATCTATCAATGCAGCAGAAGATCACTCAAAGGGTTAATGGTTCTCAGATACTCATTATTGGCCTAGATTTAATGGGTGATGACTCTAGCTTCACACTAAATAGTGTTATTCCTATTTTAATGGCAGATTTCTGACAATAGTGTTGAATAATTATGCTTAGCTGGCAAAAGTGATTCCAAGTTCTTGTTGTCTATAGCAACTACTGTTACAAGTGACCCAGCCCAGAAGCCACAACAATAGCTGCTATTTCTAACTACCACACTTTGCTCTTTTAAGCATAGGTTTGGTTGCAAGAAAACCCACAATATGGCCAGTTGGTGACCAAATGGACTTGAGGGTTTCCTTTCACCTTTGACAACATCTTTTACTGCATGTTACAACTACTCCTTCACACTTGTTACAATTATGCTTCTGATTTGCTGCCGAATGTCAACGATGTAGTGTAAATAACTTCAACTTGAAATAGGAACGTCCACCTCCAGAGGTTGGGTTTAACACCAACGGGGATTCAGGGGATTATCTGCTGTAAATGGCTCCGTGTGAATTTCTGGTCATTTTAAGTCAGAGAGAAGAACAGAGCACCACCTAACTGGGATAGTATTTGGTGAAGGAACTAAATCAGGACAGAGAGCACTGAGCGGAAACACTGCCAATGATACACTGGGCAAATGAACCAGCAGGCATGGTATAGGGCTTTACAGACCAAGAAGGTTCAATCCCTACTAAGTGCTGAGGTAATTTATCTCGTCTGGGACAACAACAGGGCCGTTAGAATTCTCCATAGCCTGGTCCAGAGAGAGAAAACTGAGCCAGGGACCTTGCTTATTTTTTTATTTGTTCATGGGATGTGGGCATCGCTGGCAAGGCCAGCATTTATTGCCCATCCCTAATTGCCCTTGAGAAGGTGGTGGTGAGCCGCATTCTTGAACCGCTGCAGTCCGTGAGGTGAATGTACTCCCACAAAAGCGGTTTGGTACAACTAATTCATTAGCTGTAATGGCTAGATCATTTCAGAGGGCAGTTAAGAGTCAACCACATTGTTGTGGGTCTGGAGTCACATACAGGCCAGACCGGATAAGGACGGCATTAGTGAACCAGATGGGTTTTTACAATAATGGTACCATTACTGATACTAGCTTTTTATTCCAGACTTTTTATTTAATTAACTGAATTTAAATTCCCCAGCTGCCATGGTGGGATTTGAACTCTGAGTACAGTTCCACATTCACCTACATCCTGTTGTGCATATCACCCCCCCCTACCCCCGCCATCCTGCTTCCTCATATCCCCATCTATCCATCCACCACTGGCACTCACCCTGATCCTTATGAATTTAATGCTCTCTCTGATAGTCACCCATACCAAATGCACTGGGTGAACACATTCCATTACAGTCACTCATAGTTCTGTTCTTTCCCCCTGTTGCAGGACAAGAGAGCACAGAGCACTAAGGAGGGGGAGAGATCTGGAGGTGGTCCTCCACAGATTGTGCAGTTGACAGTTGCAGAGGAGGAGGCGTTGGAGATCAGTGGTGTCTCGGCGTCCTTGGCCATCAGAGATGGAGAGATGGGGACCTCACAGCTACCTGGTGACAGAATTAAATATCGTCGACCCACATGTCATATTGACTTGATTTTAGCAACGAGTGAAATGCGATCATCTTCATAATGATAATTTGCAACATTCTTACCTTGCCAGTACTAATTCTTGTATTTTCTCTCTGCCAGGGCCTTCGTACAGCAGCAGTCAGTGGACCTCCCTCAGAGGAGCTGATTCCTTCTGAGGGTGAACCGCCACAGGACTCATGCTTACAATGCACCAGCACAGATACTCACACTTTGGTGGGTCCAGTTAGACAGATAGTTGGGTTTTCACGTGCTGACTCACAGTTCACAAGTGATCAAGAGCAGACTGTGCTGGCAGGGACAGCTGTGGAGAGTCTGCATCGGAGGACGCAACCCTCTTCAAGCTCTGCTCAGCTGGACTCAGATGCTGTACCCTGGGGGCAGTCGATGAAAAGGAGAATCATTGAGGGGTCGAGTGGCCAACTCCGTGGAACATCAATCGCAGCAATCAAATGAGTCCATGCAGTCCTTGCCCATGGCCTTGCAGACCCTGGATGCCAACCTGTCTGGCGCCTTAAATAGGCGCTGATCTGATCTGCACCAAGCTGCTCTCCAGCAGAGTGGCAGGAGTGAAGTGCGGCTGACCCATGAGAGGGATGATGACGAAAGGGGACATGTAAGTGGGGACTCCACTCAAAGCACTCCCACCTCTCACCCATTGCCCTCCCCACCCTCACCCCTTAGCCAGTACCCGACATGCTACCCCCTCTCTCGATTTCTGAATCTGCCCCTGCACAGGTGCAAGTGGAGCAGTTTGGCTGGGCCCTCAGGGGTTCCAGCACCCAGAGGTTACCAGCCCAGAGCAGGGATCTGAGCAGCCTGCCTCTACCTCTGCTGAAGCCATAGGGGTTGCACCACGTAGGAGCAGTAGGAAAAGGACGAGTAAAGCCTTGTAGTTGCACAACGGAATGCACATGGCTGTATGAGAAATTGTTACGTTGTTAAGTTTCCGTTCTTTAGTAGAATCACGTAAAATTTATTACTTTGCACCACTTTCCCGTGTTCTTGGTTGTGGGTGGCAACTCGCCTTTTCATTTGCTTGTTGATAAATGGGAAGACATGAATTCACGGGGACCAATGGGGGGATGTCCAATGGGTGGTTGGTTGGTTGCAGGACTGCTTTGTGTCAGTCGGATGGGTGGTGGGGGGGATGAGAGTGCCAGTGGATGTGATTATTACATCAGTTCAGCCAAAAGGAAATCCCAGGCATCCCGGGCAGCAATGTGAGTGGCTGCATTGGGGTCACCATCCTCCTCCTCCTCCTCTTCAGATTCTTTCACAGCGCCCTGTTCCTCCTGCAGCTCCAATTCTTGCTGATGTGCAATCTTGTGAGAGCGCAGCACACCACGATCATTCTGAGAACCTCGCTGGCGAGTACTGAATGGTGCCTCCAGATCTGTCCAGGCAGCTGGAGTGCTTCTTGAACATGCCGATCACTTGCTCAATGACACATCTGGTTGTCATATGGCTTTCGTTATACTCTACCGCTCTTGGGCTTCAGTGCTTGGATTTCTCACAGGTGTCATCAGCCAAGTTTGAAGGGGGTATCTTTTGTCTCCTAGCAGCCACCCCTTAAGTTTGCTTGCAGGTCCAAAGAGGTCGGGGAGCTTGGACTGCCGCAGGATGAAAGCAACACGGGAGCTCCCCGGGAATCTGATGCACACCTGCATGAACCGTTTCCTGTGGTTACACACCAGCTGAATGAATACTCCTGGTTAATCTGGAGGAGCGCGGATTGCCACATGTGTACAGTCGAAGATGCCCTGCACCTGTGGGAAGCCAGCCAGAGACACGAACCTGAGCGCCTGCTCATTCTGACTGGCATCATCACAGGCGAAGGTAACACAATTGCCGGCCCTGGAAAACAACCCATCAGTGACCTGCCTTAAGTATTTTTGGGCCGCCGACTGGGAGATCCTGGATATGTCTCCGGTAGCACCTTGGAAGGATCTGGAGGCAAAAATGTTGAGGACGGTGGTGAATTACACAGCCATTGGTAACGAGTGGCCACCAAGTCCAGGGCCTAGAAATTCAGTTGCGTTCGCCAGCCGCTAACGCCATAAGAGGGGTAGATTTGCAGCGCTAGGCACTTAGCGCCTGGGCGCAGAACGATCTGCGCCTACGCCCAACTTCAGTTGACATTTAGCGCCGGCGCAAAGTGTTTGCGCCCGCTCAGCTGCGCGCGCAGCTTATGACGTCATTTCGTCGTGCAACGCTGTTTGTGCGCCCCAAACCGGAAATTCAGTGGCGCCCGGCCAATGTGGGCGTGGCGCTGTTAAGAACTGTGAAGTGGAACGCAACAGAGGCCCTGTGGGCCTCGGGGAGCGCTAATTAAAGGGCACTTACACTGACCTATAAAGCCCAGCCATTTTGCTGCAATGACTTCAGTGCTTTGGATTTCTGGACAGAGACCAAGGAACAGAGCTTACTGATTTGGGACAACATAGGAGAGGTATTTTTGGCTTCTGGCCAGAGCTTGGAAATTTGAATCATTGTGATTTCACTGTTTGCAAGTTTATTATGGGGGCTGTATGGGGTTCCAACCCTCAGTTCCAGCATTATGTGCGAAGGGCTCGCAGACGCTGTGTGAGAGGGCCAGCCATGCCTAGACGCAAAGGGGCCATCAGGCGTCGGCAACGTAGGCCTTACCCACTCAGGGAATACCGGCAGCAGGTGTCCTATCTCACCATGACTGCCGCGCATTGTGTTAAGAGGCTGCGCTTCAGAAGGGAGGTGGTTGCAGAGATCTGCCAGCTGCTTCACAGAGATCTGCGTCCACAGCTGATGTGCAGGACGTCTCTCTCGGTGGAAGTGAAGGTCACGGTGGCTCTGAACTTTTATGCAAGCGGCTCCTTCCAAGCCGCTGCTGGGGACATAGCGAACATCTCCCAGTTCGCCGCGCATCGCTGCATCCGGCAGGTCACCGATGCCCTTTTCGCGAGGAGACACCAATTCATCTCCTTCCCCATGACCCTAGAGAGGCAGGAGCAGCGTGCAGTCGGATTTGGCAGGATCGCGGACTTCCCCATGGTGCAGGGCGCCATTGACTGCACGCATGTGGCTATGCGGGCACCTATCGACAATGCCGAGAATTACCGCAACCGGAAGGGCTACCATTCCCTCAATGTACAGCTGGTGTGTGACCACAGGCAGCGCATCCTAGCTGTCAATGCCCGCTTTCCAGGAAGCAGCCACGATGCATTTATCCTGCGCCAGACTACTGTGGCTGACATGTTCGAGGCACAGCCTCCACCAAGGGGATGGCTTATTGGGGACAAGGACTACCCTTTGTGTACATGGCTCATGACCCCGCTCCGCGCGCCCAGGACCCCTGCGGAGGAGGCATACAACGAAAGCCATCAAGCCACAAGGAACATCATAGAGCAAACGATTGGCGTCCTCAAGCAACGGTTCCGCTGCCTGGATTGCTCCGGCGGATCTCTACAGTATTCGCCGGATAGAGTCTCCCAGTTCGTCGTCGTTTGCTGCATGCTGCACAACCTGGCTATCCGCAGGACTCAGGCACTGCCACCTCACGTTGGACCACCACCTCAGGAGGACGAGCAGGAGGACCATGAGGAGGAGGAGGAGGAGGAGGAGGAGTACCAGCCCAGGAGGGAGCCACAAGGTCCAAGGGCCGTCCGCCGGCGGCTTATTGAACGACACTTCTAGGCCCCCTGTCAGGGAATGGCTTGTGGCAATGAACGCACCTGAATGCAGCCGCTCCGCAAGCCCTCAGCCGCTTAACGCAACAACCACTGGAAACATGACACCTGGACAAGTTGAATAAATAAAAAGCTTTATTTAACAAACTCAGGGCCCTTCCCACATGAAACAGAAAAACAGACAAGACCCCCAAAAAACAGTCACAAAAATATCTCACTCCCACAACCTGGGGAGGAATAACAAAACTTGCCCATCCAATTGGCCTTCATCCTCGGCCTTACCAAAATAAGCCCCCCCCACAACACAAACACCCCCATATAAAAAAAACCGTTGCCACCACACTCTACTGGGTGTGCCGAGAGGGCAAGTCCTTGTGCAGCCTTGTGCGGCCCCTGCCCGACCTGTTGCTCCGCCTCAACCTGGGCCCTGTGGGTGTTGCAAGGCTGGGGGAAGGCTCCTGAGGGGCAGAATGCGTGACGGCAGATGCCCTTGGGGGTCGGCCTAGACGAGGGCCGGCCCTGGAGGGGCCGGCTGCTGACTGCTGCAGCTGTGGCTGGGCAGCATCAGTCTCTGCAGCAGCTCGTCGCAGCTTGGCTGGGGGAGTGGCTGTGGCGGCTGCAGCAATGGGGGCAAGCTGGCTGATGCCAGGCGCTCACTGGTCGCCAGAGACACTGGCACTCGGCCGGGCTGGCAGTGCAGCAAGCGCAGGAATCTGGTGGAGGCCAGACTGCTGTGCTGCAGCAGGGCGGCGGGTGCCCTGGCGATGCTTCCGCGACACAGCGAGTGTGGCAGAAGTGAGTGCCCGAACTGCCCTGGTCTGTGCCCGCATCAGATCAGTGAGTGTCTGCACGGCACCACTCATGAACTCGCGACTCGCGTCCTGCGCTGCCGCGAGTTGCTGGACACCCCTGTCCTGTGCTGCCGCGAGTTGGTCGACACCCCTGGCCTGTGCTGCCGCGAGTTGTTCGACACCCCTGGCCTGTGCTGCCGCGAGTTGTTCGACACCCCTGGCCTGTGAGTCCCCGAAAGCGGCCACACTATGAGCCAGGGACTCAATGGCCTGAGGCAACTGTCCCACAACCCCCATGAACTCCTTGTGGCGGCGCTCAGAATCCGCAGACATTTCATCTAGGAGACGCACCTCCTGGGCGAGGACCGTCTCCGGACTGGAGGCCGGACTCTCCCTCTGGGGAGAAGGCCGCCGTTCTGCCCGACCCTTCCCACATGCCTGGACGCCACTGGGCCCAGGAACTGGCCTCCCCTGCAACACTTGCCCCCTCTGGGGAGAAGGCCGCCGTTCTGCCCGACCCTTCCCACGTGCCTGGACGCCACTGGGCCCAGGAACTGGCCTCCCCTGCAACACTTGCCCCCTCTGGGGAGAAGGCCGCCGTTCTGCCCGACCCTTCCCACGTGCCTGGACGCCACTGGGCCCAGGAACTACACCCCCCTGCAGCACTTCCCCCTGGCTCTCCTCCAGGCAAGACGTCTCCCCTCCATTGCCATCCCCTGGCGCGGATGAGGCTTCACCCGATGTGCCGCCTTCCTGTTGGTCCTCGTCGTCCTCCTCTTCCGAGGGACTGGCACTCTCAGCTACAAGGCCCTCCTCCTCACCAGCTGAAAGCAGGAAGGCACAAGAGTAGCTTTAGAGTGAGGACAGGGCGTCAGCGAGGGAGGCATGAGTGGTGGCATTCAGCGCATTGGTCGGACAGTGGCAAAGGATGTAGATCTGATGCGCTAGGGGAACGAGAGAGGTCCAAACGGTCATGTCCTTACCATTGGGTCGCAGCACAGGGTCGGCATCTCCAATGGCAACAGGGCCAGTCACCCGGCCACGCATGAGTCGAGCCACGCTCTCCTCCAGCTCACTGAGCTCCTGGAGCTGGGCACGGCCTCCCCCGGTGACATTCTGGCTCTTCAAATTCCGGGCCATCTTGGCCTGCAAGAGAAAGGACGGCCTCTAAGTACATTGTGGTGGCCTGTTGTTGTGTGCACTGCCTCCCATGGTGGAATAGCTTGGCCAGTGTGGTGGTCTGTTGTTGTGTGCACTGCCTCCCATGGTCAAATAGCTTGGCCAGTGTGGTGCCCTGTTGTTGTGTGCACTGCCTCCCATGGTCGAATAGCTTGGCCAGTGTGGTGCCCTGTTGTTGTGTGCACTGCCTCCCATGGTCGAATAGCTTGGCCAGTGTGGTGGCCTGTTGTTGTGTGCACTGCCTCCCATGGTGGAATAGCTTGGCCAGTGTGGTGGCCTGTTGTTGTGTGCACTGCCTCCCATGGTCGAATAGCTTGGCCAGTGTGTTAAGTGCAGAAAGTGCTATTGAGGATCATGCCAGTGCCATAGCTGTGGGAGGAGGGCTGGCCATTAGGCCTTTGAGGTCCCTTTGCCCATAATGTGAGGTGCACATGCAAGGATGAGGAGGACACTGGAAAGGGTACTCACCCTGACCATCCGAGTGAGGTCGTTGTACTTCTTGCGGCATTGGTCACCAGTCCTGGGGACATCGCTGTTGACTGACACCCTGTGGGCGATTTTCCTCCAGGCTCTCCTGTACTGCCTCCTGGGAGCCTTCTTGCCACTGTCCGGGCACAAGATCTCTTTGTACCTTTCCAACCCCCTAACCAGCACCCTCAAAGCATGCTGGGAGAAGCGCTGCGCTCGTTCACGGGCCTTCTCCATGGCTTCAGGCGCTATTTGGGTCCACCAGCAGTGTTCAGGCCTAGCTGCAGGGCTCCACTATCCAGGGCGTGGCTGCAGACCAAGTCGACCCTTCCCCCTTTAAGAGCTGGCCGGCGTCAGGGTGTCTGCTGTCAATCAAAACATGACCGCACCTGCGCTGCGCCCGGCCTCGGCGTTATCAGTCCGCACCGCCGGCTTAGCGCCTAAAGATAGGAGTGCAACGCCAGTTTCAGCGCTCGCCCAAACTCTTGGCCAAATCTACTGAATTTCGGCGAACTGACCTGCACTTTCCGGCGGGCGCTAACTTTAGCGACCGCCCGACTTTACCGCCCCAAAAGTGGCTATACTGAATTTCTAGGCCCAGGACTTCTAGGAGGCTGCAGATATCTGCCACCACCTGACGTGACAACCTCAGCCTCCTGAAGCATTGCTCTTCCAGGAGGCCAAGGAAGCTGAGCCTCTTTCTGTATATACTGTTATGTGGGTAGTGTCTCCTGCAAGCTCGCCCCCTCTGCTGCTCCCCTCTGTGCTGACCACATTCTTCTTCTTCTTAGGCAGTCCCTCGCTACTGAGGATGACTTGTTTCCACACTAAAAATGAGTTTGCAGGTGACTGATGAGTCCAATGCGGGACCTACAGTCTCTGTCACAGGTGGGACAGACGGTGGTTGAAGGGGCCGGTGGGTGGAGTGCTTGGGTTGACGTGTGCTCCTTCGTATGCACTGATGACCGTAGTGCGCTGGTTCCGGGCTAGGGTGAACCGTAGAATCATGAGGTGTTTGCTTATTCCACAAGGGGAGTCTCTGAGACGTTCAACTAGCTCATTTTTTATGGTGAAGCCGACCCCATGGAGGCGGCGTTCTTCTTCAGGTTTGCCTTTCCAGAAGAAGGTGTAACCACCGCCTTGCTCCTTGAGCTGGCCTTCCCCTGCCCGCCGTGTCTCACTTAGGGCGGCGATGTCTATGTCGAAATGTCTGAGCTCCCACGCAATGATAGCAGTACGGCGTTCTGGTCTGTTCCTGTTGGGTTGTCCATGAGGGTCCTGACATTCCAGGTCCCGAACTTCATTTTAAAGGGTGGAAGATGCCTGTGCGTGAATTCTTTTTATGTGGGGTGGCCGTTGCACACCAGCTACCACACGGGCTTGACAGAGCAAGGTCTTGGTCCAATGGCAAGGGAATCCAAGACAATTGGAGACCAGGCTCTGCTACATCGGCCTAGCACACACACACAAACATACTATTACTCTCCTCCTCCCTCCTTCCCGCAGGTCCTCTCTGCCTGGGTTTCATAGGCTGCAGTGTGGTCCTCCCGACCCCGCTGCTGGTCCACGCTGCGCCACTCCTGGGCCTCGACCTCGCTGCTCGGCTCATCCTCACTCCTGGGCCTTGTCCTCGCCCCTGGGCCCCGACCTCGCTCCTGGGCCTTGACCTCGCTCCTGGGTCCCGTCCTCGCTCCTGGGCCCCGTCCTCACTCCTGGGTCCCGACCTCGCTCCTGGGCCCCGTCCTCACTCCTGGGTCCCGACCTCGCTCCTGGGCCTCGACCTCGCTCCTGGGTCCCAACGTCGCTCCTGGGTCCTGCCCTCGCCCCTGGGCCTCGACCTCGCTCCTGGGCCCCGACCTCGCTCCTGGGCCTTGACCTCGCTCCTGGGTCCCGTCCTCGCTCCTGGGCCCCGTCCTCACTCCTGGGTCCCGACCTCGCTCCTGGGCCCCGTCCTCACCCTTGGGCCTCATCCTCGCCCCTGGGCCTCGACCTCGTTCCTGGTCCTCGACCTCGCTCCTGGACCCCATCCTCGCCTCTGGGCCTCGACCTCGCTCCTGGACCCCATCCTCGCCCCTGGGCCTTGACCTCGTTCCTGGGCCTCGACCTCGCTCCTGGGCCTCGACCTCGCTCCTGGACCCTGTCCTCGCCCCTGGGCCTCGGCTTTACTCCTGGGCCCCGTCCTCACTCCTGGATCCCGTCCTCGCCCCTGGGCCTCGGCTTTACTCCTGGACCCCGTCCTCACTCCTGGATCCCATCCTCGCTCCTGGGCCTCGGCCTCGCTCCTGGGTCCTGTCCTCGCTCCTGGGCCTCGTCTTCGCCCCTGGGTCCTGACCTCCTGCAGGTCTCTCCACAGCAGGCTGTTGCTGCTACTGATGGGCATCTTGTTCCTCATCCGAGGTCCAATCTAAGGCAGCCAAGGTGCCACCTATCCTGCTCTGAGTCTCAGTACCTCCAAAGTGCAGTAATTAACCTCTCACCATAAGTACCCTCAACAAAGCTGGGACTCCTGGGATGAGAGGGTTGTCCTATGAGGAGAGATGGAGTAGATTGAGCCTATACTCCCTGGAGTTTAGAAGAATGAGAGGTGATCTCATTGAAACATACAAGATTCTGAAGGGAATTGACAGGATTGATGCTGAGAGGTTGTTTCCCCTGGCTGGAGCGTCTAGAACTCGGAGGCATAGTCTCAGAATAAGGGGTCGGCCATTTAAGACTGAGATGAGGAGGAGTTTCTTCACTCAGAGGGCTGTGAATCTTTGGAATTCTCTGGCCCATAGGGCTGTCAATGCTGAATCTTTGAGTATATTCAAGGCTGAGATCGATAGATTTTTGGACTCTTAGGGAATCAAGGGATATGGAGACTGGGCGGGAAAGTGGAGTTGAGGTCAATGATCTTATTGAATGGCGGAGCAGGCTCGAGGGGCCATGTGGCCGACTCCTGCTCTTACTTCTTATGTTCTTAAACACTTTCCCAGTAGTCGCTCAGAAAGCAGTTGTGGGCACTGCGTATTTATCGATGTAGTTGCCTGACTTTTAATGAGCCCCATGAATTGCTGTTCTCTTCTCGACTTAGTTTCAATGGCGAGTTTCAGGACGTCCGTGGATGCACCGTTAAATTTGAATGTATTTTAAAGTAGCGCTGGAATTGATCGATGAACATATTTAAATTGCTAACCCACCTGTCCGGATGGGGCCACGTGAACCAGCTGAACGTACCCGAGTTAAACCCGGAAGTCGGCGTGTTGGAGCCGGCTTCCAGGCACAAACACATTTTCGGCCACTTTAACTGCGCCCCCCCCCCGCACCTAAACCAGCTGCTCCAGGTTATAATTCCCCCCATAATGTTTAAGCAGGTACAAATTATAGTACTATAACTATAGGGAAACATGGCCCATAAACATATAAATCCATTTTCAACTTCAATCAACAATCAACAATTATATTAAAGGAATTAAGAATTCATAACCTACCTCAGAACATGATGGCTAACTTATGAATTGAAATCTTAACCAAATTTTGCACTTAAACAAAAGTCTACCGGAAATAATATATTTCCTGTAATAGATACAGAATGTAGAATCTGCCCGTATTTATGGATGTCTCAGCTAAAATACAGATGGATTGTACGATAAAAATAAACCCCTTTGATTCTAAAAAAAACCCAACAGAAACTGAACCACATGCACTAAGCCTTTAAAATGTCATGGCTTACCGCTGTGCTTCGTGCTAAAATACAAGTAAATGGATTATTCACATTGAAATACTGAATGGTCTAAGTGGCTATTAATTAGACGCCAATGCAAGTGGTGTAACTGGGGCATCCATTCACAACAAAAGCATAAACATGGCTAAAAGAGGTAAACTGCATCTGTCACATGGGCTGGAAAGGGTAATGTATTTTTCTCCCCTCTTTCCCTTATTTTCTTTCCTTTGTCTCTTTTTTACTGTATTTCACTTTCGCTCTTTTGCTCTTCACATTCAGATTGCCTGTGAGATTTCTTGTGCTTTCCCTTGCAACCATGGAGGGTGTGTTCTTCCATGTGAGACTTCCATCAACTATGGGAAAGTTAGTCAGCCTGTTTCACAGTAAAGTTTCGATGTGTTAGAACATCTTAAAATGGTTTTAATTGGTCAAAGTATCCCAGCATGCTTTTTAACATTTTAGCCTGAGAACGAATGTGGAGGAAAGGGAAACTATATGAGCAAAGACAGTTTGGAAACTCAAAAGACACAGAACACTAAACACCCATACCAAGATAAGGAAGCAAATGCTAAGACGCCACATGTGGTCACTTGGCTTACGTATTTACAGGACCAAAAACAAAGCTTGTAGAACAGAGATGAAGGCAGAAAGATTAGAAGAGGGATAAACAGCTAAATACGTGGCTCAGCAAACGTGCACCTATGCATGTGTTGTGCGTAGATGCAACCCAAGGTAGCTGAATCGTACAAGAATGGGACATGTTTCTCTTAAAGGTTAGAAACATCTTGGGGGTAGTCGGAAGCCCATTCATGAAAGATTACAAGTCTGATTAACCTGAACGAGACTTTATGGAAAGATAAACAGGTTGTATTAATTGCTCACTATTTATGTAATACCGTTATTAATCAATGTATATTAAAGCTTATGGGGGGCTGAAAACGGCCGTGGGTATCGCGATGCACGATTAGCCCGCGCCCATTGAGTCTGATGCAGGCAGCATGCAAATTTCGTGCCTCCTACTAATTAAAATGATTGTAGCAGCGAGGAAGCGCTAAATGCGCTGTTCAGTGGCTCAGCGCCACAGCAGGGGGCCCACGTTTGTGCGAGGCTGGCACCATTTAAAGCTAGCCTGCACTACTTAAAGCCAGCCTGCACACCTAAGGTGGAGGGGCATTCTGGCTGGAGCATGTGCTGGAAGTGGCTGGGGCAGAGTGTGAGCAAGAAGAACACTGAATTATGGCGCAACAGTGGAGAGAGCGGGCTCCAAGATTTTCCGACACTGCACTGGAGGCCTTGGTGGAGGAGGTAGGCAGGAGGTGAGATGGCCTCTATCCACAGGGGGCCAAGAGGCCTTCCAAACTCAAAGAAGGCAGTGGGAACAGATAGTCCTGGCGGTCAATGCCAGAAGTCTAGCCCCAACGACCTGGATACAGTGCTGCAAAAAGTTCAATGACCTCACACGAGTGGTCAAGGTCAGTGAATTCATCTTCAAATGTTATATCCCACCAACTGCACCACTAGCCTCACACACTGCTCAATGCACCACACCCCCATCACTCACCTATCAATCAGGACTCATACCTCACATTCATAGCTTCACTTCACCCTCACACACTGCTGCAAGCCTCACACCCACATCTCACAGCTTGCACACACTGCCAGCTATTCAACCATGACAGGAACATCACCCAAACACTTTGCACCACACTCACTGACACACTTCCTTCGCTCTTGCAGGACAAGGTAGCTCATAACCGGAGGCAGCAGGGGCTACCTGCAGGGGGACAGGCACGTCTGCATGACCTAACCCCCATGGAGGAGATGGTGCTGGAGATTATTGGAGTAGCCATCGCTGAGCCTGTGGCCAACGGCGGGGCTGAAACAATCGAAGGTGACGGTATCCTCATACCTAATCCTCCTTCTCACATCCCTGCAATCTCTTCTGATTTACAAGCTGCAGATGGTGTAAGCATGTACCTCTTGCTTTCCCCTGCCTCCCCTCACTGCAACCCTTCCCTTGTGCCTTTCTCCTTTCAGATAGCCAAGAACTGCAACCTGGCCAAGCAGTGGTGGAGGAGCAGGAACTGCAAGAGGAAGAAGGCAGTGATGCTGAAGACACAGCACCATCAGTCAATTTCACACTCGCAGCCACCAGCTCAGATACTGACACGCTGCGTAATTTAGAGGATAGGTTAGACACGGGATCTGCACATGGTGAAATACTGGGCACGAGTGGCCTGCAGCCAGGGCAGGGGGCAAGGGTAACGCAGATGCCAGCTCTCCGGAGGGCATGGTCACACAAGAGTTCAGCTGCAGAGGTCTCAGGTGAGGACTTCGATGGGGCAGGCTACAGAAGAAGGTTGATTGGTATGAACAATGAAATGCTTGGCGCATTGGCAGGCCTGCCAGAAAGCCTGTGTGCAATGTCAAGGAGCATGGAGGAGTCCGGCACCAACTTGTCACAGGGCTTTGTGCAGAACTTGGAGTCCATCCTTTCCAGCATGGAAGTGGTGGCCAACTCCATTAGCATACTTGTGGACCCAACCATGATGCAGCATCTGATGGCTGATGGCTCAGCTTCCACACTAGCACAATCAGAAGCTGCCTAACGTCTAGGTGCTGCCACGCAAGCTCAGACTGCTGCTATCGTGGCTCTGCTTACCAGTGTTCAAAGGGGCTCGCAGGCTGCTCAGCAGTCCAGCAATCTGTCCTCCAACAGATTACCAGGATTGCTGAGGTGCCACCCTGTGGGCGTGGCAGTGGCTCCGTGGAGTAGGAACCCGCTGTCCGCTCTCAGGATGACAGCGTTTGTCCTCCCACCCCTGCCACTCCTCCAGTGCCCTTGCTGTCGCCTGTCAGCCAGCCAGCCCAGACTGCTGCCGCCCGTGCTGAGGTGATGTAGTCTGAAGCCCGGCCTTCTAGACCCAGAGCTCCTTGCGGTCGTCCTCCGAGGCCATCTGCAGTTTCCTCCACTGAAAGTCAGCAGCCTTCCACCAGCCATGCTGCAGCCACTGGGGTAGCACAGCGTAGGAGCAAAGACACACTGAAGACAGGCATTAAGAGAATGCACAAGGGTGATTAGTTTACGTTTGTATGCAATATGGCATGATTTGATTTATAAATTTGGTTTGGAATGTTTATTTTGTGTTGGCTTTTATTTTTGCATTGTGGCCAAGCAGATGCTGTGACGGTCAGTGACAGAGGGAAGGTAAGGTGTGGGACTGTTGGTGAATGGGGAATTGGGGTTATGTTTCCTGGTATCACAGCCGGATGAGTCGGTCACGGACGGCCTGGCCAGAAACGGGCTGTCTGGGTTGCCTCCTCCCTTCCTCTTCCTCCTCCTCCTCCTCCTCCTGCTCCTTCTCTTCCTCCTGCTCCACAGCTGGTTGCCGTATGGCATGTTGGCAAGTGCTGTGCCCGCATGATGATGAGGTTGTGCAGCATACAGCAGACCACCACGAATCTCAACACCCGATCCTCCAGCGGTCCAGGCAGTGGAAGCGTTAATTCAGCACGCCAATGGTGTGCTCGATGATGTTTCATGTGGCAGCACGGCTTTCGTTGTATCAATGCTGCCCACGTGGGTTGCGTTCCGGAGTCATGAGCCATGTTGTTAATGGTTAGCCTTTGTCTCCCAGTAGCCACCCTCTGGTTTGTTGTGGTGGCTCAAATGCAGATGGGACAGCGGACTGCCACAGAATGAAGGCATCATGACTGCTGCCAGGATACCGGTATGATTCGCTGAGCGTAGTCGCACACTAGCTGGACACTGAGGGAGTGGAATCTCTTTCGGTTGTGGTACATCTCACAATTGAGATGCAGCACCCACAAAGTGATGTGCATGCAGTCAATGGGACCTTGCATGATGGCGATGCATGCAATCATCGCGAAGCTGCATGCTCGCTCCGCTTGCTGCTCTCTAGCCAGAGAGAAGGAAATGCATTCAGCTATCTTGAAATACAGAGCCTCAGTTACCTCCCTTATGAAACAGCGCACAGCAAATTGGGTGATATTGCAAATAGCTCTTGCTCCAGCCTGGCAGGAGCCCGACGCATAACAGTTCATGGCCACCGTTACCTTCACAGGCACTGGCAATGCGGTCCTCGCCCTGCTCCGAGGTTGCAGTTATGGCTGAAACAAGTGGCAGATTTCAGTGAGGATGTTCTTGGTGAAGCGCAAACATCTGACGCACTGTTCCTCGCTGAGGTCCTCGCTGAGGTTCAGGAGTTTTGCTCCCTGAACACCCTGGGAGAATATAGTCTCCTGCTGAGAGCCCTTCTCCCCCTCCTCCTCACTCTTCCAGCAGCTTGTCCTGCTTTGTGTCGCCTCTGCTCATTCTCCCTGCCATGCTGTAGGCCACTAGTGCACCCATGTCTTGGAGCAAGTGGCCTGTGCAGAATCCGTGAAGTCAGGACAAAGTACTTCAGCACCTGCCACACCGTTCCTTGTAGACTTTAGCAACTTGAAATAACTGTGCAAAGCATCAAACACTTCAGCAACACCCAGTAAAAATCAATCAGCAACTAACCTGTAAGTAGTTGATGATTCCTTTTAATAACGCTGATGGAGTGTCCTTCCTGCTGCTCTATGCATGTTCAGCTGTGCGAGGTTAAGAGAGGGTGTTAGCTGGAGCGTTGAGCTCCAAAATGGCAGCGCTGACACCAAATCAGCATTGCACGCTGATTGTCATCATGAACTGCCTACTCTGCATACCTCGGCGCACGCTCCCTGCGCCCGCGATAACGACCTGCCCAAGGTGGCATCTGGCGCAGCCCGCACCAGAAGTGTGCACCTGCGCCATGGACGCCATTGTGGACCCGAATCGGTACCCGTAGCACCCATTGTTTGAATTTTGTGGTCTGTATGTTTAAAAATCACTCGGGCCGGAATCCGAGCAGAGGTTCTTGATGCCGGACTAACAACCCTTTGTTGCTACAGTTACCGTGGGACATCTGCTACCACTATGTAAATGTTAAAAATGCAGCTGTTAGCCCTCTCTCTCCAAACTATTAATTTAGTCAGTGTAAGAATTCCATAAACTATTCATAACAATTAATTTTTCAAAATGGTATCAAATTTACATTTTAAAGTTAGTGCTAAATAGTACTTGCCACATAGTTTGAACATACTATATTTTTGCATTTTTTAAAATGTATTTTAATCAGGAATGGTAGCATTGTGGTTATGTTACTGGGCTAGTAAACCAGAGGCCTGGACTAATGGTCCAATAGACATGAGTTCAAATCCCACCACGGCAGCTGGGGAATTTAAATTCTGTGAATTGAATAAAAAGCTAGTATCAGTAATGGTGACCATGAAACTATCGGATTGTCGTAAAAGCCCATCTGGTTCACTAATGTCCTTTAGGGAAGGAAATCTGCTGTTCTTTCCTGGTCTGGCCTATATGTGACTCCAGGCCTACAGCAATGTGGTTGACTCTGAACTGCCCTCTGAAATGGCCCAGCAAGTCACTCAGTTGTAAAAAAAAATGCTACTAAAAACAATAAGAACGGATGGACCAACCGGCATCGATCTCGGCACTGGCTACGGACACAGCAGTCAACCCTGCAAAGTCCTCCTCACCAACATCTGGGGACTTTGTACCAAAATTGGGAGAGCTGTCCCACAGACTAGTCAAGCAACAGCCTGACATAGTCATACTCACAGAATCATACCTTTCAGCCAATGTCCCAAACTCCTCCATCACCATCCCTGGGTATGTCCTGTCCCACCGGCAGAACAGACCCACCAGGGGTGGCAGTACAGTGGTATACAGTTGGGAAGGAGTGGCCCTGGGAATCCTCAACATTGACTCCAGACCCCATGAAGTCTCATGGCTTCAGGTCAAGCTTGGGCAAGGAAACCTCCTGCTGATTACCACCTTCCCTCAGCTGATGAATCAGTACTCCTCCATGTTGAACACCACTTGGAAGAAGCACTGAGAGTAGTAAGGGCAGAATGTACTCTGGGTGGGGGACTTCAATGTCCATCACCAAGAGTGGCTCGGTAGCACCACTACTGACCGAGCTGGCCGAGTCCTGAAGGACATAACTGCCAGTCTGGGCCTGCGACAGGTGGTGAGAGAACCAACACGAGGGGAAAAACCTACTTTACCTCATCCTCACCAATCTACCTGTCGCAGATACATCTGTCCATGACAGCATTGGTAGCAGTGACCACCGCACAGTCATTGTGGAGACGAAGTCCCATTTTCACACTGAGGACACCCTCCACTGTGCTAAATGGGATAGATTCAGAACAGATCTAGCAGCTCAAAACTGGGCATCCATGAGGCGCTGTGGGCTATCAGCAGCAGCAGAATTGTATTCCAGCACAATCTGTAACCTCATGGCATGGCATATCCCTCACTCTACCATTACCATCAAGCCAGGGGAACAACCCTGGTTCAATAAGGAGTGTAGAAGAGCATGCCAGGAGCGGCACCAGGCGTACCTAAAAATGCGGTGCCAACCTGGGAAAGCTGCAACACAGGATTACATGCATGCTAAAAAGTGGAAGCAGCATGCTATAGACAGAGCTAAGCGATCCCACAATCAACGGATCAGGTCAATGCTCCAGTCGTGAATGGTGGTGGACTATTAAACAACTAATGGGAGGAGGTAGCTCCATGAATATCCCCATCCTCAATCATGGTGGAGCCCAGCACGTGAGTGCAAAAGACAAGGCTAAAGCGTTTGCAACCATCTTCAGCCAGAAGTGCCGAGTGGATGGTCCATATCGACCTCCTCCTGAGGTCCCCACCACCACAGAAGCCAGTCTTCAGCCAACTCAATTCACTCCACATGATATCAAGAAACGGCTGAGTGCACTGGATGCAGCAAAGGCTGTGAGCCCCAACAACATTCCAGCTATCATGCTGAAGACTTGTGCTCCAGAACTAGCTGCGCCTCTAGCCAAGCTGTTCAGTACAGCTATAACACTGGCATCTATCCGACAATGTGGAAAACTGCCCAGATATGTCCTGCCCACAAAAAGCAGGACAAATCCAATCCGGCCAATTACCACCCCATCAGTCTATTCTCAATTATCAGCAAAGTGATGGAAAGTGTCGTCGACAGTGCTATCAAGCAGCACTTACTCACCAATAACCTGTTCACTGATGCCCAGTTTGGATTCCGCCAGGACCACTCAGCTCCAGACCTCAATACAACCTTGGTCCAAACATGGACAAAGGAGCTGAATTCCAGAGGTGAGGTGAGAGTGACTGTCCTTGACATTAAGGCAGCATTTGACCGAGTGTGGCATCAAGGAGCCCTAGTAAAACTGAAGTCAATGGGAATCGGGGGAAAACTCTCCACTGGCTGGAGTCATACCTAGCACAAAGGAAAATGGTTGTGGTGATTGGAGGTCAATCGTCACAGCCCCAGGACATCGCTGCAGGAGTTCCTCAGGGCAGTGTCCTAGGCCCAACCATCTTCAGCTGCTTCATCAATGACCTTCCCTCCATCATAAGGTCAGAAGTGGGAATGTTCGCTGATGACTGCACAGTGTTCAGTGCCATTCGCAACTCCTTAGATAATGAAGCAGTCCATGCCCGTATGCAGCAAGACCTGGACGACATTCAGGCTTTGGCTGATAAGTGACAGGTAACATTTGCGCCACACAAGTGCCAGGCAATGACTATCTCCAACAAGTGAGCGTCTAACCACAGCCCCTTGACATTCAATGGCATTACTATTGCTGCATCCCCCACCATCAACATCCTGGGGGGGTCACCATTGACCAGAAACTTAACTGGACCAACTATGGCAACAAGAGCAGGTCAGAGGCTGGGTATTCTGCGGCGAGTGTCTCACCTCCTGACTCCAGGAAGTATCCAAGGAACAGCTGGTGGAATTAACTGAACTTCTGATTTACAATTTTTGAAACGGCAGCAGGAGTTAAAACAAATCTTAAAGAACATCCCAACGTGCGTTCTAAACAATGAATTACTTTTTGAAGTGCAATCATTGCTTTTTGTCGTCAAAGAGGCAGGCAATTTGTTGACTGCAAGATCCCAAAAGCAGCAAATGAATAAACAGTGAATCTATTTATGGTGGTGTAAGTGGAAGAAGAAATGTTGGCCAGGATACTGAGAGAATTCCCTGCTCTCTTAACATCCCATCTGAAAAATTGCTGAGTGGTTACATCAAGAATTAAAAATATTATGTATCTCAATAAACATAAACAAAAAGGGTAACTACAGGTTAAAAATACATTCAAGGACATCGAGCAGTGCAACACTTTAGCATAGTTTTCTATCACTCTGAGAGCTGAGTTTGGTATTAGCTTCAACCCGTTAATTTTGGCATCACAGCCAGATAGCAGAGAGAAAGGGCTAGAAATTCGGTGCAAATGCGCCTCTTGTTAGCGCTAACGGGGCGCGAATGACTTTTAGCCCGGACGCGGCACCACAACGACTCCCGCTAAATTCAGCGGGAGTTTAGCAGTGGCGGTAACTGGTACCGGCGCGCTCCGCTGCGCAGGCGATGATGACGTCATCACCGTGCGCAGCACCCCCTTTTTGCCCCGCCTGCAAAATTGGCCATGCCCCCTGACTCTGCGATGACAGCAACCGATGCAGGGGGCGGGAACGGAGTGGCAGGAGGCTCGCAGGGCGCAAACTAAACAGGAGGTGGTGGGCAGGGAAAAAGGTCGCCCAACTTACTTGTGGCCCATTGCGTCTTTGAACGCAGGCTCTGTGCCGCGATCTGGCAGCACGATCTGGCTGCTGGCACAGCACCCTGCTCCCCGGTGGTCCAGGTAGGGCCCCGCAGAGTTGTGGGCTTGGGCCCTCCCCTTTAATGAGGGGAGGAGCCCTTCCATGCGGCAGCTCTATGTGACCCAGTACGTAGCGCTGCAGAACGCACCACCCTGATATTCGGGGTTAGTGCTCTAAGAAGGAAGTGGAGCACTTGATTTAGTGCTCCACTTCCCTCTCAGGGTGCTAAATCTGAATGTCGCGGTCGCCGGCCCTAATTAGCGTCGAGCGCTAAAGTTAGCGCCCAGGCGATGTTAGCACCCCAAAATGGTCAATACCGAATTTTTCCCCCAAAGGAAAACTTCTAAGGGGTTCCTGACTTCCCCCCCAAGTTACAGAGTGCCATCAATGGCAGCCACACTGCATTGAAAGCGCCCACATAGCAACCCTTCACCTACATGAACAGGAAGGGATTCCACTCTATGAATGTGATTGATTACAGACTGAGAGAGAGAGAAGGACAGAGGGGTTGGGTAATTTACAAGTGAGAAGGAGGGGGAATAGAGGGGTTTGGAGATCAATTGCAGCGTGTAAAGGGAGAGATGGACAGGTCTGGAGATTGATTACTGAATGAAAGAGGGAAAAGGCTAGAGGGGCATGGAGTAAATTACAGAGTAAAAGAGAATAGAGAGGCCAGAGATCAATTAGAAAATGAGAGGAAGTAATGGGATTAAGGTACTTGAATGAGAGGAGGTAGTGGGATTAAGCTGCCTGAATGAGAGGAGGTAGTGGGATTAGGGTACTTGAATGAGAGGAGGTAGTGGGATTAAGGTGCCTGAATGAGAGGAGGTAGTGAGATGAAATACCTGGATATTGAGTACTGAATGAGAGAGGAAGATAGAGAACCGGAAAATAAAGATTGGAGGAGAGACTTCTAAATGTCAAGGAGGCTAAGTGACATCACCAAGCTGACTTGTACAAAGGGATCGATTGCTATTATCTCATTGCACTCCATATGCTTTTTGTTTACAAGATTTATTCAGTACTTGAATAATACAATACTGTAGTTGCATGGAATTAATGCATGAATAAACACTGTAAGAACTGCTTTTAGCAATTAGCAGTGTTTATTCCTCGCTACTGCTGCAAAAACTCAAATTCTGAACTAGTTTTAGTTTTTTTTACGCTTACACGGTGGTGCGATTTTAATTTGATTCTTATGGTAATACACTCGATGCACTGTTGGGTTGTAACACCTGGAGTGTAATAACTGTGGGTTCTGCGGATCAAGGCAGAGGCATCTTCCTGTTTGTGATAAAGATAGACTGTGCCATTGTTTCCATTCACTGTCAGTAAAGGGTTTTGCAGACAGAAATTTAATTTCTTTATTGCTAAATATTGTGGAAGTTATTTTCCTCACTAGAAATGAAGATTTAATCTCTCCAATTTGATCCCTTTTGTTTTCCTCCTCTCTTGAAGACAATGGGGTTGATTTTGACTTTTGGCAACCACCAACCGTTTGCCCGTGGCCATGGAAAAGAGGCGGCCATGACTTTGAGGTCTCCTTATTTACATTGGGGCGGCGAGCTGCGGGATGCCAAATGTGCTGGTGAAGGAGCTCCCACAATTTCTGATTTTATGAAAGATCTAACAGCAGTTTAATACTCGAATACCAGCTGAGAGCTTGTATTAATCTAATGGACACATTCTAATTAATGCAAGCTCTCGGCTAATAAACTGGTTTTAATACTTCAAAAGATGACAACACATTAAAATATAACTCTACAGATTGTAAACTCCAGTTCCAGGTGCAGCAGGGCTGTCACGGTTGCTTTTTTGCTTCCTCACTATATTCTTTTAACAAAAATGCAAACAACCAACCTCTGACCTATTGCACTGCGTCAGATATATTATAATGCTCGCAAGAGAAAAAATAATGCTTTTACTCTCCAGTGGAGAACCAGTGCATTTGACATCATATTTGCACATTTACAGCTGTGAAAGAAATTCAAAGTTCATCATGGACAGGATAAGAAAGGTGCTCAAGACTGTGCAGTGCTTGCTGCAGGATGCTGTGGTGAGAATGATTAAAAACAAAGGGATTCAATTTACATTGTGGTGACTGCTCAGCTCTTGAGTTCAGCAGTGTTCTGGATCAAAGAATTCTATGAATTAAAAAACGTTCTGTGCTTTGTTGTTGTAATAAAATATTTCATATTCAGCATCAAATCTTTGCTGGCATCATAGTACAGAAGACTGGTTTATATACTGGAAGCTGCATCCGACATTCAAAATGTGGAGGGAATTTTTGGTCTCGCCGATGTAAGTACATTTTTGACAGTTTACTAACATTAGCTCTATTTAATTTACCCTGAATTAATAGCTCATTTTGTTAAGAAAGAAACAACGCATTTATATTGCCCCTTTCACGTTCTCCAGACAGCCCAAAGTGCTTTACAGCCAATAAAGTATTTTTGAAGTCACTGTAGTCAATGTAGGCAAACACAGCAGCCAATTTGGGAGAGTTTTGAATAATGTTGTCATTAGCCACTGTTTGATTGGCTTTTTTTAATAATTCATTCTCATGATGTGGGCGTCGCTGGTAAGGCCAGAATTTATTGCCCATCCCTAGTTGCCCTGAAAAGGTAGTGGTGGGCCTTCTCCTTGTAGCAGTATTGATACAACTGAGTGGCTTGCTGCGCCACTTCAGAGAGCAGAAAGAGTCAACCATGTTGGTGTGGGACTGGAGACACATATAAAGAAAGAAAAGAAAGAACTTGCATTTACATACCGTCTTTCACAACCTCAGGATGTCCCAAAGTGCTTCACAGCCCATGAAGTATTTTGAAATGCTGTCACTGTTGTAATGTAGGGACATTTTTTTAAAATTCACTTATGGGATCTGGGCGTCGTTGGCAAGGCCAGCATTTATTGCCCATCCCTAGTTGCCCTTGAGAAGGTGGTGGTGAGCTGCCTTTTTGAACCACTGCAGTCCGTGTGGTGAAGGTACTGCCACAGTGCTGTTGGGTAGGGAGTTCCAGGACTTTGACCCAACGACGATGAAGGATCGGTGATATACTTCTAAGTCAGGATGGTGTGTGACTTGGAGGGGAACTTGGAGATGGTGGTGTTCCCATGCACCTGCTGCCCTTGTCCTTCTAGGTGGAAGAGGTCGCGGGTTTGGGAGGTGCTGCCGAAGAAGCCTTGGCGCGTTGACCCTAAATGTGGCAGCCAATTTGTGCACAGCAAGGTCCCACAAACAGCAATGAGATAATGACCAAGTAACCTGTTTTGTTGGTTTAAGGAAAATGTAGGCAGGACACCAGGAGAACGCCCCTGCTTATAGAATGATAGAATCATAGAATGGTTACAGCACGGAAGAAGGCCATTCGGCCCGTCGAGACCATGCCAGCTCTCTGCAAGAGCACTTCAGCTAGTCCCACTCCCCCGCCCTTTCCCTGTAGCCCTTCAAACATTTTTTCTTCAGATACTTATCCAACTCCCTTCTGAAAGCTGTGATTGAGTCTGCCTCCACCATCCTTTCAGGCAGTGCATTCCAGATCCTAGCCACTCGCTGAGTAAAAAAGTTTCTCCTCATGTCGCTTTTGGTTCTTCTGCCAATCACCTTAAATCTGTGTCCTCTGATTCTCGACCCTTCTGCCAATGGGAACAGTTTCTCTCTATCTACTCTGTCCAGACCACTCATGATTTTGAACACCTCTATCAAAGCTCCTCTCAATCTTCTCTGCTCTAAGGAGAGCAACCCCAGCTTCTCCAGTCTATCCAGCTAACTGAAGTCCCTCATCCCTGGAATCATCCTCGTAAATCTTTTCTGCACCCTCGCCTTCACATCCTTCCGAAAGCGCAGTGCCCAGAATTGGGCACAATACTCCAGTTGAGGCCGAACCAGTTCATCATAATTTCCACACTTTTGTACTCTATGGGCTAGATTTTCTCAATGGGAAGCTTTTGGAGGCAGGACTGCTACTTGCCGGTTTTCATTCCAGCCTCCATCAGCTTCTGGCCAACCAGCTGGATTTTCCCTGATTGACCTTGTTAAGCCCGCCCAGCGGGCTCTGCAGGCCAATTAGGGGGAAGTCAGTGACAGAGCATGTGCTGACGTGCCATCTGCCAAGAACTTTTGAAAGAAGAAATGTCATCGTTTGACAGCTCTGTGAAGCTGTCAAACACTGACATTCTGTGTAGTTTGATGAGTCCATGTGTTCAGGACTCATCAAACCTTTCAACTTTGCAGAAATCACCTGGCTGTTGGTTTGGAGGATCAAACAGCCAGTCTGTGATATCTACAATGGAGATGTCAGGACTCCATAGCGGCTGAAGGCTGTAGGCAGAAACAAAGGTAAGTGAACATTTTCTAACACTTTACACTCACCTTACATACTTACCACTCCACACTTGCACCCACCACTCACCTCTACATTGCACTTTCAGACCCCTCCGACCCCCACAGACCTCCTACTCGTCTCCTACACCCTGGCGGGGTTCCCAGAGGTCGGGAAGCCTGCACTTTGGAAGGAAAAATGGGGATAATCCTATTTTCTGCCTGTTAACTACCTGTTAACAGGCAGTTAATAGGTTTTAATCCCTTTCCCGCCTCGAGGAGACAGGACCCGGGGCAGGACAGCTTCCTGCCCCCTGGCAAGAGGGCATGGAGGCGGGTTGGGGCAGGTTTGCCACCCGCCCCCAAATTCTGCAACTTTACCGGCAGTCCCGCCTCCATACCCGCCTCCTCGGGGCTGACAAAATCCAGCCCTATGCCTCTATTCATGAAGCCCAGGATCCCGTATGCTTTTTTAACCGCTTTCTTAACCTGCCCTGCCACCTTCAATGATTTGTGCACATATGCTCTAGGTCTCTCTATTCATGCACTCCCTTTAGGATTGTACCCTTTAGTTTATACTTCCTCTTTATTCTTTCTACCTAAATGTATCACCTCACACTTATAGAAACATAGAAACATAGAAGATAGGAGCAGGAGTAGGCCATTCGGCCCCTCGAGCCTGCTCCGCCATTCAACGAGATCATGGCTGATCATCCAAATTCAGTACCCTGTCCCTGCCTTCTCCCCATATCCTTGATCCCTTTAGCCTTAAGAAATATATCCAACTCTTTCTTGAAAATTATTTAATGAACTGGCCTCTGTGGCAGAGAATTCCACAGGTTCACCACTCTCTGGGTGAAGAATTTCCTCCTCATTTCAGTCCTAAATGGCTTACCCCTTATCCTTAAACTATGACCCCTGGTTCTGGACTCCCCGGCCATCAGAAACATCCTTCCTGCATCTAGTCTGTCCAGGCCTGACAGAATTTTATAGGTTTCGATGAGATCCCCTCTCAATCTTCTAAACTCCAGTGAGTATAAGCCCAATCAACACAATCTCTCCTCATACGTCATTCCTGCCATCCCAGGTATCAGCCTGGTGAATCTTCGCTGCACTCCTTCCATGGCAAGAACGTCCTTCCTCAGGTAAGGCGACCAAAACTGCACACAATACTCAAGGTGCGGTCTCACCAATGCCCTGTACAACTGTAGCAAGACATCCTTGTTCCTGTACTCGAACCCTCTTGCTACGAAGGCCAACATACCATTTGCCTTCTTAACCGCCTGCTACACCTGCATGCTTACCTTCAGCGACTGGTGCACAAGAACGCCCAGGTTTCTTTGCACTTCCCCTTCTCCCAATCTATTGCCATTCAAATAATAATCTGCCTTCCTGTTTTTGCCACCAAAGTGGATAACCTCACATTTATCCACATTATAGTGCATTTGCCATGTTTCTGCCCAATCACCCAACCTGTCCAAATCGTACTGCAGTTTCACGACATCCTCCTCACAGCTTACCCTCCCACCCAGCTTTGTGTCGTCTGCAAATTTGGAGATATTACATCCAATTCCCTCGTCCAGATCATTAATATATATTGTGAACAGCTGGGGTCCTAGGACCGATCCTTGCGGTACCCAACTAGTCACTGCCTGCCACTCGGAAAACGACCCGTTTATTCCAACTCTTTGCTTTCTGTCCGCCAACCAGTTCTCTATCCAAGTCAATACTTTGCCCCCAATCCCATGTGCCTTAATTTTGCACGCTAATCTCTTATGCGGGACCTTATCGAAAGCCTTCTGAAAGTCCAAATATACCACATCCACTGGTTCTCCCTTATCTATTTTGCCAGTTGCATCCTCAAAAAATTCCAGTAGATTAGTGAAGCATGATTTACCTTTTGTAAATCCATGTTGACTTTGTCCGATCCTGTCACTGCTTTCCAAGTGCTCTGCTATTACATTTTTTATAATGGACTCTAGCATTTTCCCCACTACCGATGTCAGGCTTACCGGTCTATAATTCCCCGCTTTTTCTCTACCACCTTTTTTGAATAGTGGGGTAACATTAGCTACCCTCCAATCCATGGGTACTGTTCCAGGGTCTGTCGAGTTCTGGAAGATGACCAGCAATGCATCTACTATTTCTAGGGCCACTTCCTTAAGTACCCTGGGATGTAGATTATCAGGCCCTGGGGATTTATCGGCTTTCAGTCCCATCAATTTTCCTAACACCATTTCCCTACAAATACTGATTTCTTTCAGTTCCACCCTTTCATCAGACCCTATGTTCCCCGGCATCTCTGGGAGGTTATTTGTGTCCTCCTTTGTGAAGACAGAACCAAAATATGTATTTAGCTGGTCTACCATTTCTTTGTTCCCCATTATAAATTCCCCTGATTCTGACTGCAAGGGACCTACGCTTGACTTCACCAACCTTTTTCTCTTCACATATCTATAAAAGCTTTTACAGTCAGTTTTTATGTTCTCTGCAAGCTTACTCTCATATTCTATTTTCCCTTTCTTAATTAAGCCCTTTGTCCTCCTTTGTTGAATCCTAAACTGCTCCCAATCCTCAGGATTATTGCTTTTTCTGGCCAATTTATATGTCCTCTGCTTGGATCTTATGCTATCCCTAATATCCCTTGTTAGCCACGGTTGAGTCACCTTTTTTGTTTTATTTTTATGCTAAACTGGGATGAACAAATTCTGTAGCTCGTCCATTCGGTCTTTGAATGTTTGCCATTGCCTATCCACCGTCAACCCTTTGAGTGCCATTCCCCAATCAATCCTACCCAACTCGCTCCTCAGACCATCGTAGTTTCCTTTATTTAAATTGAGGACCCTAGTCTCTGAGTCAACGACTTCATTCTCCATCTTAATAAAGAATTCGATCATATTATGATCGCTCCGACCCAAGGGGCCTCATACAACAAGACTGCTAATTATCCAAGTCATTAATATATATCAAGAAACGCAGTGGTCCTAGAACTGACCCCTGGGGTACGTGTACCTTCCTCCAGCCTGAAAAACAGCTGTCCACCACTACTCTCTGTTTCCTGTCACTTAGCCAATTCTGTGTCCATGCTGCCACTGTCCCTTTTATTCCATGAGCTTCAACTTTGCTGACAAGCCTATTATGTGGCACTTTGTCGAATGCCTTTTGGAAATCCATGTACACTCCATCAACCGCATTGCCCTCATCAACCCTCTCTGTTACCTCATCAAAAAACTCGATCAAGTTGGTTAAACACGATTTGCCTTCAACAAATCCATGCTGGCTTTCCTTAATTAATCCAACTTGTCCAAGTGACTTTTAATTTTGTCCCTGATTATTGTTTCTAAAAGCTTTCCCACTACTGAGGTTAAACTGACTGGCCTGTAGTTGCTGGGCTTATTTTTACACCCTTTTTTGAACAAGGGTGTAACATTTGCAATTCTCCAGTCCTCTGGCACCACCCCTGTTTTTATGGAGGATTGGAAGATTATGGCCAGTACCTCCATGATTTCTTTCTTCACTTCCCTCAGCGTCCTAAGATGCATCCTATTCGGTCCTGGTGACTTATCTATTTTAAGTACAGCCAGCCTTTCTAGTACCTCCTCTTTATCAATTCTTATCCCATCCAGTATCTCCTCTACCTCCTCCTTCACTATGTCTATGGCAGCATCTTCTTCCTTGGTGAAGACAGATGCAAAGTACTCATTTAGCACCTCAGTCATACCCTCTGCCTCCATGTCTAGATCTCCTTTTTGGTCCCTAATCGACCTCACCCCTCCTCTTACTACTCATTAACTATTTATATGCCTATAGCAGAATTTTGGATTACCTTTTATGATAGCTGTGTGGTAAACCACTGTTGTTAGTATTGTTGTTCACTGTTGTTCACTGTTGTTCACTCTTGCACATTGTTGTACTTGTCTGTGCATGCCTCAGCTGACTCCGCCCCTGGCTCCACCCTCATGGCCGGGTATAAAGGTGACTGCTCGGCAGCCCCCTGCCCTTTTGGATACCAGGCAACCACAAGAGGCATGCTCTGTTCTTTGGTAATAAAAGCCTGTTTGTTACACTCTCAACTTCCAGTCTTTTGTAGTAATTGATAGTGCATCAATTTTATTACCAAATTTAAATGTTGGCTCCGAATGCTGATCAACCGATGGCGCAAAACGCTGAGCAGCAGGCGCTGCTGCGAGCCCTCAGACCAACATGCCTGGACCTAGACCCCCAAGAAGCGGGTTCATCGACTAAATTCGCACAATGGCTGCGTTGCTTTGAGGCATATCTGGAAGCCTCAACCGTGACTCTCGATGAAAATAAACTGAAAATCCTGGCCTCAAAGGTGAGCCACCAAGTCTATACTTTAATCCAAGATGCGACGACCTACGCGGCGGCTATCGACCTACTGAAAGGGCAGTATGCACGCCCGGTTAACACGGTCTATGCCAGGCACCTTTTAAGATCTCGCAGACAGCAGCCCGGGGAATTGGTGGAGGCCTTCCTACGGGCACTGTGGGTACTCGGACGCGGCTGCGACTGCAAGGAAGTATCGGCCGCGGCACATGCGGAGGGACTGATACGAGACGCTTTCGTTGCGGGTCTAAGGTCCGACTACTCCCGGCAGAGGCTGCTGGAGAAGGGTGAAGTAGACCTGACAAAGGCAGTGTCCTTCGCGCTCTCGCTCGACGCGGCCCACAGAAATATGGACGCTTTCTCCCCTAATTGCCCCGTGCCGTGGACGCCGCAATCTTGGGCCATGGGACCGCCACCTCCGATTGCTGCAGCGATGTCCAAGGCACAAAAATGCTATTTTTGTGGCCAAGCTAAACACCCTAGAGCACGCTGCCCCGCGAAGAATGCTACCTGCTCCGGCTGCGGGAAGAAAGGTCACTACGTTAGCGCCTGCAAAGGGAAGACCGCTAACGCCAGCAGCGCCGCGTGTGAACCGTGGGCGCAGCCATCTTGTCCGCCATCTTGGGCTCCCCCAGCCGCGTGGGGATCGGGACCGTGGGCGCCGCCATTTTGTCCGCCATCTTGGACGCCTCCGACTTCGGTTACGGGGGACCCGGACTCCACCACCGCCTCATCAGACGACCGCATCGACGCGCTTGAACATACGCTGGCTTCCGTGACGCTGGATCAATCTCTCCCGCATCAACTGTCCAGGTCCATGATGGACATTACGGTAAACGGTCGCGCCACTACCTGCCTTTTTGACAGCGGGAGCACGGAGAGTTTTATACACCCCGACACGGTGCGCAGTTACTCTCTCCCGGTCCTGCCGACGCGTCATCGCATCTCTATGGCTTCCAAAGCCCAGTCAGCGGACATCGGTGGCTACTGTATGGTAACTCTTTCAGTGCGGGGTACTGAATACAAAAATTTTAAACTTCTGGTCCTGCCCCATCTCTGCGCTGCCGTCCTACTGGGGTTGGATTCTCAGTGCCACCTTAAGAGTGTCACTTTAGCGTACGGTGAACCCCTCCCCCCTCTCACAGTCTGCAGCCAGCAGTTTTTAAATCGCCCGCCGCGCGCCATTTGCAGCCTCTCCACCCTTAAAGTCTACCCCCCCTCCTTGTTCGCTAACCTCACCCGCGACTGTAAGCCCATCGCTACCAAAAGTAGGCGTTACAGTGCCGGGGATAGGGGTTTCATTAAATCCGAGGTAGCGAGACTCCTGAAGGAAGGGATTATCGAGAGCAGCAATAGCCCATGGCGAGCACAAGTGGTGGTGGTGAAGGCTGGCGGCAAACAGCGCCTAGTTATTGACTACAGCCAGACGATCAACCGCTACACTCAGCTGGATGCATATCCACTCCCCCGCATATCTGACATGGTCAATCAGATAGCACAATACCGGGTGTTCTCGATGATTGATCTGAAGTCGGCATACCACCAGCTCCCCATCAGGGCTGAGGACCACCAGTACACAGCTTTTGAAGCTGACGGTCGGCTCTATCACTTTCTCAGAGTTCCCTTCGGCGTCACCAACGGAGTTTCTGTCTTCCAACGGGAGATGGACCGGATGGTTGACCAGAACGCGCTCCAGGCCACTTTCCCATATCTAGACAACGTCACCATCTGCGGCCACGACCAGCAGGACCACGACGTTAACCTAGAGAAATTCCTCCGGACGGCCCAGCGGCTGAATCTCACATACAACAAAGACAAATGTATGTTTCGTATTACGCGCCTTGCTATTCTTGGCTGCGTAGTGGAGAATGGAGTCATCGGCCCAGACCCCAATAGAATGCGCCCCCTTATGGAGCTCCCCTCCCCCACTGCCAGAAAGCACTGAAGAGATGCCTGGGGTTTTTCTCTTACTATGCTCGGTGAGTGCCCAACTATGCGGATAAAGCCCGACGCCTCATCAAGTCCGCCTCCTTCCCCCTGACAGCAGAGGCCTGTGCAGCCTTCACTCTCATAAAAGGAGACATTGCGAAGGCCACAATGCACGCTGTGGATGAGTCCCTCCCTTTTCAAGTGGAGAGCGACGCATCCGACTTTGCCCTAGCTACAACCCTTAACCAGGTGGGGAGACCCGTGGCCTTTTTCTCAAGGACCCTCCAGGGCCCCGAGATTCGACACTCCTCTGTCAAAAAGGAGGCCCAGGCCATTGTGGAAGCCGTGTGACATTGGCGGCATTACCTGGCCGGAAAACGATTTACCCTGCTCACTGACCAGCGTTCAGTGGCTTTTATGTTTCATAATAAGCAGCGGGGCAAAATCAAGAATGACAAGATCTTAAGGTGGAGAATCGAACTCTCCACCTACAATTACGATATCTTGTACCGGCCCGGGAAACTCAATGAGCCCCCAGATGCCCTATCACGTGGTACGTGCGCCAACGCGCAGGTTGATAGACTACAGACCCTCCACAATTACCTCTGCCACCCGGTTCTTCCATTTTATCAAATCCCGTAACCTGCCCTACTCCATCGAGGAGGTCAGGACCATGACCAGGAACTGCCAGATCTGTGCCGAGTGCAAGCCGCATTTTTATAGGCCAGACAGAGCGAGCCTGATCAAAGCCACGCGCCCCTTCGAGCGGCTGAGCATCGATTTTAAAGGGCCCCTCCCCTCCTCTGACCGCAATGTGTACTTCCTCAATATAATTGATGAGTACTCCCGTTTCCCGTTTGCCATCCCTTGCTCGGACATGACCAGTACCACGGTCATTAAATGTCTGAATGACCTCTTCGCCTTGTTCGGTTTCCCTAGCTATATCCATAGCGACAGGGGCTCATCCTTTATGAGCAACGAACTTCGGCAGTACCTGCTCGCGAGAGGCATTGCTACAAGCAGGACCACCAGCTACAACCCCCGGGGGAACGGCCAGGTGGAAAGGGAGAATGCGACGGTCTGGAAGGCAGTCCTTTTAAACTTAAAATCTAAGGGCCTTCCGACCTCCCGCTGGCAGGAGGTCCTCCCTGCGGCGCTCCATTCCATTCGGTCGCTGCTCTGTACAGCCACCAATGCCACTCCTCACGAGAGAATGTTCTCCTTCCCCAGGAAGTCCACGTCGGGGATTTCGCTACCAACATGGCTGACTTCTCCAGGACCCGTCCTACTGCGGAAGCACGTGAGGACCCATAAGGCGGACCCCCTGGTCGAGAGGGTGAGCCTCCTCCACGCCAACCCGCAGTATGCTTACGTGGTGTACCCGGATGGGTGGGAGGACACAGTCTCCATTCGAGACCTCGCACCTGCGGGTGCTCCTGAAACACCCTCTTCGCCACCCACCGCTACTCATGCCTACCCCCAGGACACAGTCCCCGCATGAGACCTCGCACCTTCGGGTGCCTCTGAGAGACCACTATCGCTACCTCCCATTACCCGCGCTCCAACCCCTGTAGACGGCATGCAGCAGCCCCAGGGCCCACCACCAGCTACACCTCCTATGAATGAGACACCGGGTTCAACGTTGGATGCTGCACCATCACCGCCGCTGCTGCGACGCTCAGGACGGCTTACAAGGCCTCCTGATAGACTTCAGTACACGAACTTTTAGTGCACTTCACCCCTTCTAAACAAGGGGTGAATGTGGTAAACCACTGTTGTTAGTATTGTTGTTCACTGTTATTCACTCTTGCACATTGTTGTACTTGTCTGTGCATGCCTCAGCTGACTCCGCCCCTGGCTCCACCCTCATGGCCGGGTATAAAGGTGACTGCTCGGCAGCCCTTTTGGATACCAGGCAACCATGAGAGGCATGCTCTGTTCTTTGGTAATAAAAGCCTGTTTGTTACACTCTCAACTTCCAGTCTTTTGTAGTAATTGATAGCGCATCAAGCTGCCATTCTATTCTCATATCCTCTTTTTGCCCCTCTTTTTTTCTTTTTCACTGCTCCTCTGAACTTTCTATATTTAGTCTGAAGCTCAGATGTATTCTTGACCTGACATCTGTCATACACGCTCTTTTTCTGCTTCATCTTACCCTCTGGGCTCGATTTTGCCGGCGCTCAGGGGGTGGGTTTTGAGGCGGGTCAAGTGGTAAAATGTCAAAAAATGCCGGCGGGTTCCTATCCCGCCGTCAACCCACCTCTGTGCAACTTTGCCAAAGGCGGGCTCACAGACTCCCATTCAGTCCCGTCACCAAGCGGCGGGATATTCCCTTAAGGCAGTAAATTGGTTGTTAACTGCCTGTATAATCCTATTTTGCCTGCCCTTTTAAATTTTACCACATTTTCAGCATGTTCCACGTCGTTCCCAAACCACGCCAGCTAATTGTGTCCGGTTAACAAGTGGCTGGCTTCCTGACAGTTGCAGCTCCACCATAAAAATGGAGCTTTCAGCAAGGATCAGTTGTAGGTGGCAGAACTTTGTTTCTTCAGGTCTTGGAAAACTTTTTGCAGGTCTACTGATTTTGGAAGTGGTGAAGCTGAGATCCATCTCCAGTGTGGCCTCCTGGGAAAACCCTCTCCCCACATTGACTGAGCATTTCCTCAACTGGGATATCTACCAGCAGCATGGGAACCATTTATACCCTGGTCCTCAGATTCAGAGGAAGAGCAGCCGCGGCAGCAGCAGAACCAGGAACAACAGCAGCAGCAACAACAGGAGCGGCAACCTGCTGCTCACCCACCTGATGCTGCACAGGGCAGAGGGCGTCAGCGCAGGAAAGCACGTCACCGCAGGAGATACCCCCAACACAGCGCTTACAGGCCGAGGAGGAGCTTCCTCAACATGAGTGAGCAGCAGTGCCAAAGGAGGCTGAGTCCTTCGTGAGAGGTAGTCGGTGACATCTACGCGATGCTGCACCAACACCTGGAGCCCAGAGGAGCGGGTGGACACCCCTTACCAGTGGCTATCAAAGTCACCACTGCCCTCAATTTATTTGCTTCAAAGTCCTCCCAGGGATCATCAGCAGGCATCAGTGGCATCTCCCAGTCGGCCGCACACACTTGCATCACGCAGGTTACTGATGCCCTCTTTGTAAAGGCGCACAATTACATCCACTTCTCGACGGATCAAGCAAGTATAATCACGCGTGCGGTTGGCTTTGCAAATATGGCAGGCATGCCAATGGTGCAGGGTGTCATAGACTGCACAAATGTGGCCCGTAGGGCACCCCATCACAACCCAGCTGTTTTTGTCAACTGCAAGGGCTTCCACTCCCTCAACGTCCAGCTGGTGTGTAACCACAAGAAGGACATTTTGCATGTTTGCGCCAAGTACCCTGACAGTTGCCATGACTTGTTCATCCTGCGGCAGTCTAGTGTGCCTCCGCTCTTCAATCCGCCAACCCAACATTCCGGATGGCTACTTGGAGACAAGGGCTAGCCCCTGAAGAGGTGGCTAATGACGCTGTTGAGGAGTCCATCGAACGAAGCTGAGGAGCGCTACAATGCCAGCCACATTTCCACCAGATCCACCATCGAGCAAACCATCGACTTGCTGAAGATGCGATTCAGATGCCTTGACAGATCAGGTGGAGCCCTACAGTACTCAGCTGCCAGGGTCTCCAGAATCATCATGGTCTGCTGTGCACTGCACAACATCGTACAGCATCGTGGCTTGCAGCTGCCTGAAGAACAAGTGGCTCAGCGTATAGCCTCCTCAGAGGAGGAGGAGGAGGAGGAAGGAGACCTTGCGTAGTCGGATCATCCAGCTGCAGCAGCACGCGAGCACATTGCTGCCCGTGATGCAAGGGATGCACTAATCTTTGCCAGATTCGCTTAGGTAGATGAATCAAACACATCTGGCTGGCACCTTCTTACCACACCATAGACACAGGAAAGGTCCCGGCAGATTGGAAAACTGCTAATGTAATGCCCTTATTTAAGAAGGGAAGTAGACAAACTATAGACCAGTTAGCCTAACATCTGTGGTTGGTAAAATGTTGGAGTCCATTATTAAGGAAACAGTAACAGGGCATTTGGATAAACATAGTTTAATAGGACAGAGTCAGCATGGTTTTGTGAAGGGGAAATCATGTTTGACAAATTTGCTCGAATTTTTTGAGGGCGTAACATACAGGGTGGATGGGGGGAACCAGTGGATGTGGTGTATTTGGACTTCCAAAAGGCATTTGACAAGGTTCCACACAAAAGATTACTGATCAAGATAAAAAAATCACAGGATTGGGGGTAATATACTGGCATGGGTGGAAGATTGACTATCTAACAGAAAACAAAGAGTTGGGATAAATGGTTTGTTCTCGGGCTGGCAATCAGTAACTAGTGGTGTTCCACAGGGGTCAGTGCTGGGACCCCAACTCTTTACAATCTATATAAACGATTTGGAGGAAGGGACCGAGTGCAACATATCCAAGTTTGCCGACGATACAAAGATGGGAGGGAAAGCAGTGAGTGAGGAGGACATAAAAAACCTGCAAAAGGACATAGACAGGCTAAGTGAGTGGGCAGAGATTTGGCAGATGGAATATAATACTGGAAAGTGTGAGGTTATGCACTTTGGCAGAAAAAATCAAAGAGCAAGTTATTATCTAAATGGAGAAAAACTGCAAAGTGCTACAGTACAAAGGGATCTGGGGGTCCTGGTGCATGAAACACAAAAAGTTAGTATGCAGGTGCAGCAGGTGATCAGGAAGGCCAATGGAATCTTGGCTTTTATTGCAAGGGGGATGGAGTATAAAAACAGGGAAGTCTTGCTGCAGTTATACAAGGTATTGGTGATGCCACACCTGGAATACTGCATGCAGTTTTGGTTTCCATATTTAACAAAAGACATACTTGCTCTCGAGGCAGTTCAGAGAAGGTTCACTCGGTTGATTCCGGAGATGAGGGGGTTGACGTATGAGGAAAGGTTAAGTAGGTTGGGCCTCTACTCATTGGAGTTCAGAAGAATGAGAGGCGATCTTATCGAAACATATAAGATTGTGAGGGGGCTTGATCGGGTGGATTCAGTGAGGATGTTTCCACTGATGGGTGAGACTAGAACTAGGGGGCATAATCTTAGAATAAGGGGCTGTCCTTTCAAAACTGAGAAGAGGAGAAACTTCTTCACTCAGAGGGTAGTAAATCTATGGAATCTGCTACCCCAGAGAGCTGTGGAAGCTGCAACATTAAATAAATTTAAAACAGAGATAGACAGTTTCCTAGCTGATAAGGGAATTAGGGGTTACGGGGAGAGGGCAGGGAAGTGGACGTGAGTCTAGGTTCGGATCAGCCATGATCCTATTGAATGGCGGAGTAGGCCCGAGGGGCCGTATGGCCTACTCCTGCTCCTATTTCTTATGTTCTTATGGACAAGAACCTATGGCTTCCTACCACTCTAACCACCATCATGACAAATACAAGTCGCCCTGAGCCCTCAATGTGGAACTTCCATTTCCGAAATCACATAGGTCAGAACTTCAACAGTTTACCATCACTTCTGTTTAATGCATTCACAAAAGGATGGCAGTTTCAAAAATTTAACACAACAGAACACCCAAGTGACTACCCTTGTGACTAATTGTGCTTTATCTTCCTCTTATGTGTGCTTCTACGTGGTGCTTCCCCTGTGGCTTCAGCAGATGTGGAGGCACCTTGCTCACTTTCATGCTGCTCCTGCTTCGACACCTTTGGCGGGCGTCCTCTGGGTTTGCGAGCCCCTGAGGGCTCGGCAACAGTCTGCTCCTCCTGCGGCTGTGCAGGGGCTAAGACACCTATCTCAGTTGGGTGAGGACTCTGGTGGGGCTCTGACCAAGGGTTATTCCGTGGCATGTGAGCACTTGGAGAGGAGCCCACACTTCCTTGTTGCCTGCCACCAACATCCCTCTCATGGGTCAGCCCCACTTCAGTGCTAGCAAGTGGCTGGACAGCACCTTGCTGCAGATCAGGGGGCCATGAAGACCCGTATCTGCAGTGGTAGTCCTACTTAAAAGGTCTTCCATGAAGCTCTGGATTCTCTGCTCAATAGCTGTCCATCACTCCTCCAGAGATGCCAATCTATTCTTAACATTCACCATGTTTTCCTGACCCTGGCGACTTATTTCCACGATGGCCATAGCTATCCTTTCCTCTACCATAGCCATCCTTTCCACGGAGGTTGCCATCCTTTCCATGGTGGTGCATTCATGCACCATTGCCTCCACAAAGGCTCTGCTCATGTTAGAGATGGACTCCTCCATCCTCTCTGCACTCACAGTAACCCTGGAGACAAAACCTGCCAGAGACTCCTGTACCTGTTCCTGGAGTTCCAGCACCGCTCTCTTTCTGGATGGACCCAGAGGCACAGGGTCCACATGCAGCTGAGCAGAGCTGGGAGCACCCTGCGGCCTCTGACGAGGACCCTCCACTGCTGTCCCTGTCTCCACCATCTGCTGATGCTCACTTGTGAGCTGTGATACACCAGGTGACAACACTACTCTATCTCACGAAGGTCCCACCGAGGTGTGTGTTTCTGCGCTGGTGCTGGGTGCACTTAATTCTGCTGACGCTGCGCCCTCAGAGGTTGCAGCTTCCTCTGAGGAGTGTTCTGGCTCTGCTTCTTCCTCCTGGACAGTGGGGGGGGAGGCTGTCGATGGTCCTGTGAGGGAGTAAAGGCATGAGTTAGACATGTGATATTAACGTAGCATGCACATGGAATTGTGCAGATGATCATAAGTCAATCTGTATGAGCATCAGAAGCCATATCAGTCACTCATGCAATGTAAATGAGAGAGATGCAAAACTCTTCTGTCACCAGCTTGCTCTGATGTGCCCGACTGTCCGTCCCCCACTTCCAGGGCCGCCTCCTCAGCGCTGGTGAGATGGTCTATTGAGGGTGGCCCTCCTCCTGTTTTCGCCTTTTCCCTCTTATTGTGGGCTCTCTTTTCCTGCAATGAGGGACACAAGTGGAGTTTGAGTGAGAATGATGGAGTGAGTGTAGAGAATCCATAGCATAGATGCTTAGAAGGAGACATAGATGGAGTGAGGTCCCAATACCAAGGGCCCTCCCTGTGTGTTGTTATTTGTTGTCATTGCATAACAGTGATAGGGAGTGTGAGGACAGCATAGTGAAGTGATTGTGTACCTAGCGAGAGAGGGAATGGTTAAGAGTGCAAGGGATGTAAGGGTAAAGTGGGCTGTGTAGGAGTAGGTTGACAATGCAGAGTGCTGGTGCTGAGAGGAGATGGGGAGTAGAATGAGGGTAAAGGTGCTGGTATACTCACTTTTCCTGTGCGGACAAGGTCATTGAACCTTTTTCGGCACAGCAGCCAGGTTCTGCTGCACATAGATCTGGAGCTTACCTCCTGTGCCAGTTGCAGCCACACAGCTTTGGTCTGCTGGGGAGGTTTTTCCTCCCAGAGGAAGGAAAGAGCACCTCCTTTTGAGCTCTGGCTCCCTCCACCAGAGCATGGAGGCAGTCATCATCGAAGTGAGGTGAGGCCTTGGGCCTTGAGCTAGACATTTCAGTAGCAAACACTTAGCACACTCTGGAAGTACAAAGGGAGCAAAATGAACCAAGGCTGCTTGGAGCCCTTAAATGCAGCTGGATAAATGATGTCAGCAGAGGTGAGTTTCAGACCCAAAAGACTAATTGGGCCAGGGGAGTGCACATGCGGGGAATCAATCGCCCAATTAGGGCAAAATCACAAATTTATCCCGTCTGACAGCGGAGGTGGGAGTGGGACCCGCCGACGACCTGACCCGCACCCAACCCGCCACCAATGGCAAAATCGAGCTCTCTATCTCTTTCGTCATCCAGGGAGCTCTGGCTTTAGTTGCCCTACCTTTCCCCCTAGTGAGAATGCACCTCGACTGTACCCGAACTATTTCTTCTTTAAAGGCAGCCCATTGTTCCATTACAGTTTTGCCTGCCAATCTTTGATTCCAATTTACTCGGGCCAGATCCATTCTCATCCCACTGAAATTGACCTTCCTCCAATTAAGTATTTTTACTCCAGATTGCTCCCTGTCCTTTTCCATAGCTAATTTAAACCTTATGGTCACTGTTGCCTAAATGTTCACCTACTGACGCTTGCTCTACTTGACCTACCTCATTCCCCAAAACCAGATCCAGCAATGCCTCCTTCCTCGTTGGGCCGGAAACGTACTGATCAAGAAAGTTCTCCTGAACACACTTCAGAAATTCTTCCCCCTCTCTGCCCTTTATACTATTACAATCCCAGTCTATATTAGGATAGTTGAAGCCCCCCATTATCACTACTCTATAGTTCTGGCATCTCTTTGTAATTTCACTGCAAATTTGCTCCTCCATATCTTTCCCACTATTTGCTGGTCTATAGAATACACCTAGTAGTGTAATGGCACCTCTCTTATTTCTTAACTCTAGCCATATAAATTCTGTCCTTGACCCCTCCAGGACATCCTCCCTCTCCAGCACTGTAACATTCTCCTTGACCAATACTGCCAGACCACCTCCTATCTTTCCTTCCCTATCTTTCCTGAACACCTTATATTCAGGAATATTTAATACCCAATCCTGCCCTTTTTGAGCCAGGTCTCAGTTATTGCCACAACATCATTTTCCCATGTGGCTAGTTGTGCCTGCAGCTCACCAACCTTACGTATTATGTTTCGTGCGTTCACATACATACACTGTAAACCTATCTTAGACCATCCTGTGTTCCCTCTTAGTCTGACCCCACCTAATACCTCACTATTTCTTACTTTAGTGCTATCCGTCTCACCCAATCCTTTGTGCAGTTTATTTCCTCTTTCTAATGCTACATCCTGGTGCCCATCCCCCTGCCAACTTAATTTAAACCCTCCCCAACAGCACCAGCAAACCTCCCCCGCGAGGATATTGGTTACAGTCCTGTTGGGGTGCAGCTCATCCGGCCTGCACAGGTCCCACCTCCCCCAGAACCAGCCCCAATGCCCCAGGAATCTGAAGCCCTCCCTCCTGCACCATCTCTCCAGCTACGCATTCATCTGCTCTATCCTATTTCTATACTCACTCGCGCATGGCACCGGGAGTAATCCAGAGATTACTACCTTTGAGGTGCAGCTTTTTAATCGCTTTCCCAGCTCCTTGAAATCTGCCTGCAGGACCTCATCCTTCTTTCTACCTATGTCGTTGGTATCGATATGGACTACGACCTCTGGCTGTTCACCCTCCCCCCCTCAGAATGTTCTGTAGCCGCTTGGTGACATCCTTGACCTTGGCACCAGGGAGGCAACATACCATCCTGGAGTCATGTCTGCGGCTGCAGAAACGCTTGTCTGCTCCCCTAACTATCGAGTCCCCTACCACTATTGCTTTCCCTATCTTCCTCCTTCCCCACCCCCCCCCACCCCCCGTACAGCTGAGCCAGCCGTGGTGTCGTGGACTCGGCTCTGGCTATACTCTCCAGAGGAACCATTGCCCTCACCAGTACTCAGAACAGAATACTGGTTGGAGAGCAAGATGCACTCAGGGGAGTCCTGCACTACCTGCCTGCCCCTCCTCTTCTGTCTGGCGGTCACCCATTCTCTCTCTGCTTGCACACTCTTTATCTGTGGGGTGACCACCTCCTGAAATGTGCTATCCACGAAGCTCTCTGCTTCATGGATGCACTGCAGTGACGCCAGCTGCTGCTCAAGCTCCAAAACCCGGAGCTCGAGCTCCTCCAGCTGACAACACTTCCTGCACACATGGTTGTCCAGGACACGGGAAGCGTCCTGGAGTCCCCACATGGCACAGGATGTGCATTCCGCGGAACTGAGCAACCCTGCCATGCCTTTATTTATTCGACTATTAACTAACTTTACAGAAACTTAAGACTATGCCATGGGATCTTTCACATCCACCTGAGAGTGCGGATAGGGCCTCGGTTTAACGGCTCGTCCGAAAGAAGCCAGACTGGGCAGGTTTCCTTCCCTAAAAGATTTTAGTGATCCAGTTGGGTTTTTACAATAATCTGACGAATAGACTCGATGTAACTTTTGTTATTTGGGGATGTTCGCTGATGACTGCACAGTGTTCAGCGCCAGTCACAACTCCTCAGATAATGAAGTGGTCCATGCCCGCATGCAACAAGACCTGGATGACGGTCAGGCTTGGGCTGATAAGTGGCAGGTAACATTCGCGCCACAGAAGTGCCAGGCAATGACTATCTCCAACAAGCGAGAGTCTAACCACTGCCCCTTGACATTCAACGGCATTACCATCACCGAATCCCCCACCATCAACATCCTGGGGGTCACCATTGACCAGACACTTAACTGGACCAGCCACATAAATACTGTGGCAACAAGAGCAGGTCAGAGGCTGGGTATTCTGTGGCGAGTGTCTCACCTCCTGACTGTCCAAAGCCTTTCCACCATATACAAGGCACAAGTAAGGAGTGTGATGGAATAGTCTCCACTTGCCTGGATGAATGCAGCTCCAACACCACTCAAGAAGCTCGACACCATCCAGGACAAAGCAGCTGCTTGATTGTCACCCCATCCACCACCTTAAACATTCGCTCCCTCCACCACCAGTGTACCGTGGCTGCAGTGTGTACCATCTACAAGATGCACTGCAGCAACTTGCCAAGGCTTCTTCGGCAGCACCTCCCAAACCCGCGACCTCTTCTACCTAGAAGGACAAGGGCAGCAGGCGCATGGGAACACCACCACCTCCACGTCCCCTCCAAGTCACACACCATCCTGACTTAGAAGTATATCGCCGATCCTTCATTGTCGCTGGGTCAAAATCCTGGAACTCCCTCCCTAACAGCACTGTGGGAGTACCTTCACCACACGGACTGCAGCGGTTCAAGAAGGCGGCTCACCACCACCTTCTCAAGGGCAATTAGGGATGGGCAGTAAATGCTGGCCTTGCCAGCAATGCACATATCCCATAAGCGAATAAAAAAACCAGTGCCTGAAACGTGCTTCACTATCCCCCTCTAGTGGTGAAACAGGAAAATGTCTTTGATTGTAACATGCCAAATGAAGTCCACCTAATTGAGGGCTATGTAACTAACATCTGTCATTTTAGCTGATTGGCTTCAGAAAAAAAAAACTTTCTGTTTAACATTTTCACTTTTCTAAAAAAAATAGCCCTAGTAAACCTAACCAAATTCATATTACCTCACATTACCCTTTTGTAGAACATGAGCAGTCAACCAAGTCTTGCAATATTGGTCCTTAGGTGGCACCTAGGAGAAGCACTAGAATAGGAGAAAGTAAAGCTTGTCTAGCCACCCAGGGAAAACATGGTGTTAGGCCTGTGTTCCCTTTGGACTTTGTTGTAATAAAATAAAATGTTCATTTATGTCATGCTTTGTTATTCATGGAGGCTAGAGTCTTACAGTAAAGGGTGCACTTATTTGATGGTGACTATTCAATCAAGTAATCCTTATTGGCACGGTCACGATCGAAAGTGAAGCAGCGCTGACTAAGGTAATGTGCTAAACTGAAGAGAAGACTTCAGTGATCAGCTGTGCTCTGATGCCCTTGTTGCAGTCACTGAGTTGTCCTCTAAATGATGATGGTCATCCTGCTGCTCTCTTCCATGTACTTCTGCCTCCAAAGCTGCTCAGGCCACCTCCCTAGGAATGTCCAAGTCCAGACCTTTTCGTAGGGCAGGGCATACTGCAGAGCCCCTGCAGACTTGTCAAGTTAGCAAAAACGTCTCTTTAAAGTCCCAGTGTTCCTCTCACTGACCATTCTTGTGAGATATGGACCTCATTGTAGTGCTCCTCCGCTGGCATTTGGCCCACGCTGAGTGGAGTCCTTATCCATGAGAGCAGGAGGTGGATTTTGTCATCCATAAGCAATCTGTTCACATGGTTGTCTTCTTTGAAGAGGTCAGGGAGGGTACCATTTTGAAGGATGACTACAACCTGACAACTTCCAGCATATCTCTGGTTGATATGGAGAATCTTTTGCATGGTGTCACACACAATCTGTACATTCAGGGAGAAGTCCTTCCTGTTGAGGAAATTGTGCTTTTGTAGCAGAGCTCGCAAAGTAAAGTGGGTGCCATCTATTACACCCTGAATCTTGGGAAAGCCAGCAACCCCGTAAAACTGGATGGCCTTATCTTGCTGCTGCCTTGCTGTGATGCCAAAGTTGATGAATTGCCAAGCTCCCTTGTAAAGTGCATTGGTCACCTGAGGAATGCATGCCTGCTATGCTGAAATTACAAATGCCCCCTATCGCTGCCTGAAATGACCCTGTGCCGTGAAAGTTGAGTGTGGTCATCACCTTCATAGACACAGAGAGAGCAGTGCGGGCAGATGAGCGTGGCTTCAGCCTGGTCTTTGTGTAATAGGTTACAGTGCTGCCTATTGCCTCATAGGTGAAATACACTCTTCTTATGCACATCTTCTTAGTAAGGTTGATGAGGGCAATGCGGTTGATGTGGTGTACATGTATTTCCAAAAGGCATTCGACAAAGACATAATAGGCTTGCCAGCAAAGTTGAAGCCCATGGAATAAAAGGGACAGTGGCAGCCTGGATATGAAATTGGCTAAGTGACAGGAAACAGAGAGTAGTGGTGAATGGTTGTTTTTTAGACTGGAGGAAGGTATACAGTGGTGTTCCCAGGGGTCAGTTCTAGGACCACTGTTTTTCTTGATAGATATTAATGATTTGGATGTGGGTGTACAGGGTACAATTTCAAAATTTGCAGATGACACAAAACTTGGAAGAATAGTGATCAGTGAGGAGGATAGTGATAGACTTCAAGAGGACATAGGCAGGCTGGTGGAATGGGCGGACACATGGCAGATGGAATTTAATGCAGAAAAGTACGAAGTGATACATTTTGGTAGAAAGAATGAAGAGAGGAAATATAAACTAAAGGGTACAATCCTAAAGGGGGTGCATGGATAGAGAGACCTAGGAGTATATGTGCACAAATCATTGAAGGTGGCAGGGCAGGTTGAGAAAGTGGTTAAAAAAGCATACGGGATCCTGGGCTTCATGAATAGAGGTATAGAGTACAAAACGGTAACTAGTGGGGTGCCACAGGGATCAGTGCTGGGGCCTCAACTATTTACAATCTACATTAATGACTTGGATGAAGGGACTGAGTATAATGTAGCCAAGTTTGTGGATGATACAAAGATGGGTGGGAAAGCAAGTTGTGCAGAGGACTCAAAGAATCTGCAAAGGGATATAGACAGGCTAAGTGAGTGGGCAAACATTTGGCAGATGGAGTATAATGTGGGAAAGTGCGAGGTTATCTACTTTGGCAGGAAAAATAAAAAAGCAAATTATTATTTAAATGGAGATTACAAAATGCTACAGTTCAGAGGGATCTGGGGGTCCTTGTGCATGAAACACAAAAGGTTAGCATGCATGTACAGCAAGTAATCAAAAAGGCAAATGGAATGTTAGCCTTTATTGCAAGGGGGTTGGAGTATAAAAGCAAGGAAGTCCTGCTACAACTGTACAGGGTATTGGTGAGACCACACCTGGAGTACTGCGTACAGTTTTGGTCTCCTTATTTAAGGAAGGATATACTTGCATTGGAGGCAGTTCAGAGACGATTCACTCGATTGATTCCTGAGATGAGGGGGTTGACTTATGAAGAAAGGTTGAGCAGGTTGGGCCTATACTCATTGGAATTTAGATGAATGAGAGGTGATCTTATTGAAACATATAAGATACTGAGGGGGCTCGACAAGGTACAGGAAACTTTGTGCTATCCGGCACCGACGGGACCGAGCTGTTGCCGTCCCATCAAAACTGCCGGACAAACCAGCGCTAATGTTGAAACATACGGAGATTTTGAGCTCCGTATCTGGCAACAAACCCTGTTGCTTAGCAACAGCTTCTAAACAGTCGGCCATACCTTGCAAGCGTCTCTGTAGCTTAGCAACAGCTTCAGCGAGACCTTGCAGAGCCTGACTGGTGATAAAAAAGCAACGAAAAGCAAAAAAACCTAATGAAATGGCTCCTGATTTTTGCTGGTGGCTCGAGCATTCCGGACAGTTAACCTCCGGATAAACCAGTTTCCTGTAGATGCAGAGAAGATGTTTCCCCTCGTGGGGAAATCTAGAACTCGGGCATATTTTTAGAATAAAGGGTCGCCCTTTTAGAACTGAGATGAGGAGGAATTTCTTCTCTCAGAGGGTCGTAAATCTGTGGAATTCTCTGCCCCAGAGAGCTGTGGAGGCTGGGTCATTAAATACATTTAAGGTGGAGAGAGACAGATTTTTGCAAGATAAGGGAGGGAAGGGTTATGGGGAGCGGGTAGGGAAGTGGCTTTGAGCCCAAGATCAGCCATGATCTTATTGAATGGCGGAGCAGGCTCGAGGGGCCAAGTGGCCGATTCCTGCTCCTATTTCTTATGTTCTAAAAGTGTGGAAATTATGATGAACCTGCATAAAACACGGGTTCAGCCTCAACTGGAGCACTGTGTCCAATTCTGGGCACTGCACTTTAGGAAGGCCTTAGAGAGGGTGCAGACAAGATTTACGAGAATGATTCCAGGGATAAGGGACTTCAGTTACGTGGATAGACTGGAGATGCTGGAGTTGTTCTTCTTAGAGCAGAGAAGATTGAGAGGAGATTTGATCGAGGAGTTCAAAATCATGAGAGGTCTGGACAGAGTAGATAGAAACTGTTCCCATTGGCAGAAAGGTCGAGAACCAGAGGACACAGAGTTAAGGTGATTGGCAGAAGATCCAAAGGCGACATGAGAAACTTTTTTACTCAGCGAGTGGTTAGGATCTGGAATATACTGCCTGAAAGGGTGGTGGAGGCAGATTCAATCATGGCTTTCAAAAGCGGTTTGGATAAATATTTGCAGGGCTACGGGGAAAGGGCGGAGGAGTGGGACTAGCTGAAGTGCTCAACAGGCCAAATGGCCTTCTTCCGTGCTGTAACCATTGTATGATTCTACGGTTCTCATGGGACCTGTGCTGCCTATATATTCTACAAGGGGAACCGGGGGTAATATCTAGTGGGGGCCATCCTCTTTAAGAGCTGCCTCACTCTCTTTTCCTCCACACTCTGCTGATCCTCCTCTATAATGGCCATGTTGTATCTGCTCCTGAGAAGCCATCACCACCTGGTTGTCTCAGACTCCCAGAGGCAGTGGGAAGCAAGTCCATGGTCAAAAAAAAAGTTGTTCCAAGAAGTCACTACAGGAAACTCTTTGGTATCCGGCACAGACGGGACTGGGATGGTGCCGGTTGATTAAAAATTCCGGATGACGGAGAGGGTTATCTACCGAGGCTATTTTTAACAAACAAAAATTAAAAAATCAAGAAATGTGCAGTATACAGTAATTGGGTACTTCACCTACAGAATGTTGTGTTAAATGGATGGTGGAAGATGCTTGATTAAGTACAGTACTGCCAGTTGAGGGTAATCCATAACTCTTTAATTACTTAACAATGGCGGTTCGAGACTACCGGCAGCTGGGAGAGTCAGACTCCTGTTATTGAGGTGTTCGGACTTCCGACAGCGCCAAGAAGCCAAGTAGTGGCAGTTTGGAGAACTACCCCCACTGACTAACTCGGCCACCGCGGGAGACTCGGACTCGGCAACATTTCCGGTTATTGAGGTGTTGTTTTCGGAGTATGAGTTTTGCCAGTTAATAGAGAATCCCGGATATTTAGGTGCCGTTTAAACGAGTTTCCTGTATTTAAACTCTTCACACTCTGCAGGCTCAGAGACTCCTCACAGCTGACCCTGACAGCAGCTGTGCCTCATATCTCTCATTCTAACTTATTTCTAGTGCATTGTGAGCGTAAAACCAGAAAGTTCAGGACTGGCCCTCATTACCATGTATTATAATGAGCTCATTCGGGTCTTTGCAGGCAGATCGGGAAGGGTCAAATCGCATTAGGAAACTCAGGAGGAACTGATTTTGTTGTTGAAAACTGGCGGAAAAGGCTCCTGCCCCATTTTGCTACTTAAAACGAAAAGATATCCCGATTTTGTACTGATTAAACACCAGAAACGGCGTGGCAAGGCCGAAAATATTAACCTTCTAAACAGTGTTTGGACATGTTTGACATCAAGTACAACTCATCACGGCAGTCATGGTTACCACTTTCAATGTTTATTTCAGTTATGCAATCAGGATCGCCTTTTTGACACAACAGAAAATAAATTACAGTGCTTAAGACATGTCTGGAACCAATAGAATAACATATTTCTTTAAATTATTACACCAAACACAAAAACACTTATCTTAAGTAGATGATATGAACAAAAAAAAACTAATATCCTTTCTCTTTTCAGAAGTAATGTCCACTAACGTGCCATAATGCCTCCTTAATGCAGAAACAGCGGTTAATCAGTCAGGTAGAGAACAAACAAATGCTACACATTGTAGTCTGTAAACAATCTTCGTCCACCTCTTGATAGAACATATTCAAATAATTATGGACAACTCAAACACATCAAGGTTCTTTTCCTTATTGATCCCAATCAGAAATAACAGTTTCATTTTTAATACTTGATTCCTACCACATTATCTATTTTTTATAATATATTTTCAGGTACCTGTACATTGATTCTGGCAAGCTCAAAGTCACTGAGAATTTGTAAAATAGCATCCGTAACAGGCCAAAACAAGTCTACAAATCGCATAATAACAAACATAAAATATCCTTATAGCCTTTTAATTTGTTTTTGTTAAGTGCTTTCCTGACACAATGCTGGTACAGCAATTTAAAAAAATGAACGGATTTACAGATGTGAGGATGTGCACGTGCAAATAAAAAGTGATGAACATGCATCTTTCAGAAACAAACAGAATATTATCATGAAACCTTGTACACACGTGTAGCTCCACACTTAGACAACAGATATGATAACTCTCAGTCAGGCCCATCTTCTTTTGGTTTCTCTCTCCTGCACCGGTACTGTTTGCCCACTTCTTTGGGCGGATGCACAGCAAAACACCCTATGGCTCTTTGTTTTTGATAGATCTTCTATTTTTCAGTATCACAAGAACGATGGGCGGAATGCGTGTGTATCGCTTTTCATCCCAGCCAAACAATAATTTCTGTGGTGACGACTCCTGGCATGGAGCAGCCCCCAGGGCTTTGGTGCAACTCTGCTGTGAAGCAGTTGTCCAATTTCTTTCTGTTGGTTTAAAAATAAGATTGGTGAGGTGAGCTGAGACATTCAACAAATTTGGTATCTGATCAACATTGAAAATACCCAGTTTAGAGGTAGTCTGGTATCCCAGTGTTAACAGTGCAGATGCACCGATTCCATACTCGGATCAAGTTTAGGCCTCAATGGGCTCGATTTTATTCTACTGATGTAAGTCATGTCTGAAAGGTGAAGAATACATTCAAGCTAATCCTGTCTGAATGGTCATGTGTTAAGCACACTCAGATTTCTTGGGTCAGCTCATTTGTATCATTATTCGCAGATGCTAATGCAGAATGGGGCAAGTGTAATGAGCAGCCTACTGGTGGGAGAGGAACATTGCATGTAAGTGAAATTTAAAGTTATGGGGACAACTAATGGGAGTATCACAATGGTGGGGGCATAATTCTGAAAGTCTTCAAAAAGGTTGCAAAGAAATCTCAACCCACAAGCAGCCTTTGGCAAGGCTGAAGGGACAGGGGATTAAGAAGTGACAGGCAAAAATTAAGGGAAAGGACCTTCCATTTGCAGGCTTGAGGCTGTAGCTGACCAGCTTCCTTCAGATTTCAGTGGAGAGGGAACCATTTGCAATGGCAGCTGGCATGGGGGCCAGGAAAGGGATGTTAGGTGGTCAGCAATCTAGTGAGAATGGTGTCAAGAAAGCAGTGGGCCTCATACACAAGATGAGCTCAGAGAGGGTCTGAGGGGAGATAGGGGAGGCTACCAGCTTTGGAGATGGTGCCACAAACAAGAGAAACAGCGTGTAAAACTTAACTGCTAGAATTCCAAGCAGTCTTTTTTATACATCCAACAATAAAGTATTTTCTCTCTTGTGCATTAAGGGGTAGAAACTGATTGTGGCTTGTTTTCGGCACCTCCAGAGACAGCTCGTCTATTTGAAGCAGAGGGATTCTGGGCTGCTTGTCTCACTGGTAGCGGCCTTCAGGTTAAATGGCAGAGAGGAGGGGAGAAAGAGTGAACGCAGGTCATCAGCCGCCCTCGGGAGTGCTGTGGAGCCGGAAGGAGTATTCCTCTTCCTCCTGGCTTCACATCAACCGTTAAAAAAAAAATGTACCCACCTTTTTGGTGACGCCTGCTTGCTAGGCCGCATCCATGCCAGGAAAATCTATGCAGAGCAGGCCCGACACCAGCTCAGCTCAGGGCAGCTCAGGTTCTAGGATGGGATAGCATATTCAAGGTCCTAACACCTGTCGAAGGCAGCCACTCCGGATGCCTGAAAATCGTCCAAGGCCAATATGGGCGGAACAATGACCAATTTCTACCCCTAAAGTGCTTTGTGATGGGTGTTGGACAATCCAACCTGGGAACAGCAGATTTAGCAGGAGTCCAATAGATTTTAATTTCAAAAATAACAATTAGTAGATTAGAGTGGCCCCAGTTTGGAGGACGGCAATAAAACAATACTTACCATCAGCAGTTATAGGTCTCATCTGCATCGAAACATGAAGGGATCCGGAGCAAAACCACTTGCAGGCTTTAGTTGGCAGCTCCAGTAGGATATAGTTTGAGTCATCAGTAACACACACTGGCTAAAAGAACAAAGAATTAGAGAACTGTGAAAGACATGATAGCATGCAGTATACAGCGATTAATTCATAGGCAGGAGTGTGCAAAACCCGAGTTCTCAAGATGTTCCTCGCAAACAAAGAATTTCACAATTGTCCACTGAATAGTCTTTCTCTCCCTCCGCCCCCCTAAAAAAAATGTTTCCCCATCTCTCCCGAAGATTCATAAGATACCTCATCCAAGTGGTCATTCTTCGCATGTATGGTGGGCCATTCCAACTGTGAGACGTCACTTGATCCAATTCATATCCACATTTTCCATCAGGGCTCTTTGGATAATGAGGAGAAGCAGAAACTCTTGCTGATTTCCCCCCTCCCTCATTCAAGGAGATTGAGGCCAGTTTTGGATCCCGACCACTGCCTCAGTTCAGGTCAACTAACTCAGCCAAGACCAGGAACTGAACTGCAGCCTTCCTGGTCATTATAACTCAATTCCACACTATACAGTGGAGTTATGAGCCAAGTCATCAGTGCAGCATCCACTGACTATTGTATAGCCAAAAGGAATGTTTTTCAGTTACAGCCTGATGTTACGTCAGGCTCCGTGAGATCCTGTCTCTTCCTGTAAGTAGCCACAGCAGATGGTGTTTAATGGAAAATTGTAAGTTGAATGTTGTAGTGACATGTGACTCATAAGTGAAATAAAAGAATAGTGCAGATTGTTAAAACCAAAGCTGCAATATAATTGGAGGATGCTGTTAATATCAAGCTGACAGCTAACTTTCTATGGTCGCCAGAACGCTAGGATTGTGACTCAGCCCAGAACACATTTGCTGCACCTTGAAATCATACATCATATAGTGGCACTGTGTATTAGAACACCGAGGTCCAGACGCTCAGGTTAGCAGAAAATGTAAGTTGCTCATCTCATTTCCAAATTTAAGTCATATTGCAGAGAATTGCCAAGCAGAGTTGAAATCTGTTGGGAGTCCCAAATGAGTCTGAATTGCTGCAACAAGCAAACCTATGACAACTAGTCAAACCATCGCTGGTGGTTTGGGAGCAACCTGGCTGTCTGCTCTGCCATCTGCAGGGGCACATGGCCCAGAAGGACTGAGAGAGGAGCATAGGAGATAAGCTCTGAGGGTTATGTGCTCAACACTGGGGAGGTAAAAACCCTCATGGCCATTTTTATAAAAATAGGAATTCTCGACAGTGACAATTTCCTCTCTCTCTGTCAGTCTGTTGGCCCTAGTGGTCAGTGCACTATGTGCTGATTTTAATCAATCTATATTAGGTATTACATTCTTCATAGTACCCGTCATTCTTCCAAAACTTTCACACAACCTGACAGCCCTTGCAATACTTACACTGCATGGTCATACTGCCGAGTGGCTCACATGTATGCTGCAATTTATATCTGAAACTGTTATCAAGTTAAAATCTTAAATCCAATACATACTATCTACACGATACATGGTCAGTTACTAACACACACGATAGGCTGCAAAATAGGCACTTGTCTGTCACTCTATGTGCTCCTTAAACTTACAACACCTCAGGATTACCTCGCTACTTGCAGGACAAGACGTGAACTGCCAGAGGCCCAGAAATTAGGTCCTTAATGTCTTCTGGGAAAGCCTCGAGATACCCCTGTCTATATGAGGGAATAGGGGAAGATCGAGGCAGGAATTTTCCCCCAGCGGACAGCATAACATGTACTTACCTTGTTTTTAGACCATTTTCCTTTTCTGACAGTAACGCTGAAGTTCCTCCCTTCGGTCTGAAGCCAATCCTTCTCTTTGTCACCCAGAAAGAACACCAGGAAGACACCTAACAGCTTGACCTCCTTCAGCGTTTCCTTCTCCACTGAATTCTGGAACTCCAGTTCAATCGCTTCTTTCCAGCTCACTGTTTGATAATACAGGCACAAATACTTTGCAAATTATAAGTGGAAAACAATAATAAAATAACTTGTCAGTTATTCTGGTGCTGTTGGACCCAAGGGTCTACTCCAACTTAAAGTTATTGTTTATTATTGTTTGCAAGACAATTTTATGCGAGTTTAAATACAGCTATTGAAGTTCCTCACTTCAGTCTGCTGTTCTCATTGTTGCCTAGAATGGGGGGGGGGGGGGGGGGAGTGCCCTATATATTTTTATTCAAACTCTCCTGATGAAAAAGTGTATGTAAGCAAATGAGAAAAACCTTTGCCAAACATGATGCAAAGCCATCAAATTACTGCATTGCTCCATTTGCAGGTGAAGCCCCTGTGATGAAAATGGCACATGAATCTTTTTGCCCATTTCTTTCTTGAACAAAAAATATTTACTTATATTTGACTAATATAAGGTATGAATTACTAAAGAGCACAAGGTAAATTCTGATAAGGTTACTGTTCAAATTCTACCTTACACTGAGCAGATTTTGAACATAAAACTACAAGGCCACAGAACTGCGTTATTGTTCTCAGTCCATTTTAACACCCAGTCATCCCTGGCTGTCAGGTGCAATTTGGCTGTAGTTTAGCAATATGTTGAGGGTGTTGTTGCAGTGAGATTCCTTCCTTTCTGAAACAGGAGAACTGTAATGCTTATTCTAGTACCTCCTTTTAGAGCAGTTTGGGCAGACAGCAGTAACATTACTCACAACACCCTCCTTAGGGGAGAGCAGAACTCTGCATGTGTACTTAAACTGCAGTGATGCTAGCTAAAAGGTTTAAAACAGAAGTAACACAGCTTTACCAGTCAGTGGCCTTTCTAAACAACAAAATATCGCTCCAACACACTCAGTCAGGGATAAATAAATGTAGTCCAACTCATTTCTTTTTCTGATGTGTTGACTGATGGCAGTTAGTGAGTGGCAGTATGGCAATGTGAGATGGAGAAAATTTGTCTATCAACTTATATTTTTGTTTTATGGTCTGGTTGTTATGGTCTGGAATGCACTGCCTGAAAGGGTGGTGGAAACAGATTCAATAGTAACTTTCAAAAGGGAAGTGGATCTCTACTTAAAAAGGAAATATTTGAAGGGCTATGGGGAAAGAGCAGGGGATTGGGACTAATTGATATCTCTTTCAGAGAGTCAGCACAGGCACGATGGGCCAAATGGCCTCTTTCTGTGGAGTATGATTCTATTATATAATCTTTAACTCTTATAAACAAGGCTAGTGCTTTAATGAGGAAGGAGGATAGACATACTGTAAATAATCAAACATACACCGTACATTTTAGGGCACTCTTTCAGTATCATATTGTTAATAAAAATGGATACTGGTTTCTCATTAACAGTTATTTTTCCAGCAACTGCAATGTATAGCTTAAGTAAATGTCTAAAAATTATTTCATATATTCCTTCTTTGTAATAATGGCAGTTGCTTCTTTTCTCTCTCAAGATTATGTGTGTTGGAAGAATATTGTGTGGTTCAGGAGTACTAATCTTTGGTAAAACCACTATTTCAGTGTAAAACCTATTCTTGTTCTCCATTGAACTCTACCCTTATTATCACAGCACTGTACAATACCCCTATTCATTTTGCATTTTCTCAGTTTGCAATAATGACAATGTAGCCAAAAAGCAGAATATTTTTCTACTTACCTTGTATTAATGGCAGTGTTATTATTCTATATAGCAAATGCAGGTTTAAACGTTGTTTGAAATTCTGTGGTGTGGCTCCCTTCTCAGTATCACACCAACTGAAGGTGGACTTGGGCAAACCAGTCAGTAAAAATGCTTTGAGCATTTCCCACTCCCAGGCACCCAGACAATCTTGAGATCTCACCTGAGCCATCAGATTGGACCTATCTTCAATCTTTTTTGCAGACACCCTCCTTTCACCTGTATGACCACCTTTCCTGCTGTCTCCTTTATTTCGCCCTGAACCTGAGACGTATTTGCAGTAAGTGTCAATGGACGTTTCTCCCTTTCTGAGAAGATCACGGATACGTCCTGGATCTACCTGTCTTTGGCAAAGGACGTTACCATTCAGCATCTCAAATGCTCTTCTGTTCCATTTAGGTGAGCTTCTTGGACTTTTCCTACCCAGATTGTAGGTTTTTACCTGATCAATGGGAATCCACAGAACTAGGACCATCCAGCTCACTGCTAAGAACTTCCAGTTCAATATGTCTTGTCCCATGTTTCTTTCCCCCCTCCTTGGAGCCCTCAAGTGTCTCCTTCCAATATTTTATCTCTCCCTCGTTCCTCCAGCCTTTGTCTCTAATTTCCCCAGTCTCTCTTGATTTCACTGTGTCCAGTGTTTCCAAGTTATTTGATTGATTCCCTAGTCTCTAATCTCTCCAGTTTTCTCTCCTGATTTCCTAGTGTCCAATCGCTGCAATCTCACACTAATTTTCCCAGTCAAGCTCTAACGTCTCGAGTAACTCTCCCCCAAGTCTCTAATTTGCGCTGTCTCTGATTCCCCCAGTGTCGAATATCCGAGTATATCTCCCTGGTGCTGATCTCCGTCTCTCTGAGCCCTGAGCCGGAACCCACCCCAGAGCCCCACAACGCAGGATTCACACGGTGAGACTAAGTATTTCCCCTCTCCTCTTAGTTTGGTGTCCGATCACGAATAGAAAGTAACTGGGGCTGAGCAGCACACACGCCGAGCAAATGCAGAAACCTGTCTTCGGCTGCCTGCACACTGTATTACTCAATGACACGTGTGTAAAGGTGGGGCGCCTTACTGTGGTGGAGCCGCTGCCCAGACCCCAGCCAAGGGTCACCGCCCACAGAGAGGGTCTTGGAGCCTTGGAGTCTGAGGCTGTGCACCCATCTCCGATGTGACTTAGCCCTGCTGTTTTATTGTCTCAGTCTTTGTGGAGAAATTGCAAACATGAGCCTTACAATTTTTCAATATTTTGATGTTTAAAGGTTGCAGTTCTAATTTTGCATTTTCCATACCACACTTTCCGTTTTTTCTCTGCAAAAAATGACCCGCAAAAGCGAATTACCTCAGTGCCTGAACTTGGTTTTGCTCTTCTGACCCAGAGAACTTCCTCTGAAATGTAGTTTTGTAATTTGATAGTTTGGGATTGATAGAGTTACTAAATGAGAGAGCCATCACGATCAAGGAAATGTTAGGGGTGAGATTTGTCGTCACAGACTAAGACAGCTCACAAACTATTTAAATATGTTTATTCTTCCGAGTGAGGTATGTCGCAATAGAATCCATTAATAAACAAAAATGAATGAGGCTTGAGAGGTCTGTTAAATGATTGTGGTTAATCTAATGGCCCAGTTATATTAGCACCATAGGATAAAACTAGAGAACTCACATTAGTTCAATATTGTTCATCAGATGCAAGGCCAACTGGAGGTGACATTTGTGCAAAGCTATCCCATAATGCACCTGGTAGTTTATATGAACATCAGAACATAAAAGCGCAAACACTGATGTGCATGAATGTCTATATAGGTATCTCAGTGCATTAACACATGAGTTTCCAGGAAATAGTTTGCAACATTCAACAACAGTAACCTGCTTTCATATAGTGCCATAACATAGAAAAATGTCCCAGGCCATCTCTTGAAATGTGTATGTGAACAGTATAAAGCCAGTCTATTCCCTTTGCAGCAACTCAAAATGGTACCGTTACCAAACAGGGCTAGACCGTAAGTACTGTATCCAGTTTTGACCACTGAGACACAAGGGAGACACTCAAGCACTGAGGCACCAGAGAGAAGAGCCCAGTGATTGCAGGAATGACATATGAGGAGAGATTGGGTCGATTAGGCTTATATTCGCGAGAGTTTAGAAGAATGAGAGGGGATCTCATTGAAATTTATAAAATTCTAACAGGACTAGACAGACTAGATGCAGGAAGGATGTTCCCAATGGTGGGGGAGTCCAGGACCAGGGGCCACAGTCTAAGGATAAGGGGTAAGCTATTTAGGACAGAGATGAGGAGGAATTTCTTCACCCAGAGAGTGGTGAACCTGTGGAATTCTCTGCCACACAGGGCAGTTGAGGCCAATTCTTTAAATATATTCAAGAAAGAGTTGGTATATTTCTCGAGGCTAAAGGGATCAAGGGATATGGGGAGAAAGCAGGGACAGGGTACTGAATTTGGATGATCAGCCATGATCTCATTAAATGGCAGAGCAGGCTCGAGGGGCCGAATGGCCTACTCCTGCTCCTATCTTCTATGTTTCTATGTTTCTATGATTGATCCCAGTGTTAGAGGTTTGAGTTATGAAGAAAGACTGGAGAAACGTGTGCCTCTCAGCCTTGAAAGGGGGTGTCTGAGAAGTGATAACGAGATAGAAAAGGTAGTAAATGGTATGGAAAAGGTAAATCCAGAAAATTGTTTTAAATTATGAGAGTAGATCAAGGGGCCACAGGTTAAAACTAGCAAAAGGAAAATTTAGGAGTGATATCAGGACGTTCTTCAGACAAAGAATGATCAACACATGGGATGGATTCTAGATGGAGTAGTGGAGGCAAAAACCCTGGAATCATTTAAGAAGTAATTAGATGCTGAAATGGAGGGAGAGCTTGGATGGGCCGAATGACCTTCCTCATCTGTAATTGTGATTTTGTGAACAGCACAAAGGAGGAATAAATGTATTTATATATAAGTTTAGTGTTAGTGTAAAGCTGTTTTGGCTTTTCACTGATGCTAAACTTGTGCAGTGTAAATTGGATGTTAAAACCCAAACTGATTCTGTAACAAAGCAGAACGAGACTTGCTCAAGGCATCAAGGGATATGGGGGGAGAGCGGGAATATGGTATTGAGATAGAGGATCAGCCATGATCATATTGAATGGCGGAGCATGCTCGAAGTGCCGAATGGCCTACTCCTGCTCCTATTTTTCTATGTTTCTATGTTTCTTGCTCCTCCGAGGAGCCTCACTTTGCATTATTCTGGTATCAGGTGTGGTCCTGACTGTGGATTGAGACTGCATTTACACTATAAGTACAGCACCGGTACAAAGCAAAACCACTTTGCACTGATTATGCAGTTGTAGTGTGAATGCACCCATAGAGGTGTGCGCTACAAATACTTTGTTGTCAACAATGTTTACAGATAATGAATGTCTCAAATTTGAATATCGCCACCTCAAAGCATATATTGGCATGCGTGCTGCAGAGAGTGAATATAGAGGTTTCTTCATCCATTCCCCACGTAATGGTCAGTTAACAGGCTTTAATTCCCAGGATGTGGACATTGCTGGCAAGGCCGGCATTTATTGCCCATCCCAGGTTCGTAAAAGAGCCAACAAAGGGAGAAAACATCCTGGATTTGATTTTGAGTAATAGGGGTAATCAAATCTCCAACACAAAGGTGGGTGAGGCTTTAAATACCAGTGATCATAATGTTATCACATTTGACATTATAAGAATTGGAGAGGCTACTAAAACCCAAACAAAATTGCCGAAATTTAAGAGGACCAACTTTATGAGCTTGAGAAGTCTTGTCAGAGTGGGCCTCGAAGGTTTGAATAAGGCTCGGAGAGTGGAGGATCTATGACGTTCCTTCAAGGTGGTGATTCTGAATGCAATGGACCAATGTGTGCCCATGCAAAGCAAAGGTACCAAGCGTAAAGGCACACCTGCCTGGTTAAATGGGACAACTAAGCAACTCACAAAGAAGGAAAAAATTGCATTTTAGGTCATGAAGGAAAATGGCACAGAATTAAGATGGATTCAATACAAAAGGCACGCCTGGAGTGGAAAAACGGCATCAAAAGAACATTTTTGAATTGAATACAGCAAGAGAAGTGAAGGATAATAATAAAAACGTTTTTAAGTTATATTAAGAGAAGTGAAAAACAAGTGATGGAGTGGGACCACTGAAAGTGGGATTGGGTGAGGGCTTGACAACTGTGGCTACTACACAGGCTATAAAAGTGCTCAATAAGTTTTCTTGCCTCAGTTTTTACCAAGGATGAGACAGGTAAAATACTTGAACTGGAAATATTTTGATATACGTTATGATTAATTAGAGATGGTAGGTGTAGCAGGCTTGGGAGGAACACGTTTACTTTGGACCTACGGTTCCCAAAGCTTTCTACCACTGGCGTTTTCCTCGCCTCACCTCTGGGCCTGTGGTAGATGAATTGATAGAGATTAATTGCTCTGTAATCTCCTCCAGCCCTGCAACCCTCCGAGATAGCTGCGCTCCTCTAATTCTGGCCTCTTGACTATCGCCGATTTTAATCGCTCCACCACTGGCGGCTGTGCCTACAGCTGCCAAGGCCCTAAGCTCTGGAATTCCCAGCCTAAACCTCTCCGCCTCTCTACTGCTCTTTCCTCCTTTAAGACGCTCCTTAAAACCTACCTCTTTGACCAAGCTTTTGGCCATCTGCCCTAATATCTCCTTATGTGGCTTGGTGTCAAATTTTTTCTGATAACAATCCTGTGAAGTGCTTTGGGACGTTTTACTGTTAAAGGTGCTATATAAATACAAGTTGTTTTTGTTGTTGCTATGATTCGTTCACACCTCCATTATCGTTGAATCATATGACTAACAGGATGGCAGAAGGTCAATTAGATGGACCGTGATTTTTTTTCCCCAATGTTCTGGTACTTCCCAAAGCCACCCTAAGTCGGCTGCCTGCGGAGAAGCACTGGGAACCCTTTTACAGCAGTGTGCGTGATGCTGAGATTGAGTGGCCCAGTGCTATGGTCCTGTGTGCATAATCTAACATTTTTACATTCTATAGAGTCCAGCAAGTGAATCATGTGCGCAAAATAATTAGGCTCTCTTGCAGATTTTCCAGAATTTTGAAGTAATTCTCAATCACTTTTTTTCAGGACACTGCTGCAAAAATGGCAATTACAAATAAATGGACGTGGGGTCAATTGTAAACAAGGACTGTATGCATAAGGCATTGCATTGTCCTTAATTTGGAGAAAACTTGCAAACTTAGGTGGTATATATGGGACACCGTATTGCTTTTAATTTGGAGATAACTTGTAAACAGGACAGTACATACCGGACATCGTGTTATTAAAGAACACATTTGTCTGTTAGGAAGTCTTCTTCAGATAGTTACATCATTTTGTACCCATGACCTTGCAAATGAGTTAAGGTTTTCAATTTTCAACAACAGCAAAAAGAACTCAAACATTCCTGTGCCCATTTGCAAAAAAGTAGCAACTCTGGTGCAGCACAACTCTTCTCCTGGTGTGTTGGTATTCAGTCATACAGACCAAGAAGAACCCAGGTTCAGTCTGTGTTGAGTTTCCTATGTTACCCAGGAATATAGGGGTGCTATACTTGTCCTGAACACCCCTGGGCCATAGTTGGGGAAATCAGGCAGTCTTTCTGCTCCTGATCATTGTAGAGCCACTCCTGGAAGTGTACATGTGTGGAGATGGTTGAGGACAGGTTAGGCTTCAGTTGTGATGCTTCTGTGGTCAAACATCCTAGTGTTACCCACTTTCATGGCTCAAACACAAATAATGACCTTTGGAGTAAGATACCAGATGATGCTCACCACCTAGGAACCTACCTAAGCGAGGAGGCAACAATATCAGCAAAGGAGAAAAAATCCCAGAAAAATATTATTTTGAACAGGGAGACACTGGCTTTTTGTACTTTTGAATTCATACAATCTTTTGGTCCTGTCATATTTCATTTCAGTCTCTGAAGTTTCATGTTTTCCTGATCATAGATGGGTTTTGACCATTTTATGAGATCTGTTTAGCAGCCTCAGAATCACATGGGATCGTAACTCCATCAGGAAGTGTGTGTTCTGGCACGTGCCTTCATTAGACAGTGAATGGCTGCATCAGGCTGGAGGTGGGGTACACATTATGCTACATTTGTTTCCAACGCTGTTCTTTATAAAGGTTAAACACTTTTTCTCGAGAAGAGGGTCACCTAAATATTTATGTATATTAATGAATGAATGTGTGTGATGCAAAAGTAGATCTAGAGTAAAACAAATTAAAATAATGTGATTATAATTTTCTATGCAATATAAAAGTTTCACAAAACTGTTTCATTGGGGATAATAAAATAACTAAGGTATGAGCTATATGAAGATTTGCTGTCTTTACCTATCCTCTCCTGAAGTTGGCTGCTTATAACGGAGTAAAGACACGATCAAACTGAACAGTGCTCTGGTCAGACCACGCTTGAGGACTGTATCAAGCGCTGGTCACCAAGACACAAGGGAGATAGTCATGCATTGGAGGCAGTGCAGAGAAGTGCCACAATGTGTCAGAGGACTAAATTATGAGAAGAGATTGAAGAAACATAGATCGTTGAGATGATCTTATAGAGGTATATAAGATAGTTAACGGTATGGAAAAAATAAATGTGGAAAATTACTTAACATTAACTGTGTGAATAGGACAAGGGAACTCAGGTTCAATCTTGTGAAAAGCACATTTAAAAGGGATATCAGGAAATTCACACAACTGATACATGGAATGGATTTCCAGATATAGCAGCAGAGATGAAAACCTTGCAATCATTTAAGAACCAATTGGATGCAGAAATTAGGGCATTTTTGGATAGATGAAGTAAAATGGGTTGAATGGCCTTACCCTTAATTATCTTGAAATCTTATGACCTGGTTCCATAGGCCATATAAGCATTTTTAATGCTTTACTTGCCTATGTGATCATTCTTGAAGTACTAAGTTTCAACAGCAAGTGGTAGAATGGTCATTGGAGGGATATTTAACAATGGGAGATATTGGTGGATTTTTGTTTTGGTGTGCATTGCGTTGGGAAGCCATATGTATCATGCTAACGGTGAAAAGATGATATTAATATTCAGATACTGTACACTACTGTTATAGAACAACAACTATTTGTATTTAATGTAAAAAAAGTAACAAGGCATTTCACAGATAGGCACAAAAAATCAGAGTCTTTACCTGGTATCACTTAATCTCTACTGGTCGAGAAGCTAATTGGGGTTTCGTTATATGGACAGGGTTATACTGCAATTCCTAAAGTGGTTCTGAAGTCGCATCAATATAGTAATGACTCAATTAATAGTAATGAGGGATCAAATAAAAATAATGAAACTGTCATCTGATGGCTTAATAAGTAAGTGCACCACTTGCATTTACCTGGTCTCAAACAAGACCAGGAAGGTGCCACTCTGCTTTGACCATTAGTTAGTGATGAGTTAATAATAAGTCAGAGTGACAGCATGGGCACGAAATTGGATTCCTTCTGGGAATGGAGAAAAAGCAGACAAGGGACTCCTGCTGTAAAATACAAGTGTGTGGCTGAAATGAGAACAGGATCAGGTTGCGGTGTAATAAATTTCCCTGGTTAAATAGCCTGCCAACACCTATATTCAGTCTCACACCTGGATAAGGGTCATCTGGGTGAGATAATTTCTTCGCCCAATGTCCACACATGCAAACTTTTCTCCAGGAGTAATTGGACAGCAATCATGAACTTTGCCTAACTTTCTTCCTCGATCTCTCGAGCACTGAGGCTAGTTTTTGTGCCTCCACGGCCACCTGTTGAGATCAATTAACTCAGCATAGAATGAATCGTGGGCATTTCTGGTCTGTGTGGTGCATTACCACACCGTGCAGTGCAGATTTTTTAATGTAATATTCATTCATCTTTATTCCTTATTTAAAAATAAATTGAATCAATAAGGGCATCAATCTCCTAATCCAACCAATTCTGGCTCCTTTCAACCTGCCACCAAGTCAGGAGCAGAAAGGCAGAGTATTTCCTAAATGGTGAAAGGCTGGGGAATGCAGATGCTCAAAGGGACCTGGGTGTCCTTGTACATGAGTCACTGAAAGTGAATGTGCAGGTGCAGCAAGCCATTAGGAAGGCAAATGGTATGCTGGCCTTCATTACAAGAGGATTTGAGTACAGGAGTACAGAAGTCTTACTCCAATTATATAGGGCCTTGGTGAGACCACACCTGGAGTACTGTGTACAATTTTGGTCTCCTTACCTAAGGAAGGATATACTTGCCATAGAGGGAGTGCAACAAAAGTTCACGAGATTGATTCCTGGGATGGCAGGACTGTCGTATGAGAAGAGATTGAGTAAACTAGGCCTGTATTCTCTTGAATTCAGAAGAATGAGAGGGGATCTCATTGAAGCATACAAAATTATTACAGGGCCTGATAGGGTGGATGCTGGGGGAATGTTTCCCTTGGCTGGGGAGTCTAGAACCAGGAGCCACAGCCTCAGGATAAAGGGTAGGCCATTCAGGACTGAGATGAGAAGAAATTTCTTCACACAGAGGGTGGTGAATCTTTGGAATTCTCTACTCCAGAGGGCTGTGGAGGCTCAGTCATTGGGTATATTCAAAACAGAAGTCGATAGATTTCTGACTAGTAAGGACATCAAGGGATATGGAGATAGGGCCGGTGAATGGAGTTGAGGCAGAAGATCAGCCATGATCTCATTGAATGGTGGAGCAGGCTTGAAGGGCCGAATGGCCTACTCCTGCTCCTATTTCTTATGTTTTTATGTTCTTAGGAGCAGTAACAGAGACAAGGGATTACAGGTCAGTCTACAGGTGGACAGCAATCAAGTTGTTGTTAGGTCAGCCCATTCACATTCAAAATGATTTAGTGGGAGTGCTACACAATTGGAAATTATTAGGATTTTAAAAAGGGATTTGGCAAGTTACTGCTGATTAAATTAAAATTCATGCTGGGATGGATTGGGAATTGCAACAACCAAATGGCTAATATTTTCAGAGACAGCTGAGATGTCAATGAGTGGGACAGCTGACCATTTATATGTTGTAAAGAGGTGCATTTTATTCGTTTCTGGTTATCTCACTTTTCTACATGTCACATACACACAACTCAACAGTAGGCAACTATTCCATTTACAGGATGGGATCTATCAATATATCCTAAAGTGGCTGCTGTTTTACTTTTACTCATGCTTGATGTTGATGAAATTATTTATAAATATAGAATATTTTTGTTGCCTGCAAACAAAGTGACTGGCGTGGGATAAAGCAAAAGGTTTATTGAATAAAACTATGGGGGGGGGGGGAATTAAAGTAAAATAATACAACAATATTAACAACAACAGATTTTCTGGTCAGTCATTCCTTTGCTGATTTTGAGACCTTGTTGTGCACAAATTGGCTGCCACTTTTGCCTACAATAATAGTGACAACACTTCAGAAAAGTAATCCATTGTTTGTAAAGCATTTTCGGATCTCCTGAGGGCGCAATAAGGCTCTAATTGCAAGATCTTTCTTTACTTTGAAGTTCTTTCTTATGAGCATCTGCTCTCGGATGCTCCTAGTGGTCCCTGGTTATATTAACAGTCAGAATTTTCAATTATAATACAGTAATGCACTTTCCAAAAATACATGGGGATATATTTTTCTTTTCTTTATACTCACATAATCTTTATTGCTAACATTAGCAAATGAAGGGAAATGTACCCTATTATTGACAATGGAAGTATAAATCTTTAGATTGTATAACAAGAATACTTAGAACACTATTTTATTCACCTGGTTTGGTGTCAGGTTGGAAGGAGTCAGAATCGGTTGGATTAGGAGATTTAGGTTCAACCTTATTATTAGAAACCTGTGTCTATTGATCAAATATTTATTTTGGATTTTTCAAAGATCTAATACTATTGAAACTTTACATAAAATGTTGATATTACATACCTCCCATTGTTTCTGCCCACATTAGAGCTTTAACTAAGACCAGAAGACCAAGGGACTCAGATGGTAAAATCGGCAGCATTTTGACTCAAGCCCGCTCCCTATTTTTAATTGAAATTTCTGCCTCTGTCTGCAGGCAGAGACCTATATCACTTGTTGACAACCGAAGGTCATGATAAGAGATGAGGATAGGTTAAATAAATACGAGCTCTGCAGTCTTGAAAGAAGGAAGTTAAGAGGATGTCATCAAGGTATTTAAAATATTAATGATATATAGATAAAATTAACCCAGATTGTTATTTGAAATAAAGCCAGGAAAGTAGGACTAGAGGATAAGAACTTAAATTAGTGAGAAATAGTTTAAAAGTAGATATCAGGAAGAACACCTTTACTCAAAGAATGATAAATGCTTGGAATAATCTGTTGGGTCGATTAGTAAAAGCAAAAATATAATGGGTAATAGAACAAAGGCTGAATGGTCTTCTCTTATCCTGAGCTTTCTTATGTTAGAAACATAGAAACATAGAAGATAGGAGCAGGAGTAGGCCATTCGGCCCCTCGAGCCTGCTCCGCCATTCAATGCGATCATGGCTGATCATCCAAATTCAGTACCCTGTCCCTGCCTTCTCCCCATATCCCTTGATCCCCTTAGCCTTAAGAAATATATCTAATTCCTTCTTGAATATATTTAATGAATTGGCCTCTGCTGTCTTCTGTGGTAGAGAATTCCACAGGTTCATCACTCTCTGGGTGAAGAAATTCCTCCTCATCTCAGTCCTAAATGGCTTACCCCTTATCTTTAGACTGTGACCCCTGGTTCTGGACTCCCCCGCCATCGGGAACAGCCTTCCTGCATCTAGTCTGTCTAGTCCTGTTAGAATTTTATAAGTTTCAATGTTCTTATCTAAGTAAATGGGAGGTAGTCAATATTAGAGTGTGTTAAGTAAAGCTGCTACTTTTCCAAGTGTTAGGCATTGAGGCACTGATCAGTCCATCACATCCAATCCTGAGTCATTAGATGAGGTCATCATTGTGGTCGACATGGATACAGATGTAAATATTTATGCTCACAGAGGACAACCACAGTTCTACAATTAACAAGATCTGGGGTCTGCACTGGTGATTGTGCTGCTAAATGATTGAACTCTGCGGTTGTGGCAAAATTTTTCACAGGACCTTCTTGGGATTGCACAATATAACATGAAGGCCTAGAAATTCGGTTGGTTGCGCCAGCGATTAGTGCCTAAAGAGCCCGAGAATTGGGGCGTTACCCAATGTTCGGGCGGGCGCAATGAAGATAGCGACACCTCCCATATTGACTATACATTTAACGCCTGCGCTAAGTGTTAGCACGCGCCCGCGTGCACAGGCAGATCATGACGTCATTTCAGTGTGCAACGCCTTTTAGGCGCCCCTGACCGGATATTCGGTGGCGCCCGGAACCTTTGCGCCTAGCGCTATTAGTGACAGTTCGATGGAACGTTACCAGGCCCTTCTCGGAGTCGGGGGGTGCTATTTAAAGGGGACAGCTCTAGTATAAAAGCTGCAGCCACTTGGCCTGTTCATTGTGATCGTTGCTGGAGAGAGTTGGTGAGTGTAATGTGTGTACCTTTAAGGGGGGAACTACTTTCTACAGCTCATGTATACTGTAGTACCGGCAGTGACCACACCTGTATATAACGCTGAGTAGTAATCTGTTGTTTCAATTGCAGTTTGAACCACGTTGAGTAAACACCTGTTGTACCGTTCTCTGCAGTCCTTTTCTTATTATTACACGGACGTAACAGTGGCGACAAGCAAGTTCGAACCTACCTGCAACTCTGCATCACCTCCCAGGGATTCGCTCCTGGAGAACAGTGGAAGAAGGTCGAGTCCAGAAGCACGGGCGTCGACCATGGGCAACCGCCCAGTCATCCAGCGGAGATTTCAGCATCGCAGGGGAGGCTGTCGAGAGCCAGGCTTGGCTTTCCAGTCACGGTGGTCCAGCGAAATAGGCTGGCAACAGGTACTGCGCAGACCCTTCCCGGACAGCGACGGGCTAGAGCCCGACCGAGCGGCACAGAAAAAGGCCGAGCAGCGTCGACGGGGGAGAGAGAGAGGGCAGAGCGCACAGGGCGCAGCCGGTGTTCAGGACCGAGCGGCGTCAACGGGGGAGAGAGGCGAGAGAGAGCAGAGCGCAGCCGGTGGTCAAGGGCCGAGCAGCGTCAATGTGGGAGAGAGGCGCGCAGGAAAACGCGAGGTGCTGCCATTGCCACAAGGACCGCAGAGAGCGGCGTTGGCAGCAGCGCAGGAGCAGCGCACGAAACCCACAGGGCGTCGCCATTTGCCACGAGGACCGCCGAGAGCGGCATTGGCAGCAGCGCGGGAGACGCCATTTTAAGCCGTAGCGGGGAAGAAAGGAAAGCGCGGGAGACGCCATTTTAAGCCAGTCTACCCACACCCAAAAATGCCGAAGAGTGGCAGTATCACAGCGTTCGACAATGAAGTCGAAGATTGGACGACATATGTGGAACGCATAGAAGTATACTGCAAGGCGAATGAAGTGCCAGATGACAAGAAAGCTCTGGTATTGTTGAATTCAATGGGTGCAAAAACGTATGGCTTACTACGAAACCTAGTAACCCCAGAGAAGCCAGTAGAAAAGGATTTTGGAAACATAGTGTCAATCATACAGGACCACTTAAACCCCACACCGCTGCTGATAGCAGAAAGATTTATGTTTCACAAAAGGAACCAGCATGAAGATGAAAGTAATGCTGAGTATTTAACGGAACTGCGCAAACTATCGAAACACTGCCAGTTTGGAACGGGACTAGCAGATACTTTAAGGGACAAGTTTGTGTGTGGGCTTCAAAGTGAAGAAACCCAGAAACAGCTTCTATCAGAAAAGGATGTTACGCTGGACAAGGCTTTCAGCATTGCAGTATCACATGAAGCAGCAGCACGGGGCGCTGCAGAGATACAACGGAGACCGCAAGAATATGGCACAAATGAAATGTCATACGGAACAGTGAAGTGCTATCGCTGCGGCAGAACAACACACAACCATAATGATTGCTGGTTCAAGGACAAAGTGTGCAGACAGTGTGGAAAAGTAGGACAAATAGCAAGAGTCTGCAGGTCGGGAAAGAAAACCAGCAGCAAGAAATCTCCACAGGAGAAGTACTAGAAGGTACATAAGGTGACGGAGAGCAGTTCAGACGAACAGAAGAGTGAAACCGACTCCGGAAGCAAGGAGCTGGGTTGTCTGAAACTACATAATGTGATCAAAACGGAGGATCACCAAACTATCTGGGTCACGCTCAAGATAGCAGGAGTCCAAGTGAAAATGGAATTGGACACAGGATCAGCCCTAACAGTCATAAACCGAAGGGACTACAAGCGGCTATTCTCACATACACCCTTGAGAGATACAAAGATTGTCTTGAAGACGTACACGGGGCAAAAAGCCTACCCCAAAGGAAAAATAAGGGTGAACGTTATATATAACGGCAAGGAAACACCAAAAATTGACCTATATGTATTGCCAGATGGAGGACCACCACTACTAGGACGTGAATGGATCCGGAAGATACAGCTAGATTGGCATTCCGTACAAGCACTGACTGTAGATGCCAAAAAGGATGACGACGTCACACCTGGACGACTGTCAAAAATGTTAACTGACGCACAAGAAATGTTCCAGCAGGGACTCGGAACACTAAAAGGCATAACAGCGACGATCAAAATAGAGCAAAATGCAAGCCCAAAGTTTTTTAAGGCCAGACTGGTACCTCATGCGATCCGCCCAGCCGTCGAAGCAGAGCTGGAAGGTTTGGAACGTTCAGGAGTACTGTCCAAAGTGGACTGAAGCGAGTGGGCTACACCCATCGTTCCTGTAATGAAGAGGTCGTTGAGTAATACGCCTGGGGAACCAAAGAAGGTTCGCATCTGTGGGGACTTTAAGGTGACAGTGAACCCAGTCCTTCACACTGTACAATATCCGCTTCCGCGGATTGAAGATATTTTCGCCTCGCTATCTGGAGGGAAACGCTTCACTAAGATTGATTTAGCCCAGGCGTACCTGCAAATGGAGGTAGAACAAGCCTCGAAACAGTACCTCTCAATCAACACTCATAAAGGTCTCTACAAATACAACCGGCTGGTGTTCGGGGTAGCATCAGCTCCGGCTATTTGGCAAAGGGCAATGGAACAAGTCCTGCAAGGGATTCCAGGGACCCAGTGTTATTTGGACGACATCCTGGTCATGGGCGAAAATGACAGTGATCACCTCGCCAACCTGGAGCAGGTGCTCACTAGATTGAAGGAATATGGGCTACGAGCTAATCGCCATAAATGCGAGTTTTTCCAGAAGCAGATCTCGTATTGTGGCCACGTCATTGATAAAGAGGGGTTACATAAGTCCCCTGAAAAGATTGAGGCAGTAGTCAAGGCTCCAGCACCGGAAAATGCGTCACAACTGAGGTTGTTCCTCGGGCTGGTGAACTACTACTATAAGTTCTTGCCGAATTTGTCTACCGTATTACACCCACTGAACACCCTACTGCAAACGGGGGTACCATGGAAGTGGAGTGACGAATGTAAACGAGCTTTCCAGAAGAGCAAAGCATTGATCACATCAAAAGAGGTGTTGGCTCATTTCAACCCAGCACTACCAATTCGGTTGGCATGTGATGCATCACCCTATGGCATTGGAGCGGTGCTGTCGCACAAATTTCCAGACGGCTCGGAGAGGCCAGTAGCCTTTGCGTCTCGGTCACTAACCTCAGCCGAGCGTAACTACGCCCAGATTGACAGGGAGGCCCTCAGCCTAGTATGGGGAGTGAAAAAGTTCAATCACTACCTGCACGGGCAGAAGTTCACCTTGCTGACTAACCACCAACCACTTGTCTCCATCTTTAATCCAAAGAAGGGCGTTCCGGTGATGACTGCGCAACGGCTACAAAGATGGTCCCTTTTTCTAGGGGCGCACCAATATGAAATCGAGTATAAGGGCATGAAACAGCATGGAAACGCTGATGGGCTATCACGCCTGCCACTGCCTACTGCGGAGGAAGCACCAGCAGTGGATCCTGTTGAAATATTTCATTTGACTATAATTGAATGCTTGCCAGTAACTAACGCTGGTATAGAGAAGGAGACCCGAAATGACCCGACACTGTCTCGGGTATATGATTTGACGGTGAAGGGATGGCCAGCACATGACGACTCACTGTTGCCAGCATTCTCATCCAGAAGAGAACAGCTGTCAGTATGCCAGGGGACCTTGATGTGTGGATCCCGAGTGGTAATTCCACCAAGTTAAGGGAGAGAGTGCTCAATGAGCTTCACGAAGGTCATCTGGGAGGGGTGAAAATGAAAAGCCTTGCTAGGGCTTATGTGTGGTGGCCGGGGATTGATCAGCAAATCGAGGACCTGACAAAGAGCTGCTCAGGATGCCAGAAGGTCCAAAATGCACCACCACATGCCCCTCTACACCCATGGGAGTGGCCCTCATCTCCATGGCAACGGGTGCATATTGATTTTGTTGGTCCATTCATGGACTCAATGTTTTTAATAGCTGTGGATGCGCACTCGAAATGGCCTGAGGTGATCAAAATGTCCTCCACCACCACGGAGAAAACTATTGCAGTCCTACGGACCATTTTTGCCAGGAACGGCTTGCCAGAGCAGATTTGCTCTGATAACGGACCACAGTTTGTGTCCGAAGAGTTTCAAAGATTTATGAAAAGGAATGGGGTAAGGCATTACACATCTGCCCCGTATCATCCAGCCACAAATGGATTGGCTGAGAGGTTCGTACAAACCTTTAAAAAAGCAGTAAAGGCCATGTGCGATGACGACATTCCACTGCAGCATAAGGTGGACAATTTCCTGTTAGCCTACAGAAATGCGACACATGCAGTCACCAACCAGGCCCCGACCATGATGTTCTTTAACCGAAGGTTGAGATCTCGTCTGGATTTGCTCAGACCAAATGTACGAAGAGATGTTGAGAGTAAGCAATTCCAGCACATCAATGAGAAGCCGACAAGGAGCTTCAATGTAGGGCAACCAGTCTTGGCCCGCGACTACCGAACAGAGAAATGGCAACCAGGAACGATATGCACACGGCAGGGGCCACTAATGTACACAGTGGACGTTGGGGAGAGCATCGTGAGACGCCATGCTGACCAGATCCTAGAGTCACAGGAACAAGTCAACCCCATGCCTCGCCCATACGTACCTGGTGATGAACCCGATGTACAGGTAGCATCTACCCCAGAAACAGTAGCATCGGAAGCTGATGAACCAACCGACGACAGGGGGCCAGAATCGCCTCCGCACCAAGAGCAAGACACTCGGGAAAGGCGCTATCCAGAAAGGATCAGGAAGCCTCCCAAAGACTGAATTTATAAATAGACTATTTTCAGCTAATGTTGCATGTTAAAAGTGTTAATTGTAATTAGTTTGATATTTAATTGTTAAATGAGTGTTATGGTACTGTTAATCTAAAAGGGGAGGAATTGTAATGTATGTACCTTTAAGGGGGGAACTACTTTCTACAGCTCATGTATACTGTAGTACCGGCAGTGACCACACCTGTATATAACGCTGAGTAGTAATCTGTTGTTTCAGTTGCAGTTTGAACCACGTTGAGTAAACACCTGTTGTACCGTTCTCTGCAGTCCTTTTCTTATTATTACACGGACATAACAGTGAGCTACTGTGGAGCAGATTTTTTTGAATTTAGCCTTAGAATACTTGGGACCTTCAGACCTGTCCGGAGCAGTTGGAGCGCTACATCTAACAGCGTTTTGACCGACTGGCATCGGAATGGGAGCTGCTTTGGAGGGCCACGTCCTCATGGCCGGACACTGTGAAGCAGCAGAGAGACGACGCGAGAGAGGGCTGGGATTGGCCAGAAGGAGGAGGGGCAATGGAGGTCGGCCAATCAGAGGGTACGCTGCGAGGGTATTCAGGCAGCAGGTGTCATACCTTGACATGTCGGAGGAGCAGTGTGTGCGAAGGCTCCGATTCGTTAAGGAGGTTGTAACTGAGCTGTGCCACCTGCTTGCTGAGGATCTGCAGCCGCATCTACGGTGCAGGACCTCTCTGTCGGTGACCGTTAAAGTGACTGTTGCCCTCAATTTCTATGCCAGCGGATCCTTTCAGTCAGCCACTGGGGACATTGCGAATATCTCTCAGTTTGCAGTCCATTGCTGCATCCGGCAAGTGACAGCTGCCCTTTATAGAAGAAGGCGTCAATTCATCACCTTCCCTCTAACTCTGGAGAAGCAGGCGGAGCGCGCGCAGGGCTTCGCTGCCATTGCGGACTTCCCCATGGTGCAGGGTGCGATTGATTGCACATACGTGGCTTTGCGGGCACCATTACTGAATGCTGAGGACTTCCGCAACCGCAAGGGGTTCCACTCCCTCAATGTGCAGCTGGTCTGTGACCACCGCCAAATGATCATGGCAGTCAACGCCCAATTCCCAGGGAGCAGCCACGATGCCTTCATCCTGCGGCAGACCTCAGTTTGTGACCTTTTTGAGGGTCCGGCTCGCCCACGAGGCTGGCTTCTTGGGGACAAGGGCTATCTTCTCTGCCCATGGCTCATGACACCACTCCGTTTGGCCGCCACCCCAGCAGAAGAGCTGTACAACAGCAGCCATCAGGCGACCAGGAACATTGTGGAGCACACTATTGGTGTGCTCAAACAGCGTTTCCGCTGTCTAGACCATTCGGGGGGAGCCCTGCAGTACTCGCCGGAGCAAATGGGTCACATCGTCGTCGTCTGCTGCATGCTCCACAACTTGGCGATTCGACGCACCCAGCCAATGCCAGCTGTCCCTCAAGGTCCAGCAGAGCAGGCGGACGAGGAGGAGGAGGAGGAGGACGAGCAGGCGGACGAGGAGGAGGAGGAGGAGCATGCGGATAAGGAGGAGTAGGAGGAGGAGGAGGAAGATGGGAGGGCTCCTGAAAGTGGAAGGGCCATCCGTCAGAGGCTCATCAGGACTCGGTTCGAGGCCCCTCTGGCGGAATGATGGGTGTCATTCGTCCTGCGTACTTCGGATCTTTCAAAGCCTCTGAAGGCCAGCATGACTGTAAATAGTAACGTGTAACATTGCAAATTAAAACTTTTCTTTATTGTCAAAAAAGTCCTTCCTTCCAGCATAACAACATTATGTCAACAGAAACCATAACTAACAAAACAACAGTTAACTCTTCGGCAAAGCCGCAAAACTAAACAAACCATTTCCAACAATCACAACAGGTGAGGGAGTCCTTGAATTTGGCCAAAGAAACGTCTCAGCACCTCCCTCTACTGCTGGCCCCTTGATGGAGAACGACTTCTCTTTCGCGGTCAGCCCCTTCCCTCCCTGCTGCTCCTACGTAATTGAACCCCAGTGGCGGGGTCAAGGCTGGGGGATGCCTGCTGACTGTGTGGAAGCGCAGAAGCCCCTGAGGGACGGCCTGGATGACCTCTGGTCTTGGAGGGTGCGGACGCAGGCTGCTTGATCTGAGCATGGCTGGAAGCAGTGTGCCCTGCAGGTGGTGGCAGCTGCACTGCAGACGTACCAGCGGTGGCATGAGCAATGGTCACCTGCCGAGAGAGGACACCTGCACCATGGTCGGACGACACACTGGCTCTCTGAGGGGAGCGGTTCGGCTCATCCGCCACAATCGACTGCTCCACTGATTCCTGGCCTTGTATGGTACTGGAAAGGCCCGGGGTGATCCTAGCTGATGCAGATAGGGTGGCTGCAGTGAGAGTTCGCGTTGCCTCAATCTGGGTGTGGACGAGGCCAGCAAGTGACTGCGTGGCAGCAGTGAGGACCTGTGTGGCAGGTGCCAGTGCTTCGGAGAAGCCCTGGACAGTTCTTTCCATTGCTTCGGACAAGGCCGGAGCAGTCCATTCCACTGCCTCGGACAAGCCCTGGACAGACCTTTCCAGGGATTGTCCGAAGCTCATAGAAACATAGAAACATAGAAGATAGGAGCAGGAGTAGGCCATTCGGCCCCTCGAGCCTGCTCCGCCATTCAATGAGATCATGGCTGATCATTCAAATTCAGTACCCTGTCCCTGCCTTCTCCCCATATCCCTTGATCCCTTTAGCCTTAAGAAATATATCCAACTCTTTCTTGAATATATTTAATGAACTGGCCTCCACCGCCCTCTGTGGCAGAGAATTCCACAGGTTCACCACTCTTTGGTTGAAGAAATTCCTCCTCATTTCAGTCCTAAATGTCCTACCCCTTATCCTTAGACTATGACCCCTGGTTCTGGACTCCCCAACCATCGGGAACATCCTTCCAGCATCTAGTCTGTCCAGGCCTGACAGAATTTTATAGGTTTCGATGAGATCCCCTCTCAATCTTCTAAACTCCAGTGAGTATAAGCCCAATCGACGCAATCTCCCCTCATACGTCATTCCTGCCATCCCAGGTATCAGCCTGGTGAATCTTCGCTGCACTCCTTCCATGGCAAGAACGTCCTTCCTCAGATAAGGCGACCAACACTGCACACAATACTCAAGGTGCGGTCTCACCAAGGCCCTGTACAACTGTAGCAAGACATCCTTATTCCTGTACTCGAACCCTCTTGCTACGAAGGTCAACATACCATTTGCCTTCTTAACCGCCTGTTGCACCTGCATGCTTACCTTCAGCGACTGGTGCACAAGAACACCCAGGTCTCTTTGCACTTCCCCTTCACCCAATCTATTGCCATTCAAATAATAATCTGCCTTCCTGTTTTTGCCTCCAAAGTGGATAACCTCACATTTATCCACATTATAGTGCATTTGCCATGTTTCTGCCCAATCACCCAACCTGTCCAAATCGTACTGGAGTTTCATAACATCCTCCTCACAGCATACCCTCCCACCCAGCTTTGTGTCATCTGCAAATTTGGAGATATTACATCCAATTCCCTCATCCAGATCATTAATATATATTGTGAACAGCTGGGGTCCTCGGACCGATCCTTGCGGTACCCCACTAGCCCACTAGTCACTGCCTGCCACTCGGAAAATGACCCGTTTATTCCAACTCTTTGCTTTCTGTCTGCCAACCAGTTCTCTATCCAAGTCAATACCTTGCCCCCAATCCCATGTGCCTTAATTTTGCACGCTAATCTCTTATGCGGGACCTTATCGAAAGCCTTCTGAAAGTCCAAATATACCACATCCACTGGTTCTCCCTTATCTATTTTACCAGTTACATCCTCAAAAAATTCCAGTAGATTAGTCAAGCATGATTTACCTTTTGTAAATCCATGTTGACTTTGTCCGATCCTGTCACTGCTTTCCAAGTGCTCTGCTATTACATCTTTTATAATGGACTCTAGCATTTTCCCCACTACCGATGTCAAGCTTACCGGTCTATAATTCCCCGCTTTTTCTCTACCACCTTTTTTGAATAGTGGGGTAACATTTGCTACCCTCCAATCCATGGGTACCGTTCCAGAGTCTATCGAGTTCTGGAAGATGACCAGCAATGCATCTACTATTTCTAGGGCCACTTCCTTAAGTACCCTGGGATGTAGATTATCAGGTCCTGGGGATTCATCAGACCCTATGTTCCCCGGTATTTCTGGGAGGTTATTTGTGTCCTCCTTTGTGAAGACAGAACCAAAATATGTATTTAGTTGGTCTGCCATTTCTTTGTTCCCCATTATAAATTCCCCCGATTCTGACTGCAAGGGACCTACGCTTGACTTCACCAATCTTTTTCTCTTCACATATCTATAAAAGCTTTTACAGTCAGTTTTTATGTTCCCTGAAAGCTTACTCTCATATTCTATTTTCCCTTTCTTAATTAATCCCTTTGTCCTCCTTTGTTGAATCCTGAACTGCTCCCAATCCTCAGGATTATTGCTTTTTCTGGCCAATTTGTATGTCCTCTCCTTGGATCTTAGGCTATCCCTAATTTCCCTTGTTAGCCACGGTTGAGTCACCTTTTTTGTTTTATTTTTATGCCAAACAGGAATGAACAAATTCTGTAGTTCATCCATGCGGTCTTTGAATGTTTGCCATAGCCTATCCACTGTCAACCCTTTGAGTGCCATTCCCCAATCAGTCCTACCCAACTCGCTCTGAGCAGTCCTTTCCATAGCAGCCTCGAAGCCCTGGACAGTCCTCTCCATTGCTGCCCCGAAGCCCTGGACAGTCCTCTCCATTGCTGCTCCAAAGTCCAACACACTCTTTGCCAGTGTTTCTATCAACTGAGGCACCCTCCCCACTGCAGCCATCAGCTCAGTGTGCCTGAGCCGGGCCTGGGTGCTCATTTCAGCCAGGCTACGCACCTCCTCTGCACTCTGTGCAGCAGTCATCACTCCCTGCCTTGCCCTCCGGGGAGCCGGTGGCCGAACTTGCCTACCCCCCTCGCGTTGCTGCAGGCCGCTTGTTCCGGCAACTGGCTCATCATCAGAGCCCCCCCCCTCCCCTCCAGGGAACTACTATCCCCAGTCTGCAGATGTGTAGGCTCCCCTGAGGTTGGAACGGATGGTCCGGCTTCCTCCTGATCCTCGCCTCCGGAGGCACTGGCACTGGCAGCTTCAGGGCGCAGATCCCGAGTTGGTGATGCAGCATCTGAAAGCAGGGAGGTGGTAGAGTGGCTTTAGCAAAAGGACAGGTTGGCGGCAAGGCATGCCAGATTGCGGCAAGGCTCTGACATGGCTGCCCACTGAGAAAGCATGCTGGCGGGGGGACCAAGTGGAAGGAGACAGCTGAAAAAGGTGAGAGCCTTTCCCTCGCTGTCGACAATGGGGTCGGCAGCTGCAGTGGTAACAGGACCACTCAGACGTCCTCCAAGAATCTGGTGCACTCTCTCCTCGAGATCCGTGAGAGTGACCACTTGTGGAGGTCCGCCACCGGTTCGACGCTGGTCCTTGTGGATCGTTGCCAGCTTGGACTGCAGGGGAAAGAAGGGGAAGTTCTGTTACATGATGCCCTGAGTGATCATCTCATGCCCCCCATGGTGCAAGAGCCCTTACATGATGCCTTGAGAGATCATCTCATGCCCCCCATGGTGCAAGAGCCCTTACATGATGCCTTGAGAGATCATCTCATGCCTTCCATGGTGCAAGAGCCCTTACGTGATGCCTTGAGAGATCATCTCATGCCCCCCATGGTGCAAGAGCCCTTACATGATGCCTTGAGAGATCATCTCATGCCCCCCATGGTGCAAGAGCCCTTACATGATGCCTTGAGTCAAATGTCCATGTGTGTGCCCAGAAAGGGCCATGGGTGCTTGCTGCCAGATGGCCATTGGGGCATCATGGCAACAGGGTGCGCGAAGTCAGGTGCAGATGGAGGGAATCAGAAGTTTGCATAAACAACACTCACCCTAACGACCCGAGTGAGGTCGTTGAATTTCTTCCTGCACTGAACAGGGCTCCTGGTCGCCATGCTGCTGGAGTTGACCCTCTGAGAAACATCCCTCCAAGCTCGGCGGTACTCCTTTTGATTCAGCCTCCTGCCATTGTCAGGATACAGAACATCTCGACGGCGCTCCACTGCGGACACCAACTGGTCCAGAGCCTCAGTGCTGAAGCGCTCTGCTCTCTGTCTCACCTTCTCCATCCTGACCAAGTTTTTTGCGCCAGAGAAGGGCGAGCGCCGATTCTGAGGCCTACAGGGCGTTGAGTGTGGAAGCTGAGGCTGACTGACCCACCCCTTTAAGAGCCGGCCGGCGCCTGGAAGTCTCGTGGTTATCGGTAATTGAGATCACCTGCGCTGCACCCGTCCGCGCTGATATTGGGTAGCGCCGGAAGTTTTGCGCCTTAGGAGGCCCGTGCAACGTCTGAATCCGCGCCTCAATCCCCTTTGGGGGCGATGCAACCCAATATCGCGCCAGGCGGCGATAAGTTTCGTCTGGCTATAAACTTTGCGCAGCGCCAGTTCTAACGCCTCAAGCGGGGCTATACCCAATTTCTAAGCCGAAGAGTTTATTATGTAAGACAAGGGAATACAATATTCAGAGTTGGCAGGTGCTAACCCTCAACAAAACGACTTCACACCCAACATACCCTGTGCACCTCTCTTTTAAAGCAATGGAAAGTGTCCATGCCACTGAGCAGTCTGGATTTACGCAGATACACAGCTGAATGATCATATATATTACATAACATTATGTTGTTCAGTTGGGCACTGTTAGTAGAACAGGTTGGTTGTCTAATCAGATTGCTCGCCACACTGGTGTATAATCAGCAGATCTCCTCCTTATTGCTGCAGCATATCAGCTGTTCAGCTTTCATGAGTTCTCTGCAGCCCAGACCGCAGGACTATGGAGCCATCAGTCTGGTGTGTCAATCCAGAGTTCAACTTTGTGAAGGCTCTTTCAAGTGATGGGTCAGCCAAAGCTCAGCAACCAGTTCCTAATCAAATAAATGCAACAAAATATAAAGGGGGGAAATGCTAACGGGGTGCAAAGCCCCTAGTGCCTGGACGCGGCGCCGTTAACGCCTCCCACGAAATTCAGCGGGATGTTGGCGGTGCTGCAGCACCAGCGATGACATCATCGCCGTGCACAGCGCCCCGTTTGCGTCCTGGCCGCAAACTTCCCTTGCGCCCCCATACCTATTGCCAAACGATATGTCTGACTGGTTCAGGGGTCGTTTTGGCAGCAGCAGCGGTGCAAATTAAAGGGCAGGTACTGGGCGGCCATTTTTCTTTTGGCCAACTGCCAGCACCTGCTCCTTCTTACCTCTGTATGCGGGGTGCTGGCCGTGACTGCTCAGCCCGGCACTCCTCTGGAGTGTCGGGCTGTTTTCCCGGCACCCCGCTCCCCGGTGATCCAGCAGGGCCCTGGTATGAACAGCGTTAGGCCCCTCCTCTTTAATCGGGGGAGGAAGCCTGCAATGATGTGGCGCTACATGCCGCTGTGCGTGGCACTGTTGCACATAGTGGCGCAAAATTCACTGGTAGTGCCCCAAGAAGGAGGGGGAGCACTTTCCAGTAGCCTCCTATTTGGGGCGCTACTACTGAATTTACGGCACAGGGGCACTAACTTTTTCGGGGAGCGCCCCAGCAATTTTTCCTCCAAAGGATTTTAAAATACAAACAGCACAGCCCATTCAGCACTATTGGCATTAAAATCCTGTCTTTATTTAGGGGGCTAAATTGGATAAGGCCTGAAAACAGGCACGGGGATCGCGATGTGCGATCTGCCCGCGCCAGTTGAAAGTAATGCAGGCAGCACAAGAAATCCATGCTGCCTGCTCATTAACATGATTAAAGCGATAAGCTCAGCACTAAACGTGCTGCAGGTTGGCTCAGCGTTCAACAGGGGGCCCAATATCGTGGGAAGTCTGCTCTCTTTTAAAGGTTGCCTGCAGAGTGAAAGGCTGTCTGCACTTCTTAAAGGAGAGGTGGTTTGTGAAAGAAGTGCCTCATTCTGACTGGAGCTGGAAGTTAGCAATGTCACAACAGGGCAGGGAAAGGGCACCTCAGTTATCCAATGCAGCACTGGAGGCCTTGGTGCAGAGCGTCTATAGGAGGAGACAAGTCTTCTGCCCGCAGGGGGCCAGGAGGCAGTGGGAGGAGATGGCTGAAGTGGTCAGTGGAGGTCCCTCGTGCAGCTGAATGCACATTCAGCTGTGCGTGTTTAGGAGAGGGAGTTGTTTGGAATGGCGACGTCCGAAATGGCAGGTCATGCGTCAAATCAGCATTACACGCTGACCGATGTCACGATTTGCCTACTCTGCATACTGCCAGCTCAGACACATCCCACCAACGCTATCGCCCTCACCAAGATGGCGACCGGGCAGAAGTGAGGCGGCCACCATTTTTTTCTTGAAACTGGCCTTAACTGCTGGCGCTAAGGTGTCAAATTTTGCGGCCTTTTTCTTTGTAAGGTAGGTGGTAAAAGGAAAACAGTAGAGGCATTCAAAATGCAGCTAGATGACATCATGGGAGAGTTTGGATAAAAGAGGGATGTGCTTATATTTTGTTCTTGTTTTTTTTACTTTTTTTACATTCCTTTTATTTTCACACGTTTCCAAGGAATTAAATAAAACCATCTCATTAAAAATATTTGGGGGTAAAATTGGAGCAAGGTGTATCTGTGCATTGAAGTTGTACTAAAGTGATCTGCATATATGTGAGAAACACAAATCTTACTTATTTACCTGTTTATTTTAAGATTAAACAGCTTCTTTTGATCTCTTAATTGTGCATTGGAACAGTAGCGTAGTGGTAATGCCAGAGATGTGAGTTCAAAACCATGGCAGCTGGGGAATTTAAATTCAGTTAATTAAATAAATCTGGAATAAAAAGCTAGTATCAGTAATGGAAACCATGAAACTATTGGATTGTTGTAAAAACCTGATTCACTAATGCCCTTTAGGGAAGGAAATCTGCTGTCCTTACCTGGCCTGACCTATATGTGACTCCAGACCCACAGTAATGTGGTTGACCCTGCCCTCTGAAATGGCCTAGCAAGTCACTCAGTTGTAACTAACTGCTACGAAACACAATAATAAGAATTAAACCGGACGGACCACCCGGCATTGACCAAACAGCACTGTGGGAGTACCTTCATCACACGGACTGCAGCAGTTCAAGAAGGTGGCTCACCACCACCTTCTCAAGGGCAACTAGGGATGGGCAATAAATGCTGACCTTGCCAGTGACACCCAGATCCCATAAGCGAATAAAACAAAATTGTGCAGTGTCTTCTCCTCCATAGCAGCCATTCCAATTTCAGATACAGTCTGGGCCGAAAGATAATTCCACTTCCTGTTCCAGCATACAAGTCTCTGAATGTTCTACAACATGTGGTACCCTTTATTTACCTTGCCCCTCGGATCCTGCTTTGCTTTATGCTTTTCTTCAGAGAATATGATTTATGTTTTGCTACATTAATTTGTATACAAAAATGATGCAAGTCCAAATCCATTGAGTTTATAATACATGAGCACACTTGCTAAAATTGACAGTGCTTAGCACTTCAGAATACAAAAATAGGTTAAAGCACTCATTTTAAAGAGGTAATTCTTTCTAATATAACAACATTTAAGGTATTAACTTATAATTGTCAGCGGTATTAAAGTGCGGCCCAAATTGAACTTATAGGACAAGTGGCATAAATGTTTGGTGATATCAAAAAAATGGCACTGTAACAAAATTTAATTTCTTGTTTCATTTACTTAAAAAAATCAGATTCTACCTTCATCAGAGATGAAATTGTTTTTCTTTAATTGGTGTTTTAGTAAGTAGTAAGCGTTATTGCTAAGTCTAATCTGTATAGGAAAATATAACGAAGCATTAACGTTGCCCAAACAAACATTAATGTCAAATGTCCAATTTTCTAATTGTCACTAAGTTGATGTAAGAAATTACTGACACTGAGAAGATGGTCTCCAGTATTGTATTTATTCAGGATAAATATAAACTACATTTGATCTCTTAAGTTTTTAAAATGTATTTTTCTTTATAAAAAGTATTAGTTTCAAAAGATACCTTGCACAGAAGAAATGACCAGATATTATACAGTATAAAAAACTGAATTCACTTGATAGACAAGCAGGCAGAAGCTCTCGGTAAGTTTTAGACTCAGAAACGTGGATTAAGTGGATCTAAACAAATAGAAGGATTAAACAACAACTTACATTTACATTAAATTCTACTCTTGTTGCATTATCTTTAAAATCTCTATATAGCCCTGTTTGTTGCACTAAAGAGTTAGCTCTGAGGTTTGGTACTGGGTATAACTTCTCCCCTCACATTTTCTCACTCCTTGAAAGGAATGGAATGCTGGGTTACAGTTCCACAACTACTGATCGCCCTTGGGTACCCAGCCTAAATGCCCATCGAGAGCCTGAACAGCAAGCGTCAGCAGGCTGTTCAGCCATGGGGGGCATCGTAGTCACAGTTTATCCTTTCCTCAAAAAGCAAAGTACTGTCAATGTTGAAAATTTGAAACAAAATCAGGAAATGCTGAAAACACTCAGCAGGTCAGGCAGCATCTGTGGATAGAATAAAAGTCAACATTTTGGGTGTCGACCTTTCCTCAGAATCCAGGCTCAGTGGCAAACAGTGGAGACCAATTGTGCAAAACATTTAAAATGGATGATAGGAAAGGCAACATTTGATCATTGGTAGGTATCTTGGTAGGAACAGTGATCATAGTATTATAAGGTGTAAATTAGCTATGGAGAAGGACAAGGAGCAATCTAGAGTAAAAATACTTAACTGGAGGAGGGCCAATTTCAGAGGGTTGAGAACGGATCTGGTCCGGGTAAATTGGAATCAAAGATTGGCAGGCAAAACTGTAATTGAACAATGGGCTGCCTTTAAAGAGGTTTGGGTACAGTTGTAAGGGGTCGTTTTAACGAGCTTGTGGTGTGCGAGATCGGTTTTTGATTTCACACTGCTCGTGAGCGGTTCCGAAGTGCTCCCCCCTCACCGGTTCTAGACACTGGGCTTATTGCCAGACCACCTCGATGTGTTGGCCCAACTTGTGACTCGGAAGACAAATTGATCAGGTGAGACAAGGGAAGTTTTAAATCAAAGGTATCTTTATTTTTAAGGAGAATAAAACATAGAGAATGAAGAAACAATGCAGACAAAAATCATGAACACGCCTCTCAATGGGAACTAAAATTTAACACACAAGAGTTACTTTGACTATCATAATACATCAATTCTAGATCAGCGATATAATAAAACGGGGGTGGAGAAAGCGCACGGCACAACGAAGGATGAATAACACTCCCGAATTACAAAGCCCTTAATATTAAAAACCCTCCCGTCTAAAGTATACCTCAACTAGATCAGCTAGGTGGAGTTGGGCCTCTATGCTCACCAGGGTTTTTAAAACTGTCCTTGACCTTGGTGCTCCTGTATTGTCCGGGATCTCCAATCTTCCTTATGGGACCGGCTCCTGAACCTGCTCTCCTGCTCGAACTTGTAGGCCCTCCGTGCTCCTTGAACCTCACCAGGGTTTTAAAACTGTCCTTGACCTTGGTGCTCCCGTATCGTCCGGGATCTCCAATCTTCCTTATGGGACTGGCTCCTGAACCTGCTCTCCTGCTCGAACTTGTAGGCCCTCCGTTCTCCTCGAACCTCACCAGGGTTTTTAAAACTGTCCTTGACCTTGGTGCTCCTGTATGAAACTGTTTGTCTTTTTGTCTCTTTTCCCCCAACAGTTATACTGTTTTCTTGCCCTTATCTTGGCGCCAAATCAGGGGTTTTCTTTTGTTAAAGTAATGGGCAGGCTGCTTTGACAAAAGCGGGTACTTTATTTTAATGTCTTGTAAATGAAACTAATGGGATCTGTCCTGTGTCCCTCTGAGTTTGGTACAGATAATAGGTTTTGTCTGTGCTCTGCGATTTCAGAGATGGGTTTGCGTTTTGCTAGCAATTAACACACCTTGAGGTGTAAATACTTTTGTTTTGACTTCGTTACTGCTGTAACCATTTTACCATATCAATTGCAGTCAGTTCTGGAATCTTCTAATCGGTGGCGACTCAGGTTTCTTTAAGATACTGCAGTGGTATGTCCTTCTGAAATGAGTCATGTGATCTGCCAACTCCGTCTTGTGTTCATAAAATGTGGCCATTTCAGGGGTTTTACAATGTAGACTGTATTTTCCTGGATTTTTGCGAATCCTACAGTCCCCCCTGTGATACAATGGACATCTCAAATCGTCTTTTGTATCATGAATGTTTTAGGGTGAGCATAAATCCATTCCCCCCCCCAACTGACCTTCCCCGTAGTTTACCTGACTATGGAGTGTACTTCGCACTCGCACTTTCCTCATCCCGAAAATGGAGTTGAGTAGATATCCCCTACCGGAGAAACATTTATGCTATGTACAGACTCACCTTAGAGTCATAACCCGACGCAACACAATCTTTGATATAATACACCAAAAACAGATGGAATAAAAACATTTAGCTACACGGGCGAGTCCCCATTTATGCTGACATAGTGGCCCCGCCAATTCCGCTGACTAGGGAACTCCCTGTCGTGTCCCTTCCTCCTACACTGGACACAGACCAGGTACAGAACGATCCCTACCTGGCACACCACTAAGACGTGGGAAGCCAGTCTGACCCATGATGGGATCTCTATATTATCAAAAAGGTCCCACCATGGTGGAACCACTATGTCTTGGATTTTTGCCCCTATGTTGGTGGTTTTCTGCTCTAAAGTAAAGAAGTGCTTCTGAGAGACAGTAACTGCTTTCAGCAGTTCGGTTAAATGTTCTGGGAGAGGGGGAATTGTGAAACCAAAGTGGGCCACGTACTTCTGAACCAGTCGTTCACGGCGCCCCTTCTTTGTCTCCCCAATTGCTCCCATTCCTCGTGGCCCTCGGTATAGAGTTCGGTTCTATTGACCCCCGCGAAGTCAAACTCGTAAAACTTCTGCAGGGTCTCTTTCAGCAGGGCCTGATACAGCCTTGCCGTCTCTATGGGGCACCATTCCGGCAGGTGCACCTTGGTCAGGTTGAGGATGACCAAGGCCACCGCGTAATGGACCCCCTGATAGGCCATTTGGTCAGTGGGAACTAATACTAACCCGTTCCCTGGTCCCTTGGTGGCGGTGGGGCATCCCTCTGCTACCGTCCGTGGTGTCTGGGTCGTGGGCAGGGGCTGTCGGGGGCGGGTCACTAGCTCAGTGGCATTAACCGCGATTGGGGAGTAGGGGACTGCGCATGCGTCCAAGCGCGATTCCCAGTCTATCCCCCTCCCGTTATCTTGCCACTGGCTGTGGAAAATGATGGAAACACCTGTGGGGCAGACTTTCTCTGAACTCCACATACACACATAAATCCCCTGATCGGGTTCCCACCATTTATCCCAGCGCACTGTCAACCCTCCCTGGGTCCCTGTGATAGTCCGGTGAGTGTTGTTCCCTAACCTTTCCCACTTTCCTCTGGGGTTCCCCATGTCCCTGCTCAGTTTCCTGAGCCACCACCACCTATCCAGGGGGACGTACCCCCTGCAGGTTAGGCAAATACGTTTCCCCACAGTCACACTGATCCGCGTGGCCTGGATCTTGATCCGAGGACACGACAAAGAGACCTCCCCGTATGTGAAGCCAGTTTCACTTGAATATTTCGTGGCGTTCGAGCCCAGCCATCCGGGCCAGTTGCCCTCGTGGGTGTACCCAGCGACTTCCTCTGCTTCGCGCAGGCCCTGCCCGTCATGGGCCAGAGGCGCAGTTTCCCCGGAGCATCCAAAGATACGGTGATCCTCCGTTTCTCCTCTCCAGGCGACGTTGAGGCCCACCAGGGCCGCGAGGATGATGCCTCCGACTGGCATCATCTTGTTATGATCTGGCGGAGAGATAAAAAAAGGTTTCGAGCCGGGCTCCCTGGGCTCCTCGGCTTGGGTGCGGGGTGAGTGGGTCCCGCGACCCTAGCTCACTTAAAACTTGCCACATTCTACCGCTCCAAAGTGCTACCATACTTCCAGAAGACCACATTACTTATTTTCTAAAATTACAATAAACTAAACCTTATTACCCAAAACTATATAAATATATACATCTGCCGCCTGTCTCCGGACGGCCAGCTTATAATCTGCGGGGACCGTCGCAGGCCTCCCCCTGCTGCGTTCCCACATCGGTCTCAGCTGCTGGTCCCTGGCAGCCCGTGGCTGCTGGCTGTGGACCGTTTAAACTTCTCGCAGCTTTCTTCCGGGGGGTCCCTCTTGTGAAAACCGGCGACCAAACCTTCTTCGGTTGCGGTTTTCTATTTGACCGTCTAAGGGTCACCACATATGAGGCGTCCTCGTAGGTCGGACTCTTGGCTGGAGTTTTGGCCCTGGCTGCAGTCCGTGGCTTCCCCACGACTGCCGGCTGTGGGCTTCCTCCCGCAGGCTCTGCCTCCCTAGGCTCTGGGTCAGCGGCAGGCACCTCCCCGCTACCTGGGACTCCAGGTTGAGAGTCTCCGCCCCCAGACGCCACCTCTCTAATGCTGCACTCAGGGGCAAGACCTAAGACCTCAGGCTCCTCCCCTTCACCGCAGTCGGGGGCGGGACCTTCGTCCTCCGACTCGGCTTCCTTGTGACCAGGGACAGGACCTAGGACCTCCGGCTCCTCCCCTTCTGGGTGACCAGGGACAGGACCTAGGACCTCCGGCTCCTCCCCTTCTGGGTCCCAGAACAATGGGGGAGTCTCCCGTGTGGACGGGACAACTCCTCCCCTCGCGCAGGCTGCTCGTCCAGCCTGTGATCTGCGGCTGCAGCTCCCCTGCAGTTTTTAATTCTTTGCTGCCTTTTTCAGCCCCCGCTGCCTGCTTCCCTGCCTCTGGCTTAAACAGCTTACATTGATTGATGTGAAACCATTTTGTGCGCCGGGGCAGTTTCACAGCATACACCATGGGGCTGGCCTGATCTACGATGTTGTAGGGACCCATGTAAAGTGGCTCAAAACTCCCCACACGGGCGAAGTTCCTTACCATCACTAGATCCCCTACCTCCCAGCGATGGGCTTTACTGGGCTCGAGCATCATCCTATTTCCCTGGTGCTGCCTCCCCATGTTACCTGCGGCCCCCTCATAGATCCTTTGGAGGCGTTCAAGGAGCGTGCGGGCGAATTTGTCCCGATTCACCTCCCTTAGCTGCCCCTCCGTTAGGACTGGGGCCAGGACATGGGTGGGGGTTCTCATGACCCTCCCGGTCATGAGCTCATGCGGAGAGTACCCCGTACTCTTCGACGGCTGGAGCGGATCCCCATGAGGACAAGAGGCAGGACTTCTGCCCACTTTTGGGGCGAACCCATTATCTCTTTCCTCATTTTTTCTGTTATGGTGCGGTTCATCCGCTCCACAATCCCCGATGACTGTGGATTGTAGGCTACGTGCCATTTCCCCTGAATGCCCAGCAGCATCAGGGTGTTCTGCATTACTTGGCCGGTAAACTGGCTTCCCTGATCGCATTCCACGAACTGGGGCAGTCCCCATCTCGAGAACACCTCCCGCACCAAGATTCTCGCAGTCCCTAATGCTGTGGCTGTTCGGCAGGGGAAGGCTTCAACCCATTTAGAGAACACGTCCACCAGAACGAGGCAGTACTTATAGCCTCCCTGGGTGGCGGGTAAGGGTCCGATATAGTCAATTTGGATTGATTGCCATGGTCCCTCTACCCTCCTAACGTGTCCCATCGGCACCTTCCTCCTGTGAGGATCGGGGTTATTTGCCGCGCACACAAGACAGTTCGCGCAAAACTCCCGGACGTCCTCCCGGAGTCCTGGCCACCATCCTGCTTGTTCCACCCGCTGCCAGGTGACCTCAGGCCCGGGGTGCCCTGCTCCTGGTCCCTCATGGGCCAGTTGAAGGAATTCCCTCCGGTGCTGCTGAGGCACCACCCACTGCTCTTCTTTAAACAGCATTCCCTCTCTTATGGACAGGGATGCTGCACCATACGGGCCTTCCATTTTCTTCCCCTCGCTAACCGCGTTAAATACCCCTCTCAGGGCAGGGTCCTGAGATTGGACCGATTTTAGGTCCGGGGCTAGCGCTACCCCTACACTCTTCTGGATCCCATCCCTGCCTTTTACAGCTGCCACTGGTCCAGACCCGTAGGGGTCCCAGAAAATGCCGGTCTGGGCACCCTCTCTCGCCAGTGTGTCAGCTCGCTGGTTCCCCTGACCGCGAGGTTCTGTGGAGGAGTGAGCCTTCACCTTGTGGATGAAGACCTCACCCTTCTCCCCCACGGCTGCCAGGATCTTCTCCAGCAGGGGCTTTACCACCAAGGGTCTCCCATCCGCGGAAGTGAATCCGCGACGGGACCAGATGGCCAGGTATTCGGTACACGAATTGCATGTAAACATGCTGTCTGAGCAAATCGTGTACGGGGTAGGGAAAACTTCGGGATGGGTAACCACATACGCCACAGCAGACAGTTCTGCCTGCTGGGCGCTCATGGTACTGGGGAGTTTAATCGCCAATGCAATGTCAGCCGTTGGGTCATACACTCCGAACCCCGTGAGCCGCTTTCCAGCGGATACTGTGCTGGAACCATCCACGTAAATCTCACGGCCGGTGGGATGTATCCCAGCCCGGAGACCAACGTCGACCTCCCATACCCCTTCAACGGAACATTGATGGGCTGTCCCAGGGTAAGCCAGGTTGGCGGCTAATCTGGGCTCGCACAGGCCTCGTACCCGCAGATCCATTTGTGAGAGGAGTAGGGTCCAGTGCGCAATGCGGGCACTGCTTACTGTCCCATCCTTAATCCTCCCATCCAAAAGCATCTTGGTGGGCGTGTGGTGTGTGAGGAGGGTGATGGGGAGGTGCCTGTGAAGATGGCGGATCTTTTCACAGCCCAGTGTGTGGCCAAGAGGTGCCGCTCACAGACCGAGTAGCTCCTCTCCACGTCGGTGAGCACCCTGGAGGAGTAAACCATGGGTCTCAGCTTGCCATGTCGCTCCTGGAGCAACACAGCACTCAGACTGTCCCCGCTGGCCGCCACCTCCAGGAAGAACTCCCTTCCCCCATCTATCGCTCCCAGGGCCGGTGCGGTCTGCAGCTTCCTTTTTAGGAGCTCAAACGCAGCCTGGCATCCTTCATCCCATGACCACTCCACTCCCTTGTGCAGGAGTCGGAGTAGTGGGGCTGCCATGGCCGCATAGTCCTCCATGAAGTCTCGGCAGTACCCGGTTAACCCTAGAAACAACCTCACACCCTTTATGGTGACGGGGACCGGTAACTCCTGTACCGCCTCCCTCCTAGCCCTATCGATGGCCCTTTCTCCGGCGCGGATGGTCAGCCCCAGGAACTTGACTTCCTTTTGACCGATCTGCGCTTTCTTTGGGTTGACTTTGAACCCCCTTCTGGTCAGTAGTTCCAACAGTTCAGCCAGCAGTGGGCCGTGCTCCCCGACCGTGTCGGTAAACAGGAACAGGTCGTCCACGTACTGTACTAACTAAGGGGCTGACTGAACTCCTTCAGGCTGTCCGCCATGCATTGGTGGAAAATGCTGGGACTATTGTGGAAGCCTTGTGGCAAGCAATTCCAGGTATACTGTTGCCCTTTGAAAGTAAAGGCAAATTTATACTGGTCCTGCCTCCGCACAGGGATCGACCAGAACCCATTGGAAATATTCAGCACCGTGAACGTAGTCGCGGATGCGGGGATACTCCCAATGAGGTCGGCCACTGCTGCCACTGTGGGGGCACATGTGGGGATGTTGCTGTTCAACACCCGATAGTCCACCGTGGCTCTCCAGGAATTGTCCGGTTTCTTAACCGACCAAAGCGGAGAGTTCACATGGGTGGCTATAGGCCTCAGCACCCCCTGCTGTATCAGCGCTGATATGGCCACCTCCATATCAGCCTCTGCTTCCTTTGGGAAGTTGTACTGCTTTTGGGGCCGGGCCATGGGATCCCCATCTACCCTAACCTCAAAGCTAGCAACCCTCCCACAGTCGTGTTTGTGCGTGGCGAACGCACCTAACTGAGCCTGCATCTCGGCTCTAAATACTTCTGGGATACCCTCCATCATTTCACCGAGGTCGTAACTCCCTTTCGGCTTCATGGTACACAGGGTTCCCTTCCCATCCTTTCCCGGGATTACTACCACTCCACTTTCCTTTCCGGTGTTGGCCCCCCAAAGGCAATGGTTCCTGAGGTCCACGAGGATCCCATGGCCCACGATGAAGTCGACCCCTAGGATCCCCTTCCCTCCCTCCGCATCCCATCTCGCCAGGACACATGACCACTTTGTCTGGAGTGTGCCCAGGTGGATCGAGAGCGGCCTGGAGAACGCACCCGTCTGCTCCGCCCCTGTGAACCCCGATAGGACGTATGGAACCCCGTTAGACAGAGGTGAGGTGGTGGGATTCTCCGTATGGATCACGGTGCATGAAGCTCCCGTATCCAACAGATAAGTCCCCGTTTCCTTCTCTACCTCCATCTGCATGAGCGGTCTCTTCCATCTGTCGTACTGGAGCGCACATAGATAGACGGGCTGCGCAGGCTCCAGTCATTGCGGGCCACTTTGGGAAGGGGTTGGGGGAACCGCTGGACCGGTGGTGGCTGCTATCTTTCCCTTAGTGAGGACCAATGACCTCACTGAAGCCAGCAGCACGTCCAGCAGCTCTGGAGGGACAGTTGGCTCCGTCTCTCTCTCTGGGGCAGAGGTCGGGGGTGCGGCCGGGGCTTGGGCTGGGACTATGGGGACCTTTTCCCTTGTGTCCTTCCAGGGATTCTTACAGTCCCTGCGCCAATGCCCCTCCTTCCCGCAGCCGTAGCACGTTTGTCGGCTTTGGTTGGGACGGCGCCCTTCCTGGCGCCACTCTTTATGGGGCTGGTCACCAGGCCTGACCTCACAAACCTTCCTGTTTTGCTGGGGTGTCTCACTATCCCTCCCGTTTCTAAAGGTGACGGTGAGTTGGCGGATCACCGTCGCCTCCGTGGTCAGAGGGTTTCGGGGGTCGAACCAGGCCATTGCCTGCGTTCGAACGCGGGGCAGGGAGTTATTCATCAGGCACCTGAGCCAGTGGACTAACTGGTCCCCGTCCAGGTTCGCTCGCGCTGGCATTCCCGGGCACGCACCCTGGTAGACTGGCCACAGCCTGTCCGCAAACGCCTGCGGGAATTCCCCGGGGAGCTGGACTGTTTTCTCCACCCGGGTGAACGGACTCCCCTCGTTCATCCCCATGGCCTCCAGGATCTCGTCCTTCAGCCTGCCATAATTTTCCTGACCCCTCTTACACCCATCGGGTAGCGTCTGGAGGAGATCGCTACCCAGGGAGAACAACATCATCTTGGCCTTCTCTGCCTCGTCGCAGTCATTAACACAGGCCGCCTGCTCTATCTCCCTAAAGTGAAGAGAAGGGTCCCCCTTCATGGTGAGCTTGGGGATGTAGCTCACCATGGAGCGCAATTGTTGCGCACCGTGTGGCACCAGGAATTGGTTCTGGAGGTCCCCAGGTTCCCCGTCGTCACCGGGTGGCCCGTACCTCCGTTGTGTCACGGGGTACACCGGTCCCGGTCCCTGATTCTCTCTCGGGCTACCCTGGTCTACCTTGGATTCTTCATCCTCCACCCCCTCCTGATCCCAGACCTCTGGAAAACTAGGGGCTAGGGGTGGTGGCTGTGAAAACTCTGGTTCCCTAACCTGTTTTGTTCTGGGGGCTGCCTGCGGGACTTCCCTGCTTGGGTTACCGTTGAACTCAGCCTGGCCGACCTTGGGGCTAATGAGGCATATCATCCCCTTTGCCCTGGCCAATGCCAGATTCAGGCTTTCTATTTCCTGCCTACAGGGGCCGTGGTCTGCCTCCTCAAACCCTTGAGCGCAGGCCAGCTTATAGGCTGCTTTTACTTTACCTACCTTTTCCTCCTGTGCCTTCAGTTCCCCTGTAAGGTGGCTAATCTCCGTTTTTAATCTCCTCTCTTTCTCCCTGGATTCTCTTGCCTGATACTCTACGTGTTCTACCCTGAACCTAGCGCTCCCCTCCAGCTCAGCTATCTTGCCCTCCAGCCTTTCTACCTTCCCCGATGGTCCCGGACCATCGCTGCCCTCTCTTGGCTTATGGCCTCCAGAGCCACTAGCACCTTCCCTTCCGCTGCAACCTTTTCCTGCAGCTCCCGGGACAAATGCTTAATTTTGGTTTCCTTACTGGCCACCGCGTGGTCCAGTACCAGAACCTGTTTTTTATAGCACATAAGCCACACCGCTTTTTCAATGCCCTTGCGGTGCTTTTGACTAGCCGTCCACTGGGCGGCTGCCTTTAGAGGACGCTCGGCTCCTAACAGGTCATATACCCATTTCTTTGCTACATTTACTTTGCCACACACGTAGGAGGATAACCTGTCCTCCATAACATCTGTCTCACCCGAGTCTTTGTCCACCACACAAGGGTTCTGTAGCCAGTGTCCCATCTGGGTCGCCATTCTGTAAGGGGTCGTTTTAACGAGCTTGTGGTGTGCGAGATCGGTTTCTGATTTCACACTGCTCGTGAGCGGTTCCGAAGTGCTCCCCCCTCACCGGTTCTAGACACTGGGCTTATTGCCAGACCACCTTGATGTGTTGGCTCAACTTGTGACTCGGAAGACAAATGGATCAGGTGAGACAAGGGAAGTTTTAAATCAAAGGTATCTTTATTTTTAAGGAGAATAAAACATAGAGAATGAAGAAACAATGCAGACAAAAATCATGAACACGCCTCTCAATGGGAACTAAAATTTAACACACAAGAGTTACTTTGACTATCATAATACATCAATTCTAGATCAGCGATATAATAAAACGGGGGTGGAGAAAGCGCACGGCACAACGAAGGATGACTAACACTCCCGAATTACAAAGCCCTTAATATTAAAAACCCTCCCGTCTAAAGTATACCTCAACTAGATCAGCTAGGTGGAGTTGGGCCTCTATGCTCACCAGGGTTTTTAAAACTGTCCTTGACCTTGGTGCTCCTGTATCGTCCGGGATCTCCAATCTTCCTTATGGGACCGGCTCCTGAACCTGCGCTCCTGCTCGAACTTGTAGACCCTCCGTGCTCCTCGAACCTCACCAGGGTTTTTAAAACTGTCCTTGACCTTGGTGCTCCTGTATGAAACTGTTTGTCTTTTTGTCTCTTTTCCCCCAACAGTTATACTGTTTTCTTGCCCTTATCTTGGCGCCAAATCAGGGGTTTTCTTTTGTTAAAGTAATGGGCAGGCTGCTTTGACAAAAGCGGGTACTTTATTTTAATGTCTTGTAAATGAAACTAATGGGAGCTGTCCTGTGTCCCTCTGAGTTTGGTACAGATAATAGGTTTTGTCTGTGCTCTGCGATTTCAGAGATGGGTTTGCGTTTTGCTAGCAATTAGCACACCTTGAGGTGTAAATACTTTTGTTTTGACTTCGTTACTGCTGTAACCATTTTACCATATCAATTGCAGTCAGTTCTGGAATCTTCTAATCGGTGGCGACTCAGGTTTCTTTAAGATACTGCAGTGGTATGTCCTTCTGAAATGAGTCGTGATCTGCCAACTCCATCTTGTGTTCATAAAATGTGGCCATTTCAGGGGTTTTACAATGTAGACTGTATTTTCCTGGATTTTTGCGAATCCTACACAGTCGAGGTACATTCCCATGAGGGGGAAAGGCAGAGCTCCCTGGATGACGAAAGAGACAGACAGTAAGATGAAGCAGAGAAAAGGAGAGTATGACAGATGTCAGGTTGAGAATACAAGTGAGAACCAGGCTGAAAAAAGAAAGTTCAGAGGGATGTGAAAAAGAAAATGAGAGGCAAAGAAAGAGTATGAGAATAGACTGGCAACTAACATAAAAGGGAATCCAAAAGTCTTCTATATGCATATAAATAATAAACGGGTAGTAAGAGGAGGGGTGGGGCCAATTAGGGACCAAAAAGGAGACCTATGCCTGAAGGCAGAGGGCATGGCTGAGGTACTAAATCAATACTTTGCATCTGTCTTTACCAAGGAAGAAGATGCTGCCAAAGTCATAGTGGTTAGCACTGTTGCCTCACAGCGCCAGGGACCCGGGTTCGAATCCGGCCTCGGGTGACTGTCTGTGTGGAGTTTGCACATTCTCCCCGTGTTTGCGTGGGTTTCCTCCGGGTGCTCCGGTTTCCTCCCACAGTCCAAAAATGTGCGGGTTAGGTTGATTGGCTATGATAAATTGACCCTTAGTGTTAGGGGGATTAAATACGTGGGGTTACGAGGATAGGGTGGGATATGTGTTGGTGTTGGTGTAGGGGTTACGGGGATCGGGTGGGATATGTGTCGGTGCAGGCTCGATGGGCCGAAATGGCCTCTATCTGCACTGTGGGGTTTCTGTGATTTCTGTGAAAGAGAAGGTAGTTGAAATATTGGATGGGATAAAAATTGATAAAGAGGAGGTGCTAGAAAGGCTGGCTGTACTTAAAGTAGATAAGTCATCAGGACCAGATGGGATGCATCCTCGGATGCTGAGGGAGGTAAGGGTGTAAATTGCAGAGGTACTGCCCCTAATCTTCCAATCCTCCTTAGATAGGGGGGTGGTGCCAGAGGACTGGAGAATTGCAAATGCTACAGTTTTGTTCAAAAAAGGGTGTAAGGATAAACCCAGCAATTACAAGCCAGTCAGTTTAACCTCGGTAGTGGTGAAACTTTTAGAAACAATAATCAGGGACAAAATTAACATTCACTTGGACAAGTGTGGATTGATTAAGGAAGGCCAACATGGATTTGTCAAAGGCAAATCATGTTTAATTAACTTGATTGTGTTTCTTGATGAGGGCAATGCAGTTGATGTGGTGTACATGGACTTCCAAAAGGCGTTTGATAAAGTGACACATAATAGGCTTGCCAGCAAAGTTGAAGCCCATGCAATAAAAGGGACAGTGGCAGCATGGATAAAAAGTTGGCTAAGTTACAGGAAACAGAGAGTAGTGATGAGCGGATGTTTTTTTGGACTGGAGGAAGGTATACAGTGGTGTTCACCAGGGGTCAGTACTAGGACCACTGCTTTTCTTAATATATATTAATGACGTGGGTGTACAGGGCACAATTTTAAAATTTGCAGATGACACAAAACTTGGAAGTATAGTGAAGAGTGAGGAGGATAGTGATAGACTTCAAAAGACATAGACAGGCTGGTGGAATGGGCGGACACGTGGCAGATGAAATTTAACGCAGAAAAGTATGAAGTGATACATTTTGGTAGGAAGAACGAGGAGAGGCAATATAAGCTGAAGGGTACAATCCTAAAGAGGGTGCATGAACAGAGAGACCTGGGAGTATATGTGCAGAAATCGTTGAAGGTGTCAGGGCAGGTTGAGAAAGCGATTAAAAAAGCTTACGGGCTCCTGGGCTTCATAAATAGAGGCATAGAGTACAAAAGCAAGGAAGTTATGATGAACCTTTATAAAACACTGGTTTGACCTCAAATGGGGTATTGTGTCCAATTCTGGGCACCGCACCTTAGGAAGGTTGTGAAGACCTTAGAGAGGGTGCAGAAAAAATTTACAAGAATGGTTCCAGGGATGAGGGACTTCAGTTACATGGATAGACTGGAGAAGCTGGGGTTGTTCTCCTTAGAGCAGAGGTTGAAAGGAGATTTGATAGAGGTGTTCACAATCATGAGGGGTCTAGACAGAGTAGATAGAGAGAAACCTTTCCCATTGGCAGAAGGGTCGAGAACTAGATTTAAGGTGATTGGCAGAAGATCCAAAGGTGACATGAGGAAAAACTTTTTTACGCAGCGAATGGTGCACTGCCTGAAAGGGTGGTGGAGGCAGATTCAATCGTGGCTTTCAAAAGGGAATTGGATAAGTACCTGAAGGAAAGAAATTTGCAGGGCTACAGGGAAAGGGCGGGAGAGTGGGACTAGCTGAAGTGTTCTTGCAGAGAGTCGGCACAGACTCATCGGGCCGAATGGCCTCCTTCTGTGCTGTAACCATTCTATGATTCTATTTTTATCTTCTTCCTTTATGTAGTGGAAGTTTAATTAGGAGGAAGTCCACTATGAGATTCTGAAGTACGGGAGGGTGCACAGGACAGGGCAGGGTAGAGCAGTCTGATGCAGTTGCTACTTCACCGGTGTCACCATTGCTACTTCATAACTGCCTGATAGGAGGTGCACTTACTCAGAGTGGAGGAGGCAGTGGTCCTGCCATTTCTCTGACAAAATTACCTGTCTTCTTCCCTTTCAGCACTTGTTCTAGTGGGCCCGATTAAGAACTGGAGAGGCTTGTTTACTCAGTTTACCAAGTTTCAGCATCACTAAGGCTGATATTTAAACAGGGAGTTCAACATGGGCTAATACCAACTTCAATTGTCTAGTTGCTGAACAGTACATTGAAGTCTTAATAACTGGATTGGAGTAACTTTCATTTTTTTCATCTGCTATTCTTCACACACCAGTGAATTAAGGTCATTTACAGAGTGGGAGGCAAAAATCCACAAGGGCATTGTCACTTTCAGATGCTTTCACCTCATCTATGAACCCCACTCTGGGTTACTCATAGGTTTTTTGTTCCTGTTAGCTTCAGCTACTCTGTGACTGTAGCTCAGCATCAGATAAAGTACTTTATAGATTTTGCACTCAGTGTTTTATTTCATAAAAGTTACTTTTGTTTCTCCAGTTAGCATCAAGTGTTACTTTATACTGCCTAGTTTATAGCTAGGCATTTACCCTTTAGTTGTGATAGTAAAAATTTCAGTCAGTGTATCACTTAATTCATGTGCATCACTTAATTCATACAGGCATTCAATTTTCTATTTAGAATCTTACCTTTGCTCCATGCCCATTAAATGCTTCTCACAACAGGTTGTGGGTTCAAGCCCTACTTCAAGGCTTGAGCACATATTCTAGACTGACACTTCAGTGTGCTACTGAGAGAGTGCTGCATTGTAGGAGGTTCCGCCTTTCAGATGAGTCATTAAACTGAGGCCTCATCTGCCCGTACATCTAAACGTATAAGATCCAGGGCACAATTCAAAGCAGAACAGGGGAGTCCTCCTGGTGTCCTGGCCAACATTTGTTCCTCACCTAACAGCATCAAAAATAGATTCTCTGGTCAGTTATCTTATTGCTGTTGGGACTTTGCTGTGCACAAATTGACTGGTGGGTTTGCCTACATTACAACAGTGACTACACTTCAAAAAGTAAATCACTGGCTGTGTAGTGCTTTGGGAAATTCTAAGGACATGAAAGGCGCTTATTATTGGAAGCTCTTTCTTTTTGTGAATGCCTCAAGCTGTGGAGGCAATAATTATAGAAATAATAATGAATTTCAACTAGGGAAGTATTCCAGCTAATAACCTCTATGTATCCTCCAGTAGACTCGTGAGTCTCACTTATCCTCACATAAGGTGGCAAACTACAGCCCAAAGAGACATCACCCTGTCTCTACTGACTACTCTTGCCCAGAAGGTGAAATATTAACTAACCATTTTCAGTAGCATTGAGCTGGTGGTCCCAAGTGAGGCACCTATTTTGGATGTTACATACTACAACTCCATCTCTTAGTATTGGTGACAGGTGATAAGATATTTACAGGACAAATTGATTAAGAGCCTAGGGAGTCCAAATATCATAAACATACTGAAATTATGCTAACCTTACAATTCATAGTTCACAACCACAATGTTTTTGAGATGTTGACAACGCTACTGTGGTGAACTTCATAAATGGAGAAGGTTTTGGTCTTGACCTCTTTGTGAGAATTTATATGTTAGCCATAACATCATTTAGAATTCTTAGCCCACCATCTAGCAGAAGTAAACATTGAAGAGGTGAAGTATGTGTGCTGTGATAGAGTATGTGACTCATTTTTCTTTTGAAGAACTGGAGCTTTGCAAAGACTGACCAACTTTGTTTCTTATGAAGATAAAGCAATAAGAAACGTGCTACAAAACAGTTGGACTAAATGACTTGTGGTGTATATTTCACAGTATTATCCCCAGGCAGATATGGGGTCTCTTTGGAAAAATAACAGTGAGTTGATCAGAGATTCTCAACTTCATGCACCAATATCAAAAGTATGACCTTGAACAGAATCATGCAAGGAGCCATTTGGAGCAACCTTCATACTTTCCCAAAAATAACTGTTTGAATTAATCTGCTGAAGAGAATAATCACCTTGACATGCAAGTCCAAGGTCTAGATTAAATGGTACATCTTCCTTTTAGAATTCTACTGTTAGCATTTACTAGGATAGCAGTAGGATGACTTAATCATTTTCTGAGTCCTACTATCCACATCTCCAATGCTCTCATCCCTTATATACATATTAGCTTTTTTATATATATATACACTGACATGCTACTTATTTCATGGGGTTTGTATACAGATCACAAATGTAGAATTTGACACGATGAACTGAGTCCAGATAAAGTGATTGTGTCCATGTGATTTGCCTTTTTGGATGTTTGAATTTTATTCATTGGTATGTGAAGGATAATATACTTCCAAGAATGAGAACAACCTAATTTCTCGTCCTCACTTGTGTCATTTCACTCTTTGCTTTACTCATGTCTTCATATATCGAGTCCCTCTGTGTTTCTCTTGGTCTTCTTTTGTAAGTCTGGTTTTTTTTTAAAAGAAAAGAAACTCATCAGAAAACGTTAGCTATAGCCTACAAATGTCCTAGAACTTCAGAAGATATTTATTTGTATGATAATTATAAATAGAACTATTTTAATATTTGTTTTCCATTGACACAATAGTGTTCTTGCCAAACATTTATGTTTGATTATTGAAAGTGAATGAGGAAAATGCCACCAAGTCGTCCTGGTGACCATAATATTATTTCAATGGAAATATGCGACAAACTAATTCCAGGAATTTACTCATAATGACTCAGGTGGGAACTGATGAGTATGAGTTTTTTTTAATTCGGTTATGGGATGTGGGCGTCGCTGTCAAGGCCAGCATTTATTGCCCATCCCTAATTGCCCTTGAGAAGGTGGTGGTGAGCCGCCTTCTTTGAACTGCTGCAGTCCGTGTGGTGAAGGTACTCCCACAGTGCTGTTAGGGAGGGAGTTCCAGGATTTTGACCCAGCGACGATGAAGGAACGGCGATATACTTCTAAGTCAGGATGGTGTGTGACTTGGAGGGGAACTTAGAGGTGATGGTGTTCCCATGCGCCTGCTGCCCTTGTTCTTCTAGGTGGAAGTGCTGCCGAAGAAGCCTTGGCGAGTTGCTGCAGTGCATCTTGTAGATGGTACACACTGCAGCCACGGTATGCCGGTGGTGGAGAAAGTGAATGTTTAAGGTGGTAGATGGGGTGCCAATCAAGCAGGCTGCTTTGTCCTGTATTGTGTCGAGCTTCTTGTGTGTTGTTGGAGCTTCACTCATCCAGGCAAGTGGAGAGTATTCCATCACACTCCTTACTTGTGCCTTGTAGATGGTAGAAAGCTTTGGGGAGTCAGGAGGTGAGACACTTGCCATAGAATACCTAGCCTCTGACCTGCTCTTGTTGCCACAGTATTTATGTGGCTGGTCCAGTTAAGTTTCTGGTCAATGGTGACCACCAGGATGTTGATAATGGGGGATTCGGCGATGGTAACGCCATTGAATGTCAAGGGGCAGTGGTTAGACTCTCGCTTGTTGGAGATAGTCATTGCCTGGCACTTATCAACTGACAAGAGTTTTCAATCACTACAGTTGCAGTATAATACTATATAATCTGGATGTGCTTTCTCCAAGGTGAGGTTACTGCAAACCAACTTACCCAACCAACTGATGCGAGGACTGTCATAATCACAGCATATACCACAAGGCCCACAATTACTGTAATAAGTATATTTTCACTGATACTGTATTGATGCTGATATGTTGCATTTCCAGTTCCTAAAAGATAAAATAAAGGAAGCGTAAGCCCTTTTGTTTACTGAACAAGGTAAATTAATTCACGTCTTTAAAGCATTGCCTCCATTTTGTTTTGCTGAAAACAAATGATGGCCTGTGCTGGCACAAAACAAAATAACACCTAATTCCAATAGTATTTACAATCACTGCAGCTCATTGAAGTGCCCTGCCTTTTAGGGGTATATCGAGGTACCAGGTGCAGAAATTATAATTTTTTATAATGCTGTCAACCAATGGGTTTTGTGCCAACATTATTAAAACCTAGGGTCTGAATTTTCACAGGTAAGGACAGGTGGGTTGGAGCCTTGGAGGGAAGTGAAAGTTGTAAAAATGTAAAACCCACCTCCAACCCGCCCACTTTCACCTTTCACTCAGCCAGGACGGGGGGTGGGCAGCCAACCCGCCACAATTTAAATATTATAATGAGGCCTGAAGCCTCTACTTTAACCTGCTTTGCAGGTTTTACTGCAGGCGGCCGGGGATCCCGGGGCTCCCGTCTCCCGGTGGCTGCAACAAGGCTTCGGGGAACAATCCTTGTGGGCCGGGAGGAGCAGGAGTGCTTCCTCCGGGCCCCCCAAGCTCCCCCACCAGCAGCCCGCAGCCCCCAGAGTCGGGGTTCGGACCTCCCCCCCGCCCCCCACCCCCCGGGATCGAACCCTCCCCCCACAACCATCCTGGGCCCAGCAGGAAGGAGCACTTCGAAGATCTCCTTAACCACGACTCTGTCTTCAACACAAGTGTCCTCAACTCCATCCCACAGCATGCTACCCGCCACCATCTCAGCACAATCCCAGCCCGGCATGAGGTTGAAAAGGCCATCCGACAACTGAAGAACAAAAAGGCCTCAGGAGCAGATGGAATCCCCGCCGAGGCACTAAAGCATGGCGGAGAAGCACTACTGGCGCGAATTCATGAACTCATTTCTCTTATCTGGAAGGAGGAGAGCATGCCAGGGGATCTCAGAGACTCCGTAATTGTGACCATCTTCAAGAAAGGTGACAAGTCCGATTGCGGTAATTACAGAGGAGTTTCCCTGCTGTCTGCCACAGGGAAAGTCATCGCAAGAATCCTCCTCAATCGCCTTCTCCCAGTGGCCGAAGAGCTCCTCCCAGAGTCGCAATGCGGATTCCGCCCACTAAGGGGCACAATGGACATGATCTTCACCGCACGTCAATTACAAGAGACGTGCAGGGAACAGCACCAACCGCTGTACATGGCCTTCTTTGATCTCACAAAGGCCTTCGACACTGTCAACTGTGAGGGATTATGGAGTGTCCTCCTCAAATTCGGCTGCCCTCAAAAGTTTGTCACTATCCTCCGCCTGCTTCACGTCGACATGCAAGCCATGATCCTGACCAACGGTTCCACCACAGACCCAATTCACGTACGAACCAGGATCAAGCAAGGCTGTGTCATCGCACCAACGCTCTTCTCGATCTTCCTTGTTGCAATGCTCCATCTTACCCTCAGTAAGCTCCCCACTGGAGTGGAGCTAATTTACAGAACAAATGGGAAACTGTTCAACCTCCGTCGCCTCCAGTCCAGATCCAAGGTCGTCCCATCCTCTGTCGTTGAATTACAGTACGCAGACGACGCTTGCGTCTGCGCACACTCGGAGGTTGAACTCCAAACCATCGTCAACACCTTCACCGAAGCGTACGAGAGCATGGGCCTTACACTAAACATCCGTAAGACAAAGGTCCTCTACCAACCTGCCCCCGCCACACAGTACTGCCCCCCGATTATCAAAATCCACGACAAGGCCTTAGACAATGTGGACCACTTTCCATACCTCAGGAGCCTACTGTCAACAAGGGCAGACGTCGACGACGAAGTCCAACACTGCCTTCAGTGTGCCAGTGCAGCCTTCGGTCACCTGAGGAAGAGAGTGTTTGAAGACCAGGACCTCAAACCCAGCACTAAGCTTATGGTCTACAGAGCAGCAGTGATACCCGCCCTGCTGTATGCCTCAGAGACCTGGACCATGTACAGCAGGCACCTCAAAGCACTGGAGAGGTACCACCAACGCTCCCTCCGCAAGATCCTGCAAATCCATTGGCAGGATAGGCGCACCAACGTCAGTGTTCTTGCTCAGGCCAACATCCCCAGCAACGAAGCTTTGACCACACTTAATCAGCTCTGATGGACGGGTCACATTGTCTGCATGCCCGATTCGAGACTCCCAAAACAAGCGCTCTACTCGGAGCTCCGGCACAGCAAGAGAGCCCCAGGTGGGCAGAGGAAACGCTTCAAGGACACCCTCAAAGCCTCCTTGAAAAAATGTAACATCCCCACCGACACCTGGGAATCCCTGGCCCAAGACCGCACAAAGTGGAGGAGAAGCATCCAGGAAGGCGCCGAACACCTCGAGTCTCTTCGCCGGGAGCAAGCGGAAGCCAAGCGCAGGCAGCGCAAGGAGCGCACGTCAACCCAAGCACCCCACCCACCCGCCCCTTCAACCACCGTCTTCCCCACCTGTGACAGAGACTGTAGGTCCCGCATTGGACTAATCAGCACCTGCGAACTAATTTTTAATGTGGAAGCAAGTCATCCTTGGTTCCAAGGGACTGCCTAAGAAGAAGGATCCTGTGGCCTCCTGGTCCACGTTCCCTGCATGACTGGAAGCCAGCCTGTCAATGAGGCTGATATCTGGGCGGGGAACCTGCCCTTTCCATCACACGCACACTTTCGAGTTAAAACTCTACAATGTGTCAGGAAACCCGAACTACTGGGTTTCCCGCTGTCTTCGTGCGGGTGGGACCCGGGAAAATCCAGCCCCTAGTCTTTGGTGTTATTCTAGGATAAAGTTTATTTTACAAAGCATTCCTATAGGTTTATTTTAAAAGAATGTATATGCTTACTAGGTTAGACATTAGCACAGACAAAGGGGGTAAAAACAATAATTTCAAGGGGAAATTACCCCTTAACTTACTGCTGTGCCCATGACCATTATTTCCTGATTCACAGATCAGAACAGCAGGACTGTCAATGATCGTCTAACTTTCATGTTGCGCACCACAGTAAAAGTGCCAATAATAATTGAGGCCACTATATTGTAGTGGTTATGGTGCTTGACTGGCATCTTAGAGATGTTGAGTTTAAATCCCGTTGTGGTAAATTCTGAAATTGAATTTAATAGTCTGGCAACTTGTGGGCTGGCACCCGAACAAATCACCATGAGAGCTGCCAGATTGTCATTAAAAAAAAAACGCTGCTTCACTAATGTCTTTCAGGGAAGGAACCTGCCACCCCAGTTGCTCTAACCTAAATATGGCTCTCGTCCTACACCATGTGATTGACTCCTAAGTTCTCTGAAGCGGCCTTACAAACCAACCACTCAGTTTTAAGAAAAAAACATACATTAGAAGAAGGCCCATCACCACCTTCTCAGGCACATGGGAATGGAAAGTAAATTATTCCTTGCCAGCACTGCCCACATTCTGAGAATAAATAAAAAATGTATTGATTCCATGTCATGGTTCAAGACCACATCAAATTTGATTGTGCGCTATTTATAGGTAAATGATAATTGCAAAGTATTAAATTAAAACCTTTACCACAATGTATAAAATTGCCCCCATAAAATCAGAAAGTGGTAAAGGATAAAGATATAAATATATTATTTCAGTAATAGCTATAACTTGAATAGGGATGTGAACAAACTATAACCTAATGATAAATTATTAGGCAGCAAACGCTAGTTCTAAAGAAAGAAATAGCTGCCGCAGCATAATATCCAGGGCACGGGATGGGCAGATTGAGAACTGTGCGATTCAGAGTGCGAGAGGAGCAGCACCTCAGAGTCTTGGGTGGAACTGAATCAGGTAAAATTGCTAAGGGCTGAGAACGCTCTACTCAACTCTTGCAACCCACTGTAACCACAGTTTGCAGGCACGGGTTCTTCACAATGAATAGAACTAAGCTCTAAGTCATGAACTCCTACATAGAACTAATAATTAAAATGAGGGTCTTTACACTGACGAAACAGTCATCACACTTAATGATCTCCGGGGATTATCCACTAAGTAGTGCAGTCATTTGAAATGTGTAAAGAAATTGTCGATCCTGTTTACCTAATTCTCCCGTGAGATTCCTGCTCTCTGAAAGTAAATAAACAATTAATTACAGAAGTAATAACAGAAAATTTACATCTCTGGTAATAAATAATACATTTAATCATACAAATCTTTTAAACTTTAAATATATATTTTTTTGGATATTGGGCTGCAATCTTCAGTACTGTAAACTCTAGAAGTGACTGTTGGTGGTATTAGCACATGATCCTCCTTCGTCTGCTGTTTTAACAGAATAATTTGCTCATTTGTTTTAAATAAATTAACACCTCCGTTAAAATAGCAAAGGAAAGTCATATAAATGCATTAAGTGTGCTTTGCTAATATTGCCAACAGTCATTTCTAAAGTTTAAACATTTACATTATCACAACCAAAATGTACTTCAGTTTGAAACAGGAATTATACAGAAACCCCACCTTCTTGTGAAATCTTACCAACTATGCTTTTTATCTGAAAGCTTTTCTTTCCCATATGATATATTTACCTGATTTGGGAGCAAGTTTCCTGTATTCTGAAAAGAAATGCATGACAACCTTGAGTGTGATTCAGCTTGTTGAAATAGCTAATAACTGATGAATATATTAATAGACAGTAGCGTCAACCATAGTCCTTATTCACATACATTTAAAACTGTTCAGATATTTAGCGGCAAAACATTTCAATAATACATAACTACTGGTATTTTTGGATGCTAACTTGTTTGGAATCTTAATTTTCAGTGTTTCTGGCTCAATTATAAATGTTGCATTTGGTTCTGCCCAATCTGTCATTTACTATATCATTTATTAATAATGTGATTGAACAATCAACTTTGCCTGCGTATGTTTGTGATCAATTGCTTTGCAGTTTCAGTCTTATTTGGAATAGTAAAATGAACTTCCCACAGAATACGAAGGTCAACACAGTCATCTTGATTAGCAGCAAGTTTAAGCAGCACAAATAAGGGAAGAATTTTTTTTAAACTTCCTAATAACATAATATAGTAGAAAACAAATCTAAGGAATCTGACAACAAAAAGAAAATAATTTAGACTTTTTTCACTTACACTTTGCTTAATGGTAGCACTCTCACTTTTTAAATCAGAAAGCTGTGGGCTTTAAGCCCGGCTCCAGCACATAATCTGATACTGAGGCAGTACTGCACTGTCGGAGGTGTTATCTGGCAGGTGAGCTGTTAAACTGAGGCACTGTCTTCCCTTTCAGCTGGCTGTAAAAGATCCCATAGCACTATTTGAAGAAGAGCAGGGGGTTTCTCCTGCTGTCCTGGCTAACATTTATCCCCCAACCAACATCACTAAAACAGATTATCTGGTCATTTATCTCATTACTGTTTGTGGGACTTGTCTGTAAACTAGCTGTTGTGCTACAACATTGACTACATTTCAGAAGTACTTCACTGGCTGTGAAGTGCTTTGGGACATGCTGTAGATGTGAAAGGTGCCATGTAAGTGCAAGCTCTTTCCTCAAAACTATTTTCATTAAAGAACGAAGAACGAACTGTGTTTGATACATTCATGACTTGGACTTGGGGGGTACAGGGCACAATTTCAAAATTTGCAGATGACACAAAACTTGGAAGTGTAATAAACAGTGAGGAAGATATTAATAGACTTCAAGAAGACAGACAGGTTGGTGGAATGGGCGGACTCAAGACAGATGAAATTCAATGCAGAGAAGTGTGAGGTGATACATTTTGGTTGGAAGAATGAGGAGAGACCATACACATTAAATGATACAATTTTAAAGGGGGTGCAAGAACAGAGAGACCTGGGGTGCTTGTGCACAAATCTTTGAAGGTGACAGGTCAGGTTAACGAAGCAGTTAATAAAGCATATGGGATCCTGGGCTTTATAAATAGAGGCATAAAGTACAAAAGCCAGGAAGTTATGCTAAACCTTTATAAAACATTAGTTCGGCCCCAGCTGGAGTATTGTATTCAATTCTGGGCACCACACTTTAGGAAGGGCGTGAAGGCTTTGGAGAGGGTACAGAAGAGATTTACTACAATGGTTCTGGTGATGAGGGATTACAGTTCCATGGATAGACTGGAGAAGCTGGGGTTGTTCTCCTTGAAGCAAAGAAGGCTAAGAGGAGATTTGGATAGAAGTGTTTAAAATCATGAAGGATTTAGATAGAGTAAATAAAGAGAAACTGTTTCCAATAGCTGAAGGGTGGATAACCAGAGGGTACAGATTTAAGATGATTCGCAAAAGAACCAGAGGTAACATGAGGGGAAACTTTTTTACGCAACAAATGGTTAGGATTTGTAATGCACTGCCTGATAGGGTGGTGGATACAGATTCAATAGTAGCCTTCAAAAGGGAACTGGATAAATATTTGAAGGAGAAAAAATAGCATGGATATGGGGAAAGTGCGGGGGAGTGGGACTAACTGAATAGCTCTTTGAAAGAGCCGGCGCAGACTCAATGGGCCGAATGGCCTCCTTCTGAGCTGTACTATTCAATGATTCTACTCAGTGTTCCCTAAGTTGTTTCCTAATAGGCAGGGTGACTAAAGATGTTACAATATGAAAACCATGAGGAATCAACACACTGCTAAATAAGTGAGATATGATTTTTATCCAGTGGGTTGATACATTGGCCCATAATTGGCTGTCAAAATAATGGTGAGGCTAATAATGCTCACCGTTATTTATGCACAAATGGTACAGCAATTTCAGGCGAGAGCAGATGCGCGGTTAAATGCGGAAATCCAAAAATTACTGTCTGAGTTGCTCCCTTAGCCGTTAGCTTTGCGTTAGCATTGTATAACAAGTAGCAATACATTAACACTGCTTTTCTATGATTAAGAATGAGACACAATGTTTGGGGTGTGTAGAGAGTGCTCTACTTTACAGCTAAACATTTCCACATTAACGTGGGAATTCCAACTGCGGTTACAGGCTTCTCATAACAAAATTATTTTGCACTAGTGACAAAAAAGATGCCATGACCTAACTTAGTCATCATTCGTTTTAATGAATACAAATGCTTAATAATGACAAAGGAAAACAGTGAATCTTACCAACGATGTTGGTACCATTCCCTCTTCCTTCCATCGGTGGAGGGGGTATAGTTCTAGTTACTTTGCAGATGTACAAGCCAAAGTCTGTTTTTTGAATGTTTTTAAATTCTAGAACAATTAAACCTTGTCTTAGATTCCCAGAGAAACTGAAGGATCCTTCAGAATCATTGCGAATTGTATTTGTATCCAGTGTGGGAAATCTCTTTGAAGAAATGTGGAGTACATCATGAGTTTCACTTTGATTTACTTGTTTAACCCAGTAAACATCAATCTCATTTCCATTACTGACATCAAGTTCAAAAGCACAAATGATGGCAGCTGAATGCCCAGGTTCAACACTTAGATGCGAAGGATACTGTTTTACTGGAATCTCTGTGGGAATAAAAGGCAAAGAAAAAAACCAATCACTTGAACTGTAATTAACTTAGTGATGATCAAAAAAGACATTTCTGTTTGGTTATGTGATCAATACATAGGAAAGCTAGTGTCTCTGTTGTGCCAGCAGGTTAAATCAGAACTTGACATTCACAAGTACCTATATATTGAGGGCTTCCAGACATAAGGTTCAGGTGTGAGAAAGGTTAGGAGTATTTGCCTGATTAGATAGGTGGTATTTTGCCCCATTGTAATGTGGCACATTCTAACTTGGTCCTCTTGTCTCCTAACCTGGCTTGCATTGCTTCCTCCTGTCCTTGTAAAGTGCAAATCTGGGAACATTACTCGGAGACCCTTACTCTCTGAAACCAGTCAACTCACTCTAGTGAGAACTATTTCTTATAATAAATTAAACCCCACAGTCCAAATGCTGTCTGCAGAAATTGTGCCACTGATCTAGCACTGTAACAGAAGGATATTAGTTTCAATTTTAGGATCTAATTAATTGGGAAACAGAGGGTAGTACCAACTAGATTTAATTCTTAATTTTAGCAGATAAGATAACCATTAAGACATATGCTAAAATGTTAAGGTCAATCTTAGTTAATTAGAAAGGACCCATTTATGTAAAAAAAAATCCTGTGCACGATAGTTTCTAATAATAATTGCCAGTTAGGGTTAGAAGTCAATCATTATTTTTTCTATTGTGACTCAGTCAAATATCTACCCAACAAATGTAATTGCCTACGTTTTATAGCTTTAGTCACACCAACAGTTAAAACCATGGCTTGTCTTTTTACAGAACACAGTTTCACAAACACTGAAGTAAACAGCAAGGGGACTGAACAGTAATATCTGAAGTTACAGCATTTGGAAAAGTTCACTCTAATTTCGATGTGGTACCAACTTCACACATTAAGCAAGACAGTATCACATGGTGTAGGAAATAGATACTTTTTATATCACAGTGCTAAATGTACATGATGTATTTAAATATTCTACTTGTTTGTGCTAAAGAAGTTTATGCAGTTATTCATGTATTAGATACTGTCTGTCAATTATAATCTTAAATGTAACCATCTCTGAAATGCAAATGAAGAAATATTTTAATATTCCTTAAAGTTCACAAATTTTCTGTGATATTCAGCATCTGAAATTCACAGACTTTATTTGAAGTTCACAGATTTTATCCCAGATATTACGTGATTGAAAGTAAACTACACATACAGAGACCTAAGTTAAGTTAGCAGGTTTCGCTAGTGATTCACCAGCATGTTCTGTAATCGTGGAACATGCTTTACACTTATTTTGTAGCTTTATTCCACATTTTATTTGCAGATAGCTATTCAACTCCTGTAGTTGCAGAGAAAATGTACCTCATTATACAATTATCCACTGTAAAGTGTTTTTAATCAGCTGACAGGTAACAGTAGTAATATTAGATACAGTATGAGGCAATTGTCGAAAAGTCTCTTTGGCTTTAATATTCGCTTCTTAAATTCACTGTCAAAAAGTTATGAAAACATAGGAGCCAAAATTGCAGCTCCTTTTACCTGTTTCTTGGCCGCGAAACAGGGGCAAAGAACTCAAATTTTGCGGGGCTATTTCCACGCCCCAAGGAGGCATGAAATACACTCTATGCCATAATAGGCATTAAGCCTCTTGCATATGCTGATGAGGTGCCTAGCACCGATTTAAGAACCCCGCTCTGAAATTGGCTAAGTGCCCACTCTTCCTGTCTGAGCTCAGGGTGCATCAGAGTCAAACTCAATCCTATCCTCACCTGATGTTAACATATGCACACTTACATCGGGGGTTGCACTTGCAGGATAGGAATCAGAGCAGAAATCCTAGCCAGTTTCCCTCTCTCTTTGCCAGGGGTGCTGAGGACTAGCGTACAGTTAACTCAGTACAGATCAGAGAATTAAACTGCAATGTTCCTGGTCTGTATGGCTCAGCTACTAATACCTTAACCAGCTGAGCCATCAAGGGTGTCCAAGTTATCTTTATGGAGACTAAGAATCTTTGCCCAATGATTTTAGAAAAAAGACACCAGTTTAAGTTTTTGACTGCTTCAGTCTAATTCATTTTCTTTACAAAATTATTTAAACCTTATCTTAGTTTTTTGAATTGTGGCCATGCTCTGTGCCTTGCACTACACAAACTTACTGCCACTTGGTTTATTTTAACTCAGTGAAGCTAAACTGAAATTGTGAGGTCACTGGAAAGGGGACAGTGAATTGTAAATGTCAACTTTAAATTATCTCTTGGCAAGAAATGGGTCAGTATTTATGTATTCAGAATTAATATTAACAACTGTTTGATCAGTAATTGTATTTTTATCAATTGTATTCATAACTTGATAAGAATTACTGGGAAATCATGAGTAAATTATTAATCTGCTATAAGATCTTATAAACTACAACATGCAGACTATATATTCAATGAAGGGGACGGTAGCATAGTGGCTATGTTACTGGACTAGTAATGCAGTGTGTTCAAATCCCACCATGGCAGCTGGGGAAATTCAATTCAGTTAATAAATAAAATGCTAGAATCAGTAATGGTGACCATGAAAACTACCAGTTTGTCATAAAAACCTATCTGGTTCACTAATGTGCTGCCCTTACCCAGTCTGGCCTATATATGACTCTAGACCCACAGCAATGTGGTTGACTCTGAAATGGTCTAGCAAGCCACTCAGTTAAGGGCAATAAGGGCTGGCCTTGATCACAATGCCAATGAATAAAGAAAAAAAATTACATTAATTAACGATACTGATCTCACTGCAAAGTCACCAGAAACAGACTTACTCTTATCCTTCAGTAATACGGCACATGCCAAATTTAAGCGCATTTCATAAATTCATCTTCAATCAGGGATCTCTGGCCATTCAGATGAACTTACAATAGGACTGCCAGTAAGTGCTTAACAAACAAAGACTGCAGTTGTTTTACAGCACTGGTCTTAGAAAAATTGAGTATGAAGCGCAGTCAGCAAAACCTGTGTTATACTGTAGACCTCACCTGGCTGTTACTCACTCCACTCACTAGGTGTGAGTTATGTGTATGCATGCTTATATGGACACACATAGCTCTAATCTCCCTCCAGTGATTACTGAACAGTAGGAGTGAATGTTGGCAGCATTCACTTTCTCATATAATATTAGAATTGCTAAATACTAAGGCCTAGAAATTCACTAGCCTTAGCGCCGCTTTTGAGGCGCTAGAGGGACTAGCGCCAGAGTTATGGCCAGTTGAAAAATTCCCTGGGGCCCTAAAGCGGCGTTGCACCGGTAGCGCTGCGCCGGCACCGATGACGTCATCGGTGTGCGCAGCGTCCCGGTTGCCATGCCGACGGGCCCCAGCGCCGAAATTCAGTTGCGGCCGCCTCGCCTGTGGCAGCCGCAACTAAGACTCTGGCAACAGAGTCCAACATGTGTTTGCGCCGGCGCATTAAAGGCCCCGCGGCGGCCGGCCGCTTTCCCGCCGGCCGCCTGCCCGCAGCTCCCTCCCCGGACTTCTCCCCCCCCCCCCCCCGGAACAGATGCAAGCCCGGCACTTGTCCGAGGTGCCGGGCTCATTTTTAAACAGATTTGCGCGGGCCGCGGCCGGGTGCAGGCAGCTCCTCCTTAACGGAAGGAGGAGGCCTGCACTTCCCCAGCCTGCCGCACCGCATCGGGTGCCGCAGTGCCGGAATTGCAGCGCTAAACGGCAGTTAGCGCCCTTTTCCAGGCGCTAAGACCCTTCAGTAGCGCCGGCAGCCGTTTGGGCACGGCGCTACTGAATTTTTGGCGCGCGCAGGGGGACTTAGCGCCGGCACTAACTTCCGGCGCTAAAGCCCTGGCTAAGCCAAAACCCAATTTCTAGGCCTAAGTTTATAAAGTGGCCAAGGGGACTGCCTGCGCATGTTTTAAACCCACCTTCGTGCCAGAACAGAGCAATACCGCAGTCAGCGCTAAGCTCAAGTGGTGTGTGATGCCCTGCTAAACGGGTTCTCACACCACTTTGCTTTAGTGTGCTTTGGGAACTGACTGGTGAGTTGTACTGGCAGTTCGCATTAATGAGCAAGCTTACAATGACACAAGAGTGATAGTATAACTGCAGGATAATTATAAATTAACAGCTAAGCAACTGAAATAAAAAAACAAATAAATTTAAAGAGGTACAATATACTATAACTACAAGTTTTGACAGATAACACTGTAAAGAGTGTAAGATATACATTATGACTTAAAAATCTGTTTCTGAGCTCATGAATAACTGTGGAACCCAACTTTAGCCTAGGCAATTAAAATAAAATTTAACATACTTAAAAAAAAATCTTTAACATGGATGTTGTCAGATATTGTTGCTAAAAATGAGATTTTTCTTTAAATGTAAAAGGAATTTTATTACAAAACTGTTATTTTGCAAATGAAACTTGATAGTTTTGATTATTCCATTGCAATATTTTCTGATAGATAATACTCAAGAACACAATTTGATAGACTTTATGTGAATATATTATGTGAATATCAGGGCGATTGAAGAGACAGAGTATAATAGGATCCATTTTGAACTTTGGTACCAACCAGGTGGACAATGGTCTTTTCCAGTCCTGCCCATTCCCATGACTCTATGAAACACAGACTTTGAAATTGAAATTGTCTGAAAATTTAAATTGTGCTTTTAGAAAGAAGTATCTGCTGAAAACACAAAAAAAAGTGGCTGATTTTCACTCTGAATTAGCATGTTTTGGAAATGTTTTCACAGCCTTCACGAGAAAACACTGATTGGGATAAACCATGAGCAGACATTTAACCTGAAGAAAGTGCAATTACAATCTATGAATGTTCTAGCCTTGAGGAAAATCAACATCAGTCATGTTTATTTCTGAAACAATCCTTTCACCATCATAAATCTTAAAGGTTTAACGCAGTACTGAACTAGAACTTGCTGTAATATTAAGACTGTTTAAAGCTTGTATGTAGATTCAGTTTAATGGATCCCTCTGGGTCCCATTATCCCACTTTTCCATTATTTGTATTTCTCTGTGACTTCTACTATTTTGGAAACCTCCCCACCAGATGGATTGTGCAAAATAATTGTATTCGAGTTTGTGGTAGTAAATAATAAAATTAGCAACAGTCATAGGCAGACCAATAATAATACTTCAATAGAATAAGTTTAACAAATAATGAGCAACAACAACCTTCAGGTGCATCTTTTGATATCGTTCAGACCTAAGCCTACAGTTTCCCTATCACAGTGCAGGAAAGATAAAGTGGGAATTTCAAGCTGACAGTCTGCTCAGTCCTACCTTTACAGCAGATGGGTTCACTCTCCATGGACAAGTAGAGCAAAATAAAAGTTCCCAGAAATGTCACTCCAGTCAGATACATTTAAAAAAATGTTGTATGGGTTTTGCTGTTGGAGTTTACTATTGCCACTGGTTATGGCTGATGTTTCTCACTCGTTTGTGAGTGAGAAAATTATAGGATGCAAAACGACCCGGGTCTCCTAGTTCAGTGGCGTTGAGGGGTCTTCATTTCCTTTACAAGTCTTTCTGTTGCAGTGACTGTTCACTTTCCTGTTACTGCCTTTAACATGAAGAATAAATATAGCTAATAGATTAAACAGCAAACGCAAAAGCTACCAAAAGATTCTTAGCTCTTGGCTGGGACAGTCAGATTTAAATTGCTAAAAGTCGCAGGTGACAGGAAGTAAAAGCACGTGGGCGATGAAAAGCCTGAACCCTCAGTGCAGGCTCTGCGGTTACCCCCAGTATGATGTGCAGTTAGTCAATGGTCAGAGCACGTGCACAGATTAAAACATAGGATCAAAGCAATTTAATTTTCAATGCTTTTAGGTTTACATAACATCTACTGAATGGGGCCTTGTTAATTATCATGTTTCAACAACAAGAAAGAAATTCAACTGAATTATATCTTTAAAATCAATATGGATTATATGTTACAGCAAAGCTCAGTAAGTGTGAGACAAACTTGAAGGATAGTCGGAATGTAAATTTAGGCTATTTATGAGAAAAGATAATTGTTCAATATTTCTAATGAGGTTACTGAGGTACTATCAACACAATACAGTAATTGGCTAAAATAATGTTCTATAACCTGTTGAACAGGCAAGAAGAATGATTTAAGTTTCAGTTGTTTCCTCTGTGCACTCTGCACACAGTAATTCATCTGCTTTCTCTTGCAATGTTGCCCTATTTCAATGCAAATACGTTTTTAAGTAAATTCAATATTGAAATTCAGAGTGTGCATAGACTTGGGAGATTTAACTTGGTGGCCAATTTTTTAGCATGTTGGCTTGTTCCAAAGCAACCTGTGATGTGGTTAAGACCCTGATATGTCCATGTCATTCTATGTTATTTCCTAAATAGCCCAGTGAAACAAAATCAAATTCAGCACTATTTTACTGTGGTTAAGAGCACCCATTTAACCCTCTGAAAGGACTATGGTGTTTTTTTTGTACCTTTTTGTTTTTTCGGAGCTCAGAGAATGCAGTGGAAGGCTATTATGTCATTGTGATGTTTATAGTATGTAACTCTACTTTATATAATTGTTAAACATACAGAAAGTTATATTACAGGAAAACTTAACTCTAATTTAGTTTGTCATTTGACCTTAATGAGATTGCATCATTGGGACCAAGACTGTGAATTACTAAAACGGTTCAGTTTATTTTTCTGATAGGTTTCAAGCTGAAAATGGTTGAAAGGGAACATGAAGTAACCTGGAATCAGTTGAATAATTGGGGGGGGGGGTGAATTTGGGCTTGGTATTGCCTGTTTTTTGGGTGTTGTGAAGCCCCTTAAAGTTCCAAAATGGCATCCGTGGCGCACGCGCACGCTTCTGACACAAAGTGCTCCCGACGCCATGTTAGCGCACATGCACCCAACGTCAGCCGGCATCATGCAGAGCTGATTTGATGCCAGCACAGCTATTTTGGAGCTCCACGCCTACGCCCTCTCTTAACCTCATGGAGCTGAACACCAGGTGAGGGAAGGCATAAAAAGGGAAATTAGAGAAGCGTGCGATAAGAGCACAGCTGTCATCATGGGTGACTTTAATTTACATATTGATTGGACTACCCAAATTAGTAAAAATTCTGAGGAGGAGGAATTCCTGGAATGTTTTCGGGACGGTTATCTGGACCAATATGTCGAGGAGCCGACTTGAGATCAGGCCATTTTAGACTGGGTATTGTGCAATGAGAAGGGACTTATCAGCAATCTTCTTGTACGAGGCCCCTTGGGTCAGAGCGATCATAATATGATCGAGCTCTCAGTCGAGATGGAGAGTGAGGAAATTGAATCAGAGACTAAGGTCCAGAACTTAAATAAAGGGAATTACGAGGGTATGAGACGGGAATTGGGTAAGATTGATTGGGTGGTGTTTCTGGGGGGATTGACAGTGGATAGACAATGGCAAGCATTCAAAGATAGAATGGAAGAATTCCAGAACATGTTTATACCGGTTTGGCATAAAAATAAACCTAAAAAGGTGACTCAACCGTGGATAACGAGGGAAATTAGGGACAGCATAAAATAAAAAAAAAGGGCATATCAACTGGCAAAAAAAAGCACCAGACCGGAAGATTGGGGGCAGTACAGGATACAGCAAAAGAGGACAAAGGGATTAATCAGGAAGGGGAAAATAGAATACGAAAGTAAACTTGCAGCAAACATAAAGAAAGACTGCAAAAGCTTTTATCGGTATATCAGGAGGAAAAGACTGGTAAAATCCCAAGTCGGTCCCTTGCAGTCCGATTCGGGAGAATATATAATGGAGAATAAGGAAATGGCAGACCAATTAAACTCATACTTTGGTTCTGTATTCACAAAGGAGGACACAAATAACCTCCCAGGAATATCGACAAACATAGGGACTAATGAGAGGGAGGAGCTGACAGAAATTAGTATCTCTAGGGATATGGTGTTGGGTAAGTTGAGGGGACTGAAGGCCGACAAATCCCCGGGGCCTGATAAACTACATCCTAGGGTACTTAAGGAGGTGGCCCTGGAGATAGCAGATGCTCTAAGGATCATCTTCCGGAACTCCATTGACTCGGGAACAGTACCCGTGGATTGGAGGGTAGCTAATGTTACCCCAATATTTAAAAAGGGGGGTAGAGAGAAAGCAGGGAATTATAGACCAGTAAGCCTTACATCGGTTGTGGGCAAAATGCTAGAGTCCATTATTAAGGATAAAATAGCGGAGCACTTGACAAATGGGGAAAGGATCGGACAGAGTCAACATGGATTTACAAAGGGTAAATCGTGTTTGACTAATCTGCTGGAATTTTTTGAGGAAGTAACTGGTAAAATAGATGGGGGAGAGCCAGTGGATGTGGTGTACCTTGACTTCCAGAAAGCCTTCGATAAGGTTCCACACAAAAGATTATCATGCAAAATTAAGGCTCATGGGATTGGGGGCAAAGTATTAACGTGGATAGAGAACTGGCTGGCGGATAGAAAACAGAGAGTTGGAATAAACGGCTCGTTTTCGGAGTGGCAGGCAGTGACCAGCGGGGTGCCGCAAGGATCTGTCCTGGGACCCCAGCTGTTCACAATATATATAAATGATCTGGATCAGGGAATTGGATGCAATATTTCCAAATTCGCTGACGACACTAAACTAGGAGGAGGGGTGGGCTCTGATGAGGATGTCAGGAGGCTACAATGCGATTTGGACAGGTTGGGGGAATGGGCGGATACGTGGCAGATGCACTATAATGTGGATAAATGCGAGGTCATCCACTTTGGGGGTAAAAACAGGAGGGTGGATTATTATCTAAATGGCAATAGATTGGGAGATGGGGAAGTGCAGAGGGACCTGGGTGTTCTTGTGCACCAGTCACTGAAGGAGAGCATGCAGGTGCAACAGGCGATTAAGAAGGCAAATGGTATGTTGGCCTTCATATCAAGGGGGTTCGAGTATAGGAATAGGGATACCTTACTACAGCTGTACAAGGTGCTGGTGAGACCGCATCTGGAGTATTGTGTACAGTTTTGGTCGCCCCATCTGCGGAAGGATGTTCTTGCCATGGAAAGAGTGCAGCGGCGATTCACCAGGCTGATACCTGGAATGGCGGGAATGACCTACGAGGAGAGATTGAATAGTTTGGGCTTGTACTCACTGGAGTTTAGAAGATTGAGAGGGGATCTCATCGAAACATATAAAATTATGGCAGGCCTGGACAGGCTGAATTCAGAGAGAATGTTTCCAATGGCAGGGGAGCACAGAACCAGGGGCCACAGTCTAAAAATAGCGGGCAAATCATTTAAAACAGAGATGAGGAAGAATTTCTTCACTCAAAGAGTGGTGAGCCTATGGAATTCCCTGCCACAGAGGGCTGTGAAGGCTAATTCAATAAATATTTTCAAGAGAGAATTGGATATATTTCTGAAGGCTAAGGGGATTAAGGGTTACGGAGAAAAGGCGGGGACGGGGTACTGAACTGGTAAGATCAGCTATGATCTCAGGCGAAGATCAGCCATGATCTCATTGAATGGCGGAGCAGGCTCGAAGGGCCGAATGGCCTACTCCTGTTCCTATCTCTATGTTTCTATGTTCAATGACATGAAGGATACCCCCTCCCCCCATCCCCCACCAGCGGTATTTAAAGGGATCATCAACTACTTACAAGTTAGTTGCTGGTTTATTCCTTCTGGCTGTTGCTACAATTCTATGAGTTTTGGGTGCTTCCTATCAATGGTTAAAGTTTCAGTAGTCTACAGGGAGTGCTCTGACAGGTGCTGAAGTACTTTTTTGCTGACTTAAAGGCTTGTGCACAGACCAGTTGCTCCCAGGTATGGGTGGACCAGTAGGCCTTGCTCTTGGCATTGCGCATGACTGGGAGAATGAGCAGAGGCCACGCAGAGCAGGACAAGCTGCTAGAAGAGGGAGGTGGAGGAGGGGGAGATTGGCTCTCAGCAGGAGGCCATATCGGCAGAGGGTCTTTAGTGAGCAGATCTGTAGGAGATCAGATTGCTGGATGCTGTGACACCCTGGAATGCCACTTTGCTCACTGGTATCCAGAACCATGATGGTAGCAGTCTGAGTTTCCACTGCAGCATTCAGACGGTGGGTGGATGCTTCTTGTGCTGCAATGGAAGCTGAGACATCGGCCATCAGATTGGCATCATGGTTGGGTCCACAGCTGTGCTGCTGGAGGTAGCCACCTGTTCCATGTTGGAAAGGATGGGCTCTAAGCTCTGCACAAAGCCCTGTGCCAAGTTGGTGCTGGACTCCTCCATGCTCCTTGACATTGAAGGCAGGCTTTATGGCAGGGTTCTCAGTCCACCAAGCATTTGGGTGTGTACACCCATCAGCCTTCTTCTGTAGCCTGGCCCATCGAAGTCATCATCTGAGTCCTCTGCAGCAGAACTAGTGTGCGACCTCGCCCTCTGGCGAGCTGGTACCTGGGCTCTCCTTTCCCCCCGCACTGGCTGCAGCACACTTATGTCCGGTGTCTCATCATGCGCAGATCTCACCTCTATCCTATCCACTAAATTACGCACAGCATCAGTCTCTGAGCTGGTGGCTGCGACTGTGAAATCGAGTGACAGTGTGTCTTCATCTTCACTGTCTTCTTACTCTTCCTCCGGTATGTGAAAAGAAAAAGCGGACATGGGTAGGGTTGTGATGAGGGTAGGGGAGAAAGTAAGAGGTGCATGCTTACACCATCAGGAGCTTTTCTGTCAGAAGAGATTGTAGGATGAGGGAGAAGTAGGATGAGCGGAGGAGGATGAAGTATGTAGATACCCTCATTTTCAATGGCTTCAGCCCAGCTGGTGGCCACAGCCTTAGCAATGGCCCTTCCCACGATGGCCAGCACCGTCTCCTCTATGGAGGTTAGAACATGCAGGCGCGCCTGTCCCCCTCCAGTTAGTTCCTGCTGCTTCTGGTTGTGCACCACCGTTTCCTGCAAGAGAGAGGGAAGTGTGTCAGTGAGTGTCGTTCATCTGTGTGGGTGATGTGGCTGTCATGGTTGAATAGCTGGCAGTGTATGCAAGCTGTAAGATGTGGGTTTGAGGCTTGCAGCAGTGCTCAGTGTGTGAGGGTGAGATGAAGCTATGAATGTTAGGTATGAGTCCTGATTGATAGAGATTGTTGGTAGTTGAGTGTTGGGCTGTGGTGAATTGAACAGTGTGTGAGGCTAGTGGTGCAGTTGGCAGAATATGGCATTTAAAGATGCATTCACGGACCTTGACCACTCGTGTGAGATCATGAAACATCCCCCTGCACTGCATCCATGATCTTTGAGCTATACTCCTGGTATTGACCTCCTCCGCTATCTCTTGCCACTGCCTTCTGAGCATGTGTCTGGAGGGCCTCCTGCCCCCCGAAGGTACAGGACATCTTTCCTCCATTTGACCTCTTCCCCCAAGGCCTCCAGTGCAGCATCTGGAAACCTTGGTGCCCACTCTCTCCCATGGTCAGCCATTGTTGATTGTTGCACAGCACTGAACGGCTGCAGGGCATTCTGAAGGGGGAGGGTGAACAGGCAGAGGTCGTGGTTCACATTGGGACCAACGACATGGGTAGGAAGAGGGATGAGGTCCTGCAGCAAGATTTTAGGGAGCTAGGTAGCAGATTAAAGGGCAGGACCTCAAAGGTTGTAATCTCTGGATTACTCCCGGTGCCACGTGCTAGTGAGTATAGGAATAGGAGGATAGAGCAGATGAATGCGTGGCTAAAGAGTTGGTGCAGGAGGGAGGGCTTTTGTTTCCTGGATCACTGGGTCTGCTTCTGGGGAAGGTGGGACTTGTACAAGTCGGACGGGTTGCACCTGAACCAGAACGGGACAAATATCCTTGCGGGGAGGTTTGCTAGCACTGTTGGGGGGGGTTTAAACTAACTTGGAAGGGGGATGGGATACAGAGTGGAGCTATAATAGGGGGTGATGTACAGCCAAATATAGAGGAAAAAACAAGTCAGCTTGGAAGGCAGAGCAAATATGTAACGGCACAAGAGAGTAAGGCAAGGCTGGATGGCATTTATTTTAATGCAAGGAGTCTTGCGAATAAGGTGGATGAACTGAAGGTGTTGATGAACACATGGGAGTATGATATTGTTGCTATCACGGAGACATGGTTGAGGGAGGGGCAATAATGGCAGCTCAATATTCCGGGGTATAGAATCTTCAGGTGAGATAGAGGGGGCGGTAAAAGAGGAGGGGGTGTCACAATATTAATTAAGGAGTCAATTACTGCTATAAGGAGGGATGATATATTAGCAGGTTCCTCTAATGAGGCCATATGGGTAGAACTTAAAAACAAAAAGGGGGTAAGCACTTTGCTGGGAGTGTACTATAGGCCCCCAAACAGTCAGGGGGAGATAGAGGAACAGATATGTAGGCAAATCTCAGAGAAATGTGCAAATAATAGGGTAATAATAGTGGGGGATTTCAACTTCCCCAATATTAACTGGGATAGTCAGAGTGTGAAAGGCTTAGAGGGTGCAGAATTCTTAAAGTGCATCCAGGAGAGCTTTTTGAGCCAGCATGTAGAAAGTCCTACAAGAGAGGGGGCGGTACTGGACCTAATTCTAGGGAATGTGGCCGGGCAAGTGGAAGAAGTGTTAGTAGGTGAGCACTTTGGTGACAGTGACCATAATTCGGTGAGATTTAAGGTAGTCATGGAAAAGGACAGAGATGGACCGGAAATAAAGGTTCTAAATTGGGGGAAGGCCGATTTTAATATGATAAGGCAGGATCTGGCCAAAGTGGACTGGGATCAGCTACTTGTAGGAAAATCCACATCGGAGCAATGGGAGTCTTTCAGAAGGGAAATTGAGAGAGTACAATGGCAACATGTTCCCGTAAAGGTCAAGGGTGAGACCAACAAGCCCAGGGAACCATGGATGTCAAGGGATATACGAGAATGGATTAGGAAAAAAAGGAGGGCTTTTGGCAGATACAAAGGACTAAAGACAGAGGAAGCCCGAGAGGAGTATAAAAAGTGCAGGGGGATACTTAAAAGAGAAATTAGGAGAGCGAGGAGGGGCCATGAAATAACACTGGCAAGCAAAATAAAGGAAAATCCTAAGGTGTTTTATAAGTATATTAAGGGTAAGAGGATAACTAGGGAAAGAGTAGGGCCCATTAGGGACCAAAGTGGCAATCTGTGTGTGGAGCCAGAAGATGTAGGTGGGGTTTTAAATGAATTTTTTGCATCTGTGTTCACTATGGAGAAGGACGATGCAGACATAGAAATCGGGCAGGGGGACTGTGATATACTTGAACATATTAGCATCGAGAGGGAGGAGGTACTGGCGTTTTTAGCAGGCTTAAAAGTGGATAAATCCCCAGGCCCGGACGAGATGTATCCCAGGCTGCTGTGTGAGGCAAAGGAGGAGATTGCAGGGGCTCTGACACAAATTTTCAGAACCTCTCTGGCCACAGGGGATGTGCCAGAGGACTGGAGAACAGCTAACGTAGTACCATTATTCAAGAAGGGTAGTAGGGATAAACCAGGGAATTACAGGCCAGTGAGCCGAACATCAGTGGTAGGGAAATTATTGGAAAAAATTCTGAGGGACAGAATTAGTCTCCACTTGGAGAGGCAATGATTAATCAGGGATAGTCAGCATGGCTTTGTCAAGGGAAGATCATGTCTGAGTAACTTGATTGAATTTTTCGAGGGGGTGACTAGGTGTGTGGATGAGGGTAGTGCAGTGGATGTGGTATACATGGATTTCAGTAAGGCTTTCGATAAAGTTCCGCACAGGAGACTGGTCAAGAAGGTAAGAGCCCATGGGATCCAGGGTGCCTTGGCACATTGGATCCAAAACTGGCTTAGTGGCAGAAGGCAGAGGGTGATGGTCGAAGGTTGTTTTTGTGACTGGAAGCCTGTGTCCAGTGGGGTACCGCAGGGATCGGTGCTGGGTCCCTTGCTGTTTGTGGTCTACATTAATGATTTGGATGTGAATGTAAAAGGTATGATCAGTAAGTTCGCAGATGACACGAAAATTGGTGGGGTGGTAAATAGCGAGGAGGGTAGCCTCAGTCTGCAGGACAATATAGATGGGTTGGTCAGATGGGCGGAACAGTGGCAAATGGAATTTAACCCTGAAAAGTGTGAGGTGATGCATTTTGGAGGGACTAACAAGGCAAGGGAATACACAATGAATGGTAAGACCCTAGGTAAGACCGAGGATCAGAGGGACCTTGGTGTGCATGTACATAGATCCCTGAAGGCAGCAGAACAGGTGGATAAGGTGGTGAAAAAGGCATATGGGATACTTGCCTTCATTAGCTGAGGCATAGAATATAAGAGCAGGGAGGTTATGATGGAGCTGTACAAAACGCTGGTTAGGCCACAGCTGGAATACTGTGTGCAGTTCTGGTCGCCACACTATAGGAAGGATGTGATTGCTTTGGAGAGGGTGCAGAGGAGATTCACCAGGATGTTACCTGGGCTGGAGCGCTTCAGCTATGAAGAAAGACTGGACAGGCTGGGGTTGTTTTCCTTGGAGCAGAGAAGGCTGAGGGGGACCTGATTGAGGTGTACAAAATTATGAGGGGCATAGATAGGGTAGATAGAAAGGAACTTTTTCCCTTAGTAGAGGGGTCAATAACAAGGGGGCATAGATTCAAGGTAAGGGGCAGGAGGTTTAGAGGGGATTTGAGGAAGAACTTTTTCACCCAGAGGGTGGTTGGAATCTGGAACTCACTGCCTGAAAGGGTGGTAGAGGCAGGAACCCTCTCAACATTCAAGAAGCATTTGGATGAGCACTTGAAATGCCGTAGCATACAAGGCTACGGACCAAATGCTGGAAAATGGGATTAGATTAGACAGGGCTTGGTGGCCGGCGCGGACGCGATGGGCCGAAGGGCCTCTTTACGTGCTGTATTACTCTATGACTCTATGATCTCAGCATCTCCAGCAGCCACAATGCACCTTCCCTTTAAGTGGTGCAGGCTAGCTTTCAGTAGTTCTAGGAAGTAACCCCATTGGGCCCCCTGTTGATGCGTGCAGCCAATGAACAGCGTGGGCACCGTGGCTGAACACAGAAATCATTATAATGAACAGGCAGCACAAAGTTGGCATGCTGCCTGCATTCCACTGAACGGGCGGGGGTTAATTGCTTCACGATCCCCACGCCTGTTTTTTGGGGGGTGGGTTAGCCAATTTAACCCATGCTGAATCATAAATTGCATATTTTGACAGCTGCAAGCTAAATTAAATATTCAATAGACTAAGTTCAAAATAATGTGGTCAGACACTAAGGGCTGGATTTTCATTCAGGTGCGGGTTGGTGTAGTGTAATCCGCATTTCGTGTTATCCAACCGATTCCAAATCGATGTGGGAGATTGATGCGATTTTCACATAATTGGGCAATTAAGTTCCAGCGTGTGGGAACCCATGGCCCAATTAGTTTTTTCAGTCTGAAACTCACCTCCGATGATGTCATCATTGCTGCTGCATTTAAGGTCTGCAAGAAGCCTTGCTTCTTCTGCAGACTGCCAACCTTTTGGCCTTTGCAGTGAGAGGGACCTGGAGGCAGAATGAGCAGCAGGAGACCTAAGTCTGCTCCCAGATTTGATGACGTCGCCCTGCAAGCTTTGGTGGAGGGAGCAAGAACTAGTAAGGAGGTGCTCTTCCCTTCATCAGGGAGGAAGAGGCTGTTATGTCTGACATTGGTAATAGGTACTCGATTGCCTTGGCCTGAGCACATGGAGTTTGATAGTGCTGTTATCATTGTATTGTGTATAGGTATTTGATTGCTTTTTGCCTGAGAATGTGTGTGTAGATCAACCATTACAAAGCAACATGAACTGAGCTCTGCTTACGTCCTCTGGATTATCTTTGCAAACGCAACATTTGGCGACGAGGATGGCTGAAATCTCTCTTCCACCACCTCCTCCCTTCCTTGCACTACCAGGTGAGCCCCCGATCCCATGGGTTCACTGGTTACAGTCCTTTGAAACCTACCTCATTGCTCTTGGACTGGAAACTGTGAGTACGGCTCGGAAAAAGGCACTGTTATCCCATTGCTTGGGAGCGGAGGGCCAGCGTGTTCTTGGGACATTATGCACAGCAGACTCAATTCAAACGTGTCATGTGGCTGTGGCTCTGTTAAGCACACACTTCTCTGCCCCACAAAGTGCCCTCCTGCGGCGATTCATTTTTAGACAGCGTCACCAACTTCCCGGCGAGTCGGTGCATCAATACGTGGCTAATTTGAGGGGGTTAGCTAGCTCGTGCAAGTTCGGTGCGCTACAAGACGAGATGGTGCGTGATCAACTAATAGAGCACACCAACAATGTGAGAGTGCGTGAAAGATTGTTACTCGAGTCTGACGATCTGTCGTTGTCACAGGCAGTTAACATTGCCTTTCAAGTGGAGTCTGCAGCCGAATGTGCAGCGAAACTAGCACACACACCCAGTGACGGCGCCCTCGGCCCCGACACTGTAAAGCTCGCGCGATGGCAGCAACGCGCACTACCGTGGCAACAGTGTGGAAACTGCGGATCTCGTTCACATGCTACCAGAGCGCAGAATTGCCCTGCGTGCGGTCAAGCCTGTCGCAATTGTGGAAAACAAAATCACTTTGCCAAGGTCTGCCGCTCTGCCCCTGTTGCTACAGATGAACACTCTCAGTCCTCAAGCAGTTGGCCTATAATTCACAACGTGAGCTCTGGGCCAGTAGTGGCTTTCAAGTCATGCACAATTAACCTGAATGATGTGTGCATCCCTCTGTTATTGGATACCAGTGCCAGCGTCTCACTGCTGAATGTGGACACATTCAAACGCTTTTTCAGCTCCCTGCCACTCTCTGCGCCCTCCACTGCCCTTTGCGGGTATGGTAATTCGAAAATTGGACTAGTGGGCTCAGTCAACCTCACTGTACGCTATGGAACAAAAGTTTTGCCAGATTTTCGTTTTCATGTGGCACGCCAAGGAGCTAACCTGATGGGACTGGATCTTTTCACTGACCTGGGTTTTTCTCTCTTGGACACCGGCGGGTCTGCGATTCTGCACGTCGCCTCACCGTGGCGCCAAACATGGCCAGCACTCTTCGAGGGTCTGGGCTGCCTGACTGCCTTCACCCACCAGCCCATGGTTGACTCCACCGTTACCCCTGTCATTCAGCCACTGCGCCGCATCCCGCTTGCTCTCCGTGACGGGGTCACAGCTGAACTAAAGCAACTACTGGAAGCTGGCATCATCGAACCAGTTGATGCCTCCCCATGGGTCTCCAACCTGGTGGTCGCAATGAAAAAGTCAGGTGGTCTATGCGTCTGTGTCGATCTTCGAGCAGTGAATAAGGCCGTAATCCCTGACAAATATCCACTGCCCACGTCAGAGGAACTCACAGCGCAGTTCTATGGTTCCATCCTGTTCTCAAAACTGGACCTTCGACAGGGCTATCTACAGGTTCCCCTCCACCCCAGCAGCAGGGACCTCACTGCTTTTGTGACACATGCTAGCGTCTTTCGGTACACCACGATGCCATTTGGACTTAGCTCTGCACCCAGCTGCTTCCAAACGGTGATGTCCTCTGTGCTCGCGGGCATTCCTGGGGTGGCCATCTACCTGGATGACATCGTCGTGCATGGGCCCTCGACCTCCACTCACGACGAACGCCTTCACAGAGTTTTCACGGCTCTAGCAAAACACAAGCTCACACTGAATGGCGAAAAGTGTGTCTTTGCTGTTTCAGAGATCGAATTTGTTGGGTTTCGGTTGTCGGCTGATGGTATATCCCCACTCCAGTCAAACGTGGATGCCATTCACAGCATCCCAGTACCCAGCTCTGCAGCACAGGTTGCCTCCTTCCTTGGCATGACTGGGTACTACCTGAAGTTTTTGCCCCAGTACTCAGCCACCACAGCCCCACTGCGCCAGCTCCTGCGAAAGGATGAGCCCTGGGTGTGGTCACAAGCCTCCTCAAATCACAGCTCACGTCGCCTCCAGTGTTGGCTAACTTTGACACCGCCAGCCCCACCCTCGTCACCTGCGACACGTCCGCTGCAGATGTGGGGGCGGTGTTATCGCAGATACAGAATGGAGTGGAGAAACCTATCGCCTTTGCCTCCCGAGCCCTTAGCTCCACCGAACAGAAGTACTCAGTAGGCGAGCGTGAGGCGCTGGCGTGCGTCCGGGCATGTGAGCGGTGGCACCTGTACATGTATGGCCGTGCCTTCACCCTGCGAACCGATCACCAGGCTCTCACTGCCCTGCTGTCGACATCCGGCATGGGCCACAGACCCCTGCGTCTACACCGCTGGTCTGACCGCCTCCGCCAATACAATTTCAGTCTCCAGTTCACACCAGGACGTGACAATGTTGTTGCAGATCTGCTCTCCTGCACTGTCTCTGCCCCAGCCCCACTCGTCGGGTCTGACCATGTGGAACAGGATATCGTCCAGATGCTGCACATGCCTCTCCAAACCACAGTCTCTCTCCAGGAGCTCAAAGAGGCCTCTGAACAGGATCCGGCCCTCTCCCAGCTGTGCACCTTCATCAGAGATGGCTGGCCTCGCAAGGTGCCTGAGGAACTGTCTGCCTACTCCAGAGTTAAAGAGGAGCTCTCCTGCTGGAATGACTCCTGTGTTGCACATGGGCTCTGCACTGTGGTCCCAAGTGCCCTTCGTGTGCATGTTTTATCCATGGCGCATGAGGGCCACTTGGGCATAGTGAAGCTCAAACAACGATGCCGAGACCTAGTGAGGTGGCCGGGTATCGACAGGGAAATCGAGGCCCTGGTCAAGGACTGTGCAGCCTGCCTTGTAAGTGGCAAGGCTGACCACCAAGCTCCTCCACCCCTGCAACCCCTTGCCTGGCCCTCTCAGCCCTGGGAGCACCTGCAGCTGGATGTCTGCGGTGAGATCCATGGTGTCCCCCACCATCAACGGTTCCTAGTGGTGACCTATGACCTGCACTCAAAATGGCCAGAGGTCACTGCCGTGGGCTCCGTCACCTCTCGGGTCATCATTGATATCCTTGAGTCCCTCTTCTCCTGCTGGGGGCATCCAAAGGCCATCACCACAGACAATGGCCCCCAAATGATCTCTTCGGAACTTTCCTCTTACCTTGAGAGCAAGGGCATCCGTCACATACGCACAGCATACTACCACCCCGAGTCAAATGGGGGGGGTGGAGCGTTTTAACCAGACACTGAAAAATGGCCTCAGAGCACACCTATCCCAGGGGTGTGCGTTTGACAAGGCCCTCCTCCACACACTGCTGCACTACAGAGCCTCCCAGCATTCCACTACAGGGGTCTCACCCGCATCCCTCATGCTAGGCCGTTAGCTCATGCTGCCCCTTGGCAGGCTCCGCCCCTCGCTAGCTCAGAGCCTTGCTCCACCGGCTCAAGCCACAGTCGCTAGACAGCAGGAGAAGATGAAACTCCGCTTCGACCAGTCGAAGAGGGCCAAGGCGCCCAACACGTTCTTGCCCTGGCCACCTACAGGACTTTGTCACTACATTTCATGTTTTGAAATTCTGTGAGGGGGGAGGAAATGTTATGTCTGACATTGGTGATAGGTACTCGATTGCCTTGGCCTGAGCACATGGAGTTTGATAGTGCTGTTATCATTGTATTGTGTATAGGTATTCGATTGCTTTTTGCCTGGGAGTGTGTGTGTGGATCAGCCATTAAAAAGCAACATGAACTGACCTCTGCTTACGTCCTCTGGATTATCTTTGCAAACGCAACAGAGGCCTCCCCAGCAAACGAAGGTTGTGTGGGTCCAGGTGGCCCAGGAGGTGAACTTGTTGTCCCTCATCCGCAGAACCTGGCTTCAGTGCAGGAAGAGGTTTCATGACCTTCTGCACACTGGAAAAGTGAGTATGACTTTGCCATCACCCTCAATCTGATCCCCATTGCCTCTCCTCACCAACACTCAGCTTTAGCAATCTCTTCCTCCACATCCCACTTGACACTGACATCCCTGCACTCTTACCCATTCCCTCTCTCTCTATGATCACATTCATCTAACTATTCGACTATGCAGCCCTCACACTCCCTATCACTGTGATGCTATGAAAACAACTTACAAAACACAGGGAGGGCCCTTGGTCCTGCCAACTCACTCCATCTTTGTCTCCTTCTAAGCATCTATGCTATGGATTCTCTACACTCACTCCTTCATTCTCACGCAAACTCCACTTGTCTCCCTCACTGCAGGAAAAGAGAGCTCACAATAAGAGGGAAAGAGCGAGGACAGGAGGAGGGCCACCTTCAGTAGCCCACCTCACCCCTTGGGAGGCGGTCCTGGAGATAGTGGGACTCGAGGACGATGCGCAAGTGGGGGACAGACAGACAAGTGCATCAGAGAAAGCTGGTGACAGAATAGTTTTTCATCTCTCTCATTGACATTGCATGAGTCACTGATAATGATTCTGAAGCTCTAACAGATGGACTTATGATCACCTGCAATATACAATGTGCATGTAACCTTGGACTCACATCTCTGACTCTTTCCTTTACTCCCTCACAGGACCATCGCAAGCACCCGTCCCCACTATCCAGGAGGAACAGCCTGAGTCTCCAGACACCTCAGAGGAAGCTGCAATCTCTGAAGGTGCAGCGTCAGCAGAATTCAGTCAACCAAGCACCGGCGCAGACCTCGGTGGGACCATCGCAAGATAGAGTAGTGTTGTCACCTGGTGTATCACAGCTCACAAGTGAGCATTAGCAGATTGTGGAGACAGGGACAGCAGTGGAGAGTCCTAGTCGGAGGGTGCAGGACTCTCCCAGCTCGGCTCAGCTGCATGTCGACCCTCTACCTATTGGTCGATCCAGAAGAACAGCGGTGTTGGAACTCCAGGAACAGGTGCAGGAGTCTCTGGCAGGTTTTGTCTCCAGGGTCGCTGCGAGTGTGGAGCGAATGGAGGAGTCCATCACGAACATGAACAGAGCCTTTGTGGAGTCATTGGCACATGAGCGCAGCATCACGGAAAGGATGGCAACCTCCGTGGAAAGGATGGCTATCGTAGACGAGAGGATGGCTATGGCCAGGGAGGAGCTAAGTCGCCAGAGTGTAGAAAACATGGTGAGTGTTCAGAATAGACTAACATCTCTGGAGTAGCGATGGTCAGCTATTGAACAGAGAAACCAGACCTTCATGGAAGTCCTTCTGAGTAGGACTGCCAGTGCAGATACGGGTCCCCATGGCCCCCCTGAAGTGCAGCAAGGTGCTCTCAAGCCACTTGCAAGCGCTGAGGTGGACCTGACCCATGAGAGGGATGTTGGTGGCAGAGAACAAGGAAGTGGGGGCTCCTCTCCAAGCGCTCACACTACCATGCCACTGCAGAGCCCTCGGTCAGAGCCCCACCAGAGTCCCCACCCAACTGAGATTGGCGTCTCAACCCCTGCACAGCCGTAGGAGCAGCAGACTGTTGCCGAGCCCTCACAGGTTCGCAACCCCAGAGGACGCCTGCCAAAGGTGTTGAGACAGGAGCAGCAAGAAAGTGAGCAAGGGGCCTCCACATCTGCTGAAGCCACAGGGGAAGCACCGCGTAGGAGCATGCGTAAGAGAAAGATACTGCACAAATAGTCACAAGGGTAGTCACTTGGGTGAAATGTGTTTATTTTTAAAATGCCATCAGTTGGTTATTGTAAATTAAAATTCTGATGGCAACTGTTGCAGTTGTGGTGCGTGTCATTTTGCAAATGGGACTTCCACATTGAGGGCTTAGGATTACTTGCAATTGTCAGTATGGTGGTCAGAGTGCTAGGAATCCTCTGGTTCTTGGCCATTGTCGATGCTCAGGTAAGAAGCTGCGAGGCAAAAGTGCTTGATTGGCTAGGCTAAACAAATCTGGCCAAGATGAGTGTGTACCTTGCATCCCGGGCAGCAATGTTCTCGTGTACTGCTGCTGCTGGTTGATGGGCCTCTGCAAGATGTTCGTTTTCGCTCTCCTCCTCCTCCTCCTGCTCCTCCTCCTCCTCCTCCTCATCTGAGGAGGAGATGTGAGGAGCCACTTGGTCCTCAGGAATCTGCAAGCCACGACGCTGTGCCATGTTGTGAAGTGCACAGCAAACCACGACGATTCTGGAGACCCTGGCTGCTGAGTACTGCAGGGCTCCACTTGATCTATCCAGGCATCTGAAGCGCATCTTCAGCAAACCGATGGTTTGCTCGATTATGGATCTGGTGGAAATGTGGCTGTAGTTGTAGCTCTCCTCAGCTTCGTTGGATGGACTCCTCAACGGCGTCATTAGCCACGTCTTCAGGGGATAGCCCTTGTCTCCAAGTAGCCATCTGTTAAGTTGGTCTGAAGAGCGGAGGCACACTAGACTGGCACAGTATGAAGGAGTCATGGCAACTGCCAGGGTACTTGTAAAATTTCCTTCTTGTGGTCACACACCAGCTGCACGTTGAGGGAGTGGAAGCCCTTGCAGTTGACAAAAATACCTGGATTACGATGGATTAAGGGCCACATGTGTGCCGTCAACGACGCCCTGCACCCTTGGAAAGCCTGCCAGATTAGCTAGTCCCACCGCACGCACCGTGACACTTGCTTGATCCTTGGAGAAATGGATGTGATTGTGCGTGATGGCAAAGAGGGCATCGGTTACCTGCGTGATGCAAGTGTGTGCGGCCGCCTGGGCGATGCTGCTGATGTCTGCTGTTGATCCCTGGAATAAGCCTGAAGCAAAAAAGTTGAGTGCGGTGGTGACTTTGATGGCCACTGGTAAGGGGTGGTCACCTGCTCCTCTGGGCTCCAGGTCTTGCTGCACCATTGCGCAGATGTCACCCACTACCTCTCATGAAAGTCGGACCCGCCTTTGGCACTGCTGCTCAGTCATGTTGAGGTAGCTGATCGTCTGTCTGTTGACCCTGTTTGGGCGGTATCTCCTGCGCTGACGGGCTTCCATGCGCTGGCACCTTCTGGCCTGTGCAGCTTCAGGTGGGTGAGCAGCAGCTTGGCGCTCCAGTTGTTGCCGTTGCTGTTGGTGCTGCTGTTGTTGATGGTTCTGCTGCTGCCGCGGCTGGTCTTCATCCTCATCTGATGTCCAGGAGGAAAAGAAAAAATGGTTCCCATGCTTCTGGTAGATGCCTCAGTTGAGGAAGCGCTCAGTCAAGGTGGCGAGAGGGGTTTCCCAGGAGGTCACACTGGAGATGGGTGTCAGGCTCCAAACTTCCACAGCTGTTGTTATGCCTGCTAAAAGTTCCCCCAGACCTGAGACAACAAAGTCCTGCCACCTGCAAATGATGACTGATCAAATCTCCTATTTAATGGTGGAGCTGCAGCTGATAGTCAGCAATCCAATTGTGCTCCCGCCAGGTTTCACTGTCGTGTTTCAGAGGAGATGTGAATCATGTGGAAAATGTGTTAAAATTGGAAAGGCCTCTCAAAATGGGATTACAGAGGCAATTTAGTGGTTGTTAAGGGCCTTAAGGGCCTATCTTGCCTCTTGGGAGGCGGGACGGAGACGGGATCAGAAACCACGCATTTGGGAAAATTGCTTGGAGGCGGGATGGAGGCAGGGTCCGACCCGCCCGCCACTTTTTGCAATTTTAACACCCCACACACCTCCATTCCCACCTCCTTGGGCCTGGCAAAATCCAGATCTAAGGGCGCGAAATTTGGCTGCTTTGCGCCTGCCTTTAGCGCCTCCATGGCGCGGCGATATTAACGCCCCGCGTTAAATTGGGCTGGATTTTTGTGGAGACGCTAAGAGTTAGCGCCCCGCTCCTGTAGGTACCACCCCGCTTGGCTGCGCCCGGCGATGATGATGTTATCGCACTGTGCAGTGCCCCCTTAGCGCCCCGAATGAAAAATTTGTCTGCGCCCCCTCACTTACCGCCTGGTGCTAACAACGACAGCATCAGCTGTCGAGTTGCAGTCGGGAGTCGGCTCTGCGGGCACTATTTAAAGGCGCCACCTTGGGGAAACTTTTTTGTAAGCCATAATTCTGCTGAGACATTGTCAAACAAGCTGCTGAACATATCCAATTCCACATCGCTGAATTGAGTAGCCCCCTCCCTTGCAGCAGCCATGCCACAAAGCTGTCTCAGTAGCTGAGAGGTCGCATTCAAGTGCAGCAGGAAATGAGCTCCTCTTTAAGAGCTGGAATAAGCTCGAGTCAAAGCTTGAAGGCTGATTGCTGAACACAAGTCAGCTGAAATTGGGTAGCGCTCTGGCATTAGTGCCCCTGCAGCGCTCCAATGAACTACAGAATTTGTTCATCCCCGTTTGGCATAAAAATAAAACAAAAAAGGTGACTCAACCGTGGCTAACAAAGGAAATTAGGGACAGCATAAGATCCAAGGAGAGGACATATAATTTGGCCAGAAAAAGCAGCAAACCTGAGGATTGGGAGCAGTTTAGGATTCAGCAAAGGAGGACAAAGGGATTAATTAAGAGGGGGAAAATAGATTATGAGAGTAAGCTTGCAGGGAACATAAAAACTGACTGTAAAAGCTTCTATAGATAGGTGAAGGGAAAAAGATTGGTGAAGTCAAGTGTAGGTCCCTTGCAGTCAGAATCAGGGGAATTTATAATGGGGAACAAAGAAATGGCCGACCAATTAAATTCATACTTTGGTTCTGTCTTCACAAAGGAGGACACAAATAACCTCCCAGAGATGTCGAGGAACATAGGGTCTAATGAGAGGGAGGAATTGAATGAAATCAGTATATGTAGGGAAATGGTGTTAGGGAAATTGATGGGATTGAAGGCCGATAAATCCCCAGGGCCTGATAATCTACATCCTAGGGTACTTAAGGAAGTGGCCCTAGAAATAGTAGATGCATTGCTGGTCATCTTCCAAAATTCTATAGACTCTGGAACAGTTCCCATGGATTGGAGGATAGCTAATGTAACCCCACTATTTAAAAAAGGTGGTAGAGAGAAAATGGGGAATTATAGACTGGTAAGCCTGACATCGGTAGTGGATAAAATGCTAGAGTCCATTATAAAAGATGTAATAGCAGGGCACTTGGAAAACAGTGACAGGATCGGACAAAGTTAACATGGATTTACAAAAGGTAAATCGTGCTTGACTAATCTACTGGATTTTTTTGAGGATGTAACTGGTAGAATAGATAAGGGAGAACCAGTGTATGTGGTGTATTTGGACTTTCAGAAGGCTTTCGATAAGGTCCCGCATAAGAGATTAGCGTGCAAAATTAAAGCACACGGGATTGGGGGTAAGGTACTGTCTTGGATAGAGAACTGGTTGGCAGACAGGAATCAAAGAGTTGGAAGAAACGGGTCTTTTTCCGAGTGACAGGCAGTGACTAGTGGGGTACCGCAGGGATCGGTGCTAGGACCCCAGCTATTCACAATATATATAAATGATCTAGACGAGGGAGCTAGATGTAATATCTCCAAGTTTGCAGACGACACAAAGCTGGGTGGGCGTGTATACTGTGAGGAGGATGCAGAGAAACTCCAGTATGATTTGGACAGGTTGGGTGATTGGGCAGATGCATGGCAAATGCAGTATAATGTGGATAAATGCGAGGTTATCCAATTCGGTGGCAAAAGCAGGAAGACAGATTATTATCTGAACGGCAACAGATTGGGAGAAGGGGAAGTGCAACGAGACCTGGGTGTCCTTGTGCACCAGTTACTGTAGGTAAGCATGCAGGTGCAGCAGGCGGTTAAGAAGGCAAATGGTATGTTGGCCTTCATAGCGAGAGGATTCGAGTACAGGAGCAAGGATGTCTTGCTGCAGTTGTACAGGGCCTTGGTGAAACCACACATTGAGTATTTTGTGCAGTTTATCACCTTATCTGAGGAAGAATGTTCTTGCCATGGAGAGAGTGCAGCGAAGATGCACCAGACTGATACCTGGGATGGCAAGAATGACGTATGAGGAGAGATTGGGTCGATTAGGCCTATATTCGCTAGAGTTTAGAAGAATGAGAGGGGATCTCATTGAAACTTATAAAATTCTAACAGGACTAGACAGACTAGATGCAGGAAGGATGTTCCCGATGGTGGGGGAGTCCAGAACCAGGGGTCACAGTCTAAGGATAAGGAGTAAGTCATTTAGGACAGAGATGAGGAGGAATTTCTTCACCCAGAGAGTGGTGAGCCTGTGGAATTCTCTACCACACAAGGCAGTTGAGGCCAATTCATTAAATATATTGAAGAAGGAGTTAGATATATTTCTTAAGGCTAAAGGGATCAAAGGTTATGGGGAGAAACCAGGGACAGGGTACTGAATTTGGATGATCAGTCATGATCTCATTAAATGGCGGTACAGGCTCGAGGGGCCGAATGGCCTACTCCTCCTATCTTCTATGTTTCTATGTTTCTATATTAGCGCCTCATTTACCGCCCCGCTTCATTCCTGGGGCGAAAACGCCCAATTTTGCAACATTTTTCAATGGATTTCGCCGGGCGCTAACTTTTCAAAACAGTTAAAAAGTAGCTGGCGCTACTGAATTTTGCGCCCTAAGTACCTTCAAGTAATTAAAGAATAAATTCATTTATAGCTTATGTGTGTCTTTTTGGGGCAGTGTTTAGATAAAAAATGCTTTTATGGAGTAATGCTTCAATACTGTGTGTCCAATTTAAACAGAAAGCATTAAAATGCCATTTAATTAAATATTTTAAACAAAACTTTTATTTTTTGAAAAAAATTATATGTTCATACTGGGCTAAAAATAAACTTACCTTATTGAAGAGTATTTTTTTAATTTACAAATGAGTGATAACATTTTATTTTTCTATTTTTTAAAACTCTTGTGCTGGTAAATTACCAGCCGTAAGAATTTCACGGCCTTTCAGTGGGCGGAAGTTAGGCAAATAGCGCAACTCTTCACCTGCAGAGGCCCATCTCCTGGGGATGCGGAGGATCTGTCAAGATTGACAGATCGCAAGTGCCAGGTTTCAGCGCATGCGCTTCGCATGTCAAACCCAGAAATTGCGCGGCCGCACCCGTAGGAGTCGCAAAATATGGCCCAATATTTTACAACAGGAGCATATAACACACAATGCATTACTAAATAATTTAGTTGACTCATAGTACAGCTCATGGACAAAATATTGGGGTAGAAATTAGTCTGGGCCTGTTTTTTTCTGCTCATGCCAGTATAGGCACAACTTGGGTGCCTGTTGATGGGGGTGAGGAGGGGGAGGAAGATACGGTGCTAACAAGCCATTTGGGGGGCAAGCTGGAATGACCAGCTCAAAAGTATTTTTAAATTTTGGCAATCGGCCCCTTTTATAAGGAGGCTGATTTGCCTGATACTACTGGTAATTTTCTGGGCTGCTCAGGCCAAGACCAATTCTGGGCATTCCAGATCTCAGTGCATCTTCAGAGCGTAAATTCAATCTTTTCAGATTCTGCCCAGTTTTCTGCCCCACTGGCCATCTTCTCCACCTTTTTAACCAACCGCTGCATCCCAGGCCTTGAGCAAAATCCCTGGAGTAGGTGCAAGTATTCAAATACATTTAAACACAGTGGGTGTGATGTCATGGCACCTCCCATCTCATTTTGCTTTCTCAAAGCTGGCTGGGTGGGTTCCCATTTGGAGAAACACCTAAAAGAAGTGGGGCTTAGGCCTTGCACACAGCTCTGTTCAGACTGAAAGCTCTCAGTAGGGCCTGGGTGCTATTTGTTGGAGCCAAGCAGAAAGTGCAGAAAGAAGACGATCAGATCCGGAGGACTTCTGGCTACTGTTTCTGTACAGCAAACTGAATGCTCCACTGCCAGTGGCCAATACCACAGCTGCGGGCCGCTTAATGTGACTGGAACCCAGAAATACAGGCAGGATCTGGTCATGTCGGGGGGAGCACACTGCTGGTGCACTCTGCCAAGGGGAATGGGGAAGGAAAATCTGTCCTAGAGTACACTAGGGCATTCAGGGAATTACCATCTTCTATTTGGCTGAGTCTCTTTAATTAGCTGATAGAATGATCGCTCTGGAAAATCCTCTAACCTCAAGCCCCAGGAAGAGACAGGCATCCAAAATTAGAAGCATTTAAAACACACAAAGGCAATTGTATATGTAAATATAAAAACTTATCTTGCTGAATCTTGTAATTTGTTTTTAATTTGAAGCCTTATTTCCAACAGTATATCCTCAGCTTACTGAGGAAGTGAGATGGTGGCTAAAACTATTTGGGGGAATTTCAGTAGTTCCTGTCTCTTGTTATTGTTTCATTGGTGGCTGTTTAGTTTACTGCTGATTGTCACTGTGTTCTTTAAACTTTCTGATTGGCACTTTTCGTATATCCTTAGTGCTGCTTGTTTGGTAGTTTTCCCTTCCACTATTCCTGCTTTTGATTACTACAGTACATTCTTTACCTGTTAAGTTTATTGTTGTTTTGTGAATATGTAATTTGCACCAATCAGATGCAAATGTGCACAGAAACTTGCATGTGACAAGCGTGATGACTAATGGGCGATGGACGGGTTGGGTGGAATTTCCTGTGTATCTGCGCCCAAAGACACGTGTAATTGGAGCATATAGCAAATACCCGGCGTAAAAGATCGAGGAAACAGGGGCACAATTGTGTGGCACACTTAATTATGCTTTGCTTGAATTTCCTCACTTTTTTGCGCCCGTCTATCGACCCCTGTGCCCAAACACATCTCAGCTCATTATAATGGCTCTGCTCCAAGGCTAAAAAGCCGTACACAGGTGTCAAATTAAGCCTAGAATTTTAGGCGCACCAGGAAACAAATTCATTTTTCTGGTGTTTTATTAGGATTTTTTGAGCGATTTGTTTTTATTCATCCTCAGTGAGATCTGCATTTTATTTTCTGTTTCTTTGGGCTGGATTTTCTGATTGGAGGTGGGTTGGCGTTGGGAATGTTAGTCGGCGGGTTCTGGTCCCGCTCCCGGGTCCAGCTGGCCTGCTGACACAATTTTCTGTTGATTGGGCTGGTTAAGCCCACAAGGTGCGGGTCTGCTGAGCTGCTGTGATGGCGACTTTTCAGCAGGTGTATTTAAGGGGGCCGTGTCCCCATTAGCTCCCACTTTGTTTCTGCTGCTCCTGAGTGCTGGTGCTCCCCACGATGTCTGCAAAGAGACCAAAGGCAGCTCCCCGCTTCAACGATGGCTCCCTCCATGTTTTTGTGGAGGGAGTCAGAGGACGTCGGGGGGGTCCTATTCCCAGGTGATGGAAGAAGGAAACCTCCTCAGCAAACAAAGGCAGCCTGGCTGCAAATGGCTGAGGAGGTAACTGTAAGGTGTCTGTTCAGTCGCACCTGGGTCCAATGCAGGAAAAGGTTCAATGATCTCCTGCGTTCTGGAACAGTGAATATAAAAGCAGACTTACCTTAATTCTGCTGTGCCTGTCATCACATCCCCATCACTCTGCATTGCCAACCCTACTCCTGCATATCCTAACTCACCCCAACATCCCTTGCACCATCACCCATCCCTCTCTCCCTATGTACAGAATTGCATCCCCATCTTTCTAAGCACCCCTCACACCCACACTTGATGTTATGCAATGACAACAACTAACAATGCAAAAGGAGGGAACTTGGTAATGGGAACCGACTCCATCACAGTCTCCCTCTAAACATCTATCCTATCCGTTCTTACACTCATTCCATCACTCTCATTGAAACTCCACCTCTTTCCCTCATTGCAGGAAAAGAGAGTCCACAATAAGAGGGAGAGGGAGAGAACAGGAAGAGGACCACCATCGTTCTCACAGCTCACCCATGCTGAGGAGGCTGCTCTCGACGTTGCGGGAACAGTTGAAGAGCTCAAAGTGGGGGACGGAGAGACAGGATCAGTAGAACAACCTGGTGACACAGAATGCTTCTCCATCCATCTTATTTGGCTTTCATGAGTGACACATATGGGATCTGATGTCAATGGAAATTGAATGCTCATCATGTGCACAATGGGATGTGTCTGCAATCTACATATCACATGTCTAACTCATGTCTTTACTCTCCCACAGGACAATCAAGAGCCCCCCTCCCTACTGTCCAGGAGGAAGAGCAGGAGGACTCCTCAGAGGATGCTGGAGGGAGTCAGAGGACGTCGGGAGGTCCTATTCCCAGGTGATCCTCTGAGGGAGCAGCATCAGCAGAAATGAGCGCACCCAGCACCAGCACAGAGACACACACCTCGGTGGGTTCTCACCTGGTGTATCACAACTCACGAGTGAGCAAGAGCAGATGGTGGAGACAGGGACAGCAGTGGAGAGTCCTCGTCGCAGGCTGCAGGACGCTCCTAGCTTTGCTCAGCTGCATGTAGACGCTGAGCCTCGGGGGCCATCCAGAAAGAGAGCGGTGCTGGAACTTCAGAAACAAGTGCAGGAGTCTCTGACTGGGTTTGCAACCACGGTGACTGCAAGTGTGCAGAGAATGGAGGAGTCCACCTCAACTATGAGCAATGCCATGGTGCACGCAATGGCAAATGTAGGTCCCGCCATGGAAAGGATGGCAACCTCTATGAAGGACATAAATCGCCAGACTCAGAACAAAATGGTAACACTTCTAAATAGATGGTCAGCTATGGAGGATAGATGGGCATCTATTATGGAGAGGAACCAGAGGTTCATGGACGTCCCCGTTATAAGAACATAAGAACATAAGAAATAGGAGCAGGAGTAGGCCAATCGGCCCCTCGAGCCTGCTCCGCCATTCAGTAAGATCATGGCTGATCTGATCCTAACCGCCAATCTACTATCACAGAACCATCTCCTGAATCTAGCAGAATTAGACACACGAAATAGGAACAGGATCAGGCTACATGGCCCCTGGGCCCGCTCCGCTACCCACAGGGCCATGACCGATCCGAACCTAGACTCATGTCCAAATTCCTGCACGCTCCCCGTAACCCTTAATTCCCTTTACTTCTAGGAAACTGTCTATTTCTGTTATAAATTTATGTAATGATGTAGCTTTTTGGGGCAGCATATTCCATGGACCTACCACCCTCTGAGCGAAGTAGTTCCTCCTCATCTCAGTTTTGAAAGAACAGCCCCTTATTCTAAGACTATGCCCCCTAGTTCTAGTTTCACCCATCATCGGGAACATCCTCCCCGCATCCACCCGATCCAACCCCTTCACAATCTTATATGTTTCAATAAGATCGCCTCTCATTCTTCTGAACTCCAATGAGTAGAGTCCCAATCTACTCAACCTCTCCTCATATGTCCATCCCCTCATCCCCGGGATTAACCGAGTGAACCTTCTTTGTACTGACTCGAGAGCAAGTATGTCTTTTCTTAAGTATGGACACCAAAACTGTATGCAGTATTCCAGGTGCGGTCTCACCAATACCTTGTACAACTGAAGCAATACCTCCCGATTTTTATATTCTATCCCCCTAGCAATGAAAGCCAACATTCCATTGGCCTTCTTAATCACTTGCTGCACCTGCATACTAACCTTTTGAGTTTCGTGCACCAGGACCCCCAGATCCCTTTGTACTTCAGTACTTTCCAGTTTCTTGCCATTAAGATAATAACTTGCTCTACGATTTTTCCTGCCAAAGTGCATAACCTCACACTTTCCAGTATTGTATTCCATCTGCCAAATCTCTGCCCACTTACTTAGCCTGTCTATGCCCCCTTGCAGTTTTTTTATGTCCTCCTCACTCACTACTTTCCCTCCCATCTTAGTATCATCTGCAAACTTTGATATGTCACACTCAGTCCCCTCCTCCAAATCGTTAATATAGATTGTAAAGAGTTGGGGACCCAGCACTGACCCCTGCGGAACACCACTAGTTACTGATTGCCAGTCTGAGAATGAACCATTTATCCCAACTCTCTGCCTTCTGTTAGATAGCCAATCCTCTATCCATGCCAGAATATTACCCCCAATCCCGTGATTTTTTATCTTAAGCAATAATCTTTTGTGTGGCACCTTGTCAAATGCCTTTTGGAAGTCTAAATACACTACGTCCACTGGTTCCCCTTTATCCACCCTATATGTTACTTCCTCAAAGAACTCCAGCAAATTTGTCAAACATGACTTCCCCTTCATAAAACCATGCTGACTTTGTCCTATTAAATTATGATTATCCAAATGTCCTGTTACTGTCTCCTTAATAATGGACTCCAATATTTTACCTACCACAGATGTTAGGTTAACCAGTCCATAGTTTCCAGCCTTCTGCTACTGCCCTTTTTAAATAAGGGCGTTACATTAGCAGTTTTCCAGTCTGCCGGGACCTTTGCTGAGTCCAAGGAGTTTTGGAAAATTATTACCAATGCATCCACAATCCCTACCGCCACTTCCCTCAAGACCCTAGGATGTAAGCCACCAGGTCCAGGTGATTTATCTGCCTTGAGTCCCATTATTTTAGCGAGTACCACTTCCTTAGTGGTTTTGATCGTGTTTAGCTCCTCCCCACCATAGCCCCCTGTTTGTCCAGTGTTGGGATATTCTTAGTGTCTTCCACTGTAAAGACTGACACAAAATATTCATTCAGTGTTTTTGCCATCTCCATATTTCCCACCATTAATTTCCTGGTCTCATCCTCTGAGGGACCAACATTTACTTTAGCCACCCTTTTTCTTTTTATATAACTATAAAAACTCTTACTATCTGTTTTTATATTTTTTGCTAATTTACTTTCATAATCTATCTTCCCTTTCTTAATCAATCTTTTTGTTATTTTTTGCTGTCTTTTAAAGTTTTCCCAATCCTCTATCCTCCCACTAGATTTGGCTACCTTATATGCCCTTGTTTTTAGTCGAATACTATCCTTAATTTCTTTACTTAGCCACAGATGGCTGTCTTTTCTTTTACACTCTTTTCTTCTCAGTGGAATATATATTTTTTGGAAGTTGTAAAATAACTCCTTAAATGTACACCACTGATCATGTATCGTCTTACCCTTTAATCTATTTTCCCAATCCACTCTACTCAATTCCGCTCTCATACCTTCATAGTCTCCTTTATTCAAGCTTAGCACGCTTGTTTGAGATCCAACCTTCTCACTCTCTAATTGAATATGGAATTCAACCTTGTTATGGTCACTCATTCCAAGGGTATCCTTTACTAGGACATTTTTAATTAATCCTGTCTCGTTACACAGGACCAGATCTAAGGTTGCTTGCCCCCTGGTCGGTTCAGTTACATACTGCTCAAGAAACCCATCCCTAATACACTCAATGAACTCATCCTCAAGGCAGCCCTGCCCAATTTGATTTGTCCAATTAATATGATAGTTAAAATCCTCCATAATTATAGATGCTCCCTTATTACAAGCCTCAACTATTTCCTGATTGATACTCCGTCCAACAGAGTTGCAACTGTTCGGAGGCCTATAGACTAAGCCCACTAGTGTTTTTTTCCCCTTATTATTCCTTATCTCCACCCAAACTGTTTCATTATCCTGATCTTTTGACCCAATATCATTTCTCTGTATTACAGTGATTCCTTCCTTTATTAACATAGCCACCCTACCTCCCTTTCCTTCCTGCCTGTCCTTCCTGATCATTAAATAACCTGGTATGTTTAATTGCCAGGCATTGTCACCCTGCAGCCATGTTTCTGTAATGGCCACAAGATCATACCCATATGTAGTTATTTGTGCCATTAACTCATCTATTTTGTTACGAATGCTACGTGCATTCAGATAGAGAACTTTCAAATATGTTTTGTGACACTTAGTTCCTGCTTTTGCCCTTTTTATTACTTTACCTTTTACTCCATACCTTCTGCCCCTTCCTGACACGCTCTGGTTTTTAATTTCCCAACTGCTACCTAAGTCTATGACCTTCTCTGTTGTCATTTTTATTATTTGCTCTCTAGGAACCTCCCCCCCACTAGTTAGTTTAAAGCCCTCTCTACAGCCCTAGTTATATGATCTGCCAGGACTCTAGTCCCAGCACTGGCCAAGTGAAGCCCATCCCAACGGAACAGCTCCCTCCTGCCCCAGTACTGGTGCCAGTGTCCCAGGAAGCAAAACCCATTTCTCCCACACCAGTCTTTGAGCCACGCATTTAACTCTCTAATTTTATTTGTCCTAGCCAAATTCGCTCGTGGCTCAGGAGATTATTACCCTTGAGGTTCTGTTTTTTAATTTGACCCCGAGCTGCTCATACTCCTTTAACAGAATCGGCTTCCTAGTCCTATCTACGTCGTTTGTACCAACATGGACCACAACAACTGGATCCACCCCCTCCCACTGCAAGTTTCTTTCCAGCCCAGAGGAGATGTCCTTAACCCTGGCACCGGGTAGGCAACACAGCCTTCGGGACTCTCGCTCTCGGCTGCAGAGATCTCTATCTATCCCCCTAACAATACTATCCCCTACCACTACATTTCTATTTACTCCCCCTTCTTGAATGGCCCCCCGTTCCACAGTGCTGTGGCCAGGTTGCTCATCCTCCCTGCAGTCCCTGCTCCTGTCCCCACAGGGAGTAATAACCTCGAACCTATTCGTCAAGAGCAAGGTCTGCAGCTCCTCCAGCTCTCCCTCCTGGATCCCCGTACCTGCCTCACTCATAGTCACACCATCCTGTCCCTGACCATGGGCTACATCTGAATTACTTAACTTCATAGGTGTGACCACCTCCTGATACACAGAGTCCAGTTACTTCTCCCCCTCCCTGATGTGTTGCAGTGTCTGAAGCTCAGACTCCAGCTCATCAACACAGAGCTGGAGTTCCTGTAGAAGCAGACACTTGTCACAGACGTAATCACCGTGAGCCTCAATGGGGTTCACCAGCTCCCACATCTCGCAACAGTAACACATCACCTGCTCCATTCTATGTAATTAATTAAATTTTTTATTGTTAGTTATGGACACCCTCTGCCTGATTTTAGATGCTAGTATCCCCTTTAATTAATTGGATTTAAATTAAATCAATCCCTCTAGTTACACCAGTTAAATGGTTTACCAACAGTCACTCTGCACCAGAAAGGCCTTATTAACTACAACCCACAGAGTTAAAGTTTGAAAAGAGCACCTAACACCCCACTTATCCTAACTCACAGCACTCTTTGATGACTCGCACTTAGTGCTTGCTCGCACTAGGACTGGTCTTTTTATACTGTTTGTTTGTTTACAGCCAAATGAGTCACCCCTGCTGATTTGTTAGAAAATTGGTTTCCACTGCCTGCTGTGCCAATTTACTCCTACTGCAGTGTAACCTTGTTTTACTCTTCTTAAACCAACAGAATCCCAAATATTTAACTTTTCCCCTTTACTTAAACTGCTTAAAGTAATCTTATCAAGAATGATTTAAAGAGAAATAACAATTAAAGAACTCTCACTCTTACCCAAACTCACAGCACTCTTTGATGACTCACACTTACCCTTTAACTAATTAATTAAAATTAAATGAATCCCACCAATTTCACTACAGTTAAATGATATATTAAAGGGCCCTGGTTTACAAACTGTCCTTGGTACACCACAGCAACCTTAAAAACTATAAACCACAGACTTAAAATTTTTAAATGAGAGAAATACTCCAACCAATCACCTACCTGTTTTGTGGTGACGTCACACCTTGAATACGTTTTACCTCTCTCCTTGCCTGAGATTGGAGATTGGTGAGGCCTACCTGAGCCTCTGGGGCCTCTTGTAGTCGCTCTGCCGTGCTGCTCCGCCTCCCGCCGCTGCCGATGCCACACTGAGGCCTACCTGAGCCTCTGGTAGTCGCTCTGCCGCGCTGCTCCGCCTCCCGCCACTGCCGATGCCGCACTGAGGCCTACCTGAGCCTCTGGTAGTCGCTCTGCCGCGCTGCTCCGCCTCCCGCCGCTGCCGATGCCGCACTGAGGCCTACTTGAGCCTCTGGGGCCTCTTGTAGTCGCTCTGCCGCGCTGCACCGCCTCCCGCCACTGCCGATGCCGCACTGAGGCCTACCTGAGCCTCTGGGGCCTCTTGTGGTCGCTCTGCCGCGCTGCTCCGCCTCCCGCTGATGCCGCACTGAGGCCTACCTGAGCCTCTGGGGCCTCTTGTAGTCGCTCTGCCGCGCTGCTGCGCCTCCCGCCGCTGCCGATGCTGCAATGACAGTATAGACACGGGTCCTCATGGCCCCACTGATGTGCAGCAAGGTGCTCTCCAGCTACTTGCTAGCTGAGAAATGCGGGTGGCCCATGAGAGAGATGATGGTGGGAGGGGGCATGCAAGTGGGGGCTCCTCTCCAAGCACTCAAACTGCCATCCCCTTGCCAACCCCTCGGTCAGAGCCCCAGATGCCTCCCCGATCAGTGATGGCCGAGTCTGTCTCTGTGCAGCCACAGGAGGAGCAGACTTTGGCGGGGGCCTCACAGGCTCCAAAACACAGAGGACGACTGCCAAACGTGTCTAAGCAGGTGCAGCAGGGAAGTGAGCAGGCTGCCTCTACATCTGCTGAAGCCACAGGGGTAGCACCACGTAGGAGCACGTGTAAGAGAAAGCTGCCACATAAATAGTCACAAGGGTACTCACTTGGGTGTTCTGCTAGAAATCAAAGTTAAGCTTATGTTCTTTTATTCTGTTGTAATAAATTACTGTTCTGTGAATGTTTGAACTTGTTGCCATATGTGTGGTCACTATTTGAAGTGGCACAGTGAAAGGTGAGAGCGCCTTTTATGTCCAGCAATGGTGGTGACAGTGCAAGGAATGCACAGATCATTGAAGTGTGGTCATGGCAACCTTCATATGCATGTGGCAGCCACATATCTGTGCTGCACAAATGTAGGTGAATCTAGCATTGATCAGGCCATCCCTGGCATCACGGGCAGCAACGTGCTCGCGTGCTGGTTGCAATGGGTCAGGCGCCTTCTCCATGTATTCCTCATCTGGGACCTCATTCTGCACCTCCTCCTCCTCCTCTGAAGAGGCTGTGCGCCCTACTCCTTGTTCCTCATCCAGCGCTTATCCTCACTGCAGTGCGATGTTGTGCAGAGCACAGCAGACAACGATGATTCTCGAGACCCTGGCTGGTGCCTACCGTAGGGCTCCACTAGATCTGTCCAGGCATCTGAAGTGCTTTTTGAGCAACCTCATTGTTTGCTTTTTGAGACTTCTGATGGAAATGTGCCTTTGATTATAACGCTCCTCAGACTCCTTTGATGGCCTCCTAAACAGTGTGATTAGGCACGTCTTCAGGGGATAGCCCTTGTCTTCAAGGATCCAGCCAGAAAGTTAGGTAAATTAAAAAATAGGACCTCAAAGGTAGTAATCTCAGGATTGCTACCAGTGCCACGTGCTAGTCAGAGTAGAAATAGAAGGATATTTCAGATGAATACGTGGCTAGAGGAATGGTGCAAGGGGGAGGGATTCAAATTCCTGGGACACTGGAACCAGTTCTGGGGGAGGTGGGACCAGTACAAACTGGACGGTTTGCACCTGGGCAGGACCGGGACCGATGTCCTAGGGGGAGTGTTTGCTAGTGCTGTTGGGGAGGGTTTAAACTAAAATGGCAGGGGGTTGGGAACCTGTTATAAATCTCATCATCATGAAGAAACGACTCATGAAATAACACTGGACGGCCAGCTGGTGGCGCCGTCCAAGGAGTATAAACACTCGGGCGTGGGCCCAGCTTGCCCAGGGACATTTTGTAAGACAGGAACTAGTGAAGTACAACTAGACCTCCATGTTCTGAAATAAGTTGATTAAAGCTTTGCTTTATACTTGAACCAAGTGCGTAGTGAGTTTTATTACGTCAATTTAATCAACTTGTTATCGACTCCACGCTCTGAGTGATTTCGGGAACAGCCAGCTACGACTTCAACTGCAGAAGGGAACTCTGGCATAGTAATCAATCCATCATAGATAAACTACTCAGACCCGCCCATCTTGACCTGGACCCGAATTCACCTACAACTGCTAAGGTATGGAAACGCTGGTATCGTACCTTCAGCAACTTCCTCAGGGTGTGTGGTGAGAATGTTCCTGATAAAATAGAGATACTTGCCAATTATGTATCTCCTCATGTGTTTGACTATATCGAAGACTGTGTAGACTATGACTCTGCTATCCTAATATTACAGCGACTATATGTTAAGGCCCCAAACGAAATTTTTGCTCAGCATCTACTGGCCACAACTCAACAACAACCCAGGGAATCACTTGACGAATTCCTTCAGAAACTTTGCAGGCTCAGCAAGGATTGTAATCTTAAAGCTGTCACAGCTGAGCAGTACCAGGAGGAGTTAATTCGTGATTCCTTTATTAATGGGATTGCGTCTCCCTTCATACGCTAGCGTCTGTTGGAGAATAAAACCCTCGAGTTGCAGGCTGCCTATGACCAGGCATGTTCCCTGGACTTAGCAAAGAGGAATGCAGATACCTATCTTTTACCTCGTGCACGGACTGCTGCTATCACTTTTAATGACTCCTTCGATAGGCCTCGGGCGGAAGCTCTCACTGATGATGACTCTAATCTAGCGGATGACAACGCTACGCTAGAAGCCTTCACTGATGACAACCCTGCCCTAGCGGCATCTTGGCAATCTGGAAGTGTTTCTTCTGTGGAGGTGCATTCCATTATAGGAAATTTTGTCCCGCTCGTAACGCAACCTGCAATCATTGCAGCAGGAAAGGTCACTTTTCTAAGGTATGCCAGTCAAGAGCCTCTGTTAGTAAGAAAGGCCACTTTTCTAAGGTATACCGGTCGAGAGCTCCTGTTAGTTTTGCAGCTACTATCTATAAAACTGCTCCTCCCCCAAGAGCCACTACTAAGGTTACAGCTGCTATCTATGAAACTGCTCCTCCCCCAAGAACCACTACTAAGGTTACAGCTGTCAAGGGTAAAACTGCTCCTCCTCCCATCACAGCCGTTTTTTCCCAAAGTCTGTCCCATGCAGCCACGAAGGTTTTGGTAAATGGACACATTTTGAGCACACTAATTGACTCATGCAGCTCTGAAAGCTTCATTAGTGAGCGGGCTGTCAGTAAGTTAAAACTGCGTATTTACCCCTCAGACAGGGAAATTGCAATGGCTCTGACGACACTGATCACCAATTCTTCTGGCTTTTGTCTTGTCGACCTTATTCTCAATGGCTGCACTTATTTCTCCACCCAGCTCAGGGTGCTCAAAAACCTATGCAGTGATGTGCTCCTGGGATAGGATTTCCAGAAACAACACAAAAGACTCACTTTCAAGTTTGGAGGGTCAAAGCCGGAGCTATTTCCAAAGTACCGTTTTGTGCGCTTTCGGCGGCTTCGCTCGACAAACCCTCCTTGTTTGCCAATCGTTCCCCCCGATGTAAGCCCATAGTCACTAAATCACGACGTTTCAGCCAAGATGATCAATCCTTTATCGAGGCAGAAATCTCTCGCCTTCTAGCTGATGGTACCATTGAGCCATGTTCATCTTCCTGGTGGGCTCAAGTCATCGTTGTTAAAAATCCTCTGAAGCAACACAAGAAACGTCTTTGCATCGATTACTCGCAAACTATTAACTAGTATACCGACCTGGATGCCTACCCACTACCATGCATCGATGACATGGTCAATAACCTTGCCAACTACAAGGTATTTTCAACTTTTGTTTTAAAGAGTGCATATCATCAAGTACCGTTAAAGGACTCTGACAAAAAGTATTCGGCCTTTGAGGCCAATGGTCGGCTTTATCAGTTTTGTCGCCTTCCATTTGGGGTCACCAATGGGGTGGCCGTCTTTCAATGGGCAATGGATAGCCTAGTCAAACAGGAGAACTTAACGGACACTTTTCCATATCTAGATAACATCACCATTGCTGGTCATGACCAGAAGGAGCATGATGCCAATCTCCAGAAATGTTTTGACGTTCTCTGTTGTCGCAACTTAACCTTAAATGAGTCCAAATCTGTGAAATCAGTACCATCAGTCAACATCCTTGGCTACTGGGTGGGTAACGGTGTCATCAAACCGGATCCGGAGTGACTTCGTCCACTTCAGGAGCTCCCTCCCCCTACGAATCTTGGCTCTCTTCATCGGGCACTCGGCATGTTCGCCTATTATGCAAAGTGGATACCCCACTTCTCCGACAAGATCCAGCCCCTGCTTCACGCAAAGTCATTTCCATTGGAGGCAACGGCTATTTCAGCTTTCAACCTCCTCAAGCGACAACTGGAAAAAGCCACGCTTCGTTCCATTGGTGAAAATCTTCCTTTCGTGGTCGAGTGCGATGCATCGGAGGTGGCGATCTCTGCTACCTTGAATCAAGGTGGTAGACCCGTTGCATTTCTGTCCAGAACTTTGCAGGGTAGCGAGCTCCATTATCCTCCTGTCGAGAAGGAGGCTACGGCCATCATCGAAGCTGTACGTAAATGGCGTCATTTTCTCGCTCGTCGCCATTTCACACTTATAGCCGATCAGCGCTCCGTGGCCTTTATGCTGGATAACCGGAAATGCACTAAGATCAAGAATAACAAAATACAACTCTGGAGGATGGAATTGGCTGCCTTTGGATACACCATACATTATCGACCTGGCAAAGAGAATGTGGCCCCGGATACCCTCACACGGGCATTCTGCTCTTCTATGTCAACTTCAACTCTTGCGGATCTTCATACTGACTTATGCCATCCTGGCGTTACCCATATGTTGCACTTTGTGCAATCTTAAAATCTCCCATTTTCTACGGAAGATGTGAAAAGAACATGCTCCTCCTGTAGAATTTGTGTGGAATTAAAACCGCAATTCTTCCGTCCATCGGATGGCTCGCTCATACATGCTATTCAGCCTATGCAGCGACTCAGCATTGACTTTAAAGGGCCATTGCCTTCCTCAACACGAAACACCTACTTACTTACTATGGTGGACGAATATTCACGCTTTCCCTTTGCTTTCCCCTGTCCCAATATGCTTATTTCCACAGTGATCAAATGCCTTGATCAAGTCTTTTCCCTTTGCGGTACGGCCAATTTCATCCACTCTGATCAGGGTCCCTCCTTCATGTCAAGTGAACTCAAAAGTTATCTTTCCCAACGGGGAATCGCCACAAGTAAAACGGCACCGTACCATCCCATCGGTAACGGACAGGTTGAGAGATACAACGTTATCATTTGGAACGCTGTTCGTCTTGTACTGAGGTCACGCAACCTACCAGACCAGCAGTGGGAAACTGTGCTCCCTGATGTGTTGCATTCCATCAGCTCTCTTCTTTCTACGTCCACCAATGTCACGCCTCATGAGCGATTCTTCAGGTTCCAGCATCGCTCCACTCATGGGACGTCTCTACCGTCATGGTTGGTAACTCCTGCCCCGTGCTGCTCCGAAGATTCGTCCAATCTTCCAAAAATGATCCCCTTGTCGACAAGGTGGAACTCACGGACGTTAATCCCACGTACGCGCACGTGTGGTACCCTGATGGCCGGGAGTCCACCGCTTCACTCCAAGATCTGGCTCCCTGTCCAACCGGTCCCACAGACCCAACCGATAGAGGGACCCATGGTAATGATGCCGACATGCTGCGCTCCTTTGAAGATGACGCCCTACCTGGGACTTCAAGAGATCTGCCGGCTACTCCACCGGATCAACTCAGGGAGCCGAGTGCTCCCCATGGGATGGCCACCCGAAGCCAGAACGCCGGTCAATCCCCAGCTATCAAACAAGATGAAGCCAGCTCTGCGCCTGTGGGGACCCGTACCCGGAGTCACGATCTCCCCAGCCTCCCTCAGGTCGATCAAGGCGACACGGGCCCTGTCAATCTACCAGTACGGATCAAGCGGCTCAGGGACCAAGACACGGTCCAGAGAGACGTGCCTTCCAGCCATAAACAAAGATCTAAAAGACTGCGGCTATTCGTGGTCCGCCTAATCCATTAGGAGGAAGTCATCGGACTTCCAAATCTTTTAGGCAGGAAGAATGTTATAAATCTCATCATCATGAAGAAACAACTCATGAAATAACACTGGATGGCCAGCTGGTGGCGCCGTCCAAGGAGTATAAATACTCGGGCGTGGGCCCAGCTTGCCCAGGGACATTTTGTAAGACAGGAACTAGTGAAGGACAACTAGACCTCCATGTTTTGAAACAAGTTGATTAAAGCCTTGTGTTATACTTGAACCAAGTGCATAGTGAGTTTTATTACGTCAGAACCTGTACAGAGAGACAGAGGAAAGGGAAGCAAGGATAGAAGCAAAAGACAGGAAGGAGAAAAGCAAAAGTGGCAGTCAGAAAAATCAAGGGTTTAAATCAAACATGGCCACTGTAAATAATAATTCTAAAAGGTCTAAGAGTGTTAAAAAAACAAGCCTGAAGGCTTTGGGGGCAAAATTCGGTATCGCCCCGTTTGGGGGCGCTAGTATTGGCGGTGCGCAAAGTTTAGCGCCAGGCGCAAAGTAGCGCCACCTCCTGCGAAATTGGGTACCTGCGCCCCTGAGGGTGATTGCGGCGCTAAATCAGGCGCTGCACGGCAGTCTTAAGGCGCTAACCCAGCGGAGCGAGGCGCTACCTCACAGTGCTGGCGAAGCTCATGTGATTTCAGTCAGCAATGGAACACAGACACACTGGCACCATTCAATTCTTAAAGGGGAGTTCTGATGAATGGTCATCGACCTGAAACGTTAAATCTGTTTCTCTCTTCACAGATGCTGCTTGACCTGCTGAGTTTCTCCTGCATTTTCTGTTTTTTTCTTAAAGGGGAGGGTTGATCTTGCTCTCCATCCACATCCTGCTCATTGCAGCCTTGAATCTCGGCCTGAATCTCAGCCTGGAGAGACCTGTACATCTAATCTGCTGGAAAGAACAATGGAGAGAACTAGGGAAAGATCTCAGAGTGCAGACCCCACAGTCTCTTCTAATTCGATACAAGGAAGGGCAAATCAAAACCAACCTGCAAAACTCCTTCACACAGCGTGGAATCTCTCCAGAAGTCTGTCTCTCTCTCTCACAATGTGTGGTGCAAAAATGTCACCTTCAAAAAAAGGCAGGTGTTCCCCTTTAAATAGCGCTACCCTAGTCCCTTTCAGACAGCATAACGGTCCCCTCAACCAGTCGTTGCTAGCGCCAGGCGGTAAGGCAGGGGGCGCCACTGAATTTCCGGACCGGGGTGCCCCAAGGGCGTTGCACTCTGGAATGACGTCATGATCTGCGTGCGCCGGTGAGCGGGCGCTATGGTTTAGTGCCGGCGCTATGTGTCCGCTCAATTTGGGAAGAGGCGCAGGGTTCGCTGCGCCCGGGCGCTAGTTGGTTAGCGCCCTACTTCTCGACCTCTTTAGGCGCTAATGGGTGGCACAACCAACTGAATTTTCCCCCCTTTGTGTCTTAATGCGAGGAGCATTTGTAATAAGGTGGATGAATTAGCTGCGCAAATAGATGTAAAGGGATATGATATAATTGGGATTACGGAGACATGGCTCCAGGGTGACCAAGGCTGGGAATTCAACATCCAGGGGTATTCAACATCAGGAAAGACAGGCAAAAAGGAAAAGGAGATGAGGTAGCATTGCTGGTTAAAGAGATTAACACAATAGTAAGGAAGGATATTAGCTCTGATGATGTGGAATCTGTATGGGTAGAGCTGAGAAATACCAAGGGGTAGAAAACATTAGTGGGAGTTGTATACAGACCCCCAAACAGTAATGCTGAGGTTGGGGATGGCATTAAATGGGAAATTAGAGAGGCGTGCAATAAGGGCACAGCAGTTATCATGGGTGACTTTAATCTACATATAGATCGGGCTAACCAAATTAGTAACAATACTGTGGAGGAGGAATTCCTGGAGTGTATACGGGATGGTTTCCTGGACCAATATGTCGAGGAACCAACTAGAGTTCAGGCCATCTTAGACTGGGTATTATGTAATGAGAAAGGATTAACTAGCAATCTTGTTGTGCAAGGCCCCTTGTGGTGGAGCGATCATAATATGATAGAATTCTTCATTAAAATGGAGAGTGAAGTATTTGACTCAGAGACTGGGGTCCTGAATTTAAATAAAGGAAACTATGATGGTATGAGGCGCGAGTTGGGTAGGATGGATTGGGGAACATTACTTAAAGGGTTAACGGTGGATAGGCAATGGCAAACATTTAAAGATCGCATGGATGAACTACAGAATTTGTTCATCCCTGTTTGGCATAAATATAAAACAAAAAAGGTGACTCAACTGTGGCTAACAAGAGAAATTAGGGATAGCATAAGATCCAAGGAGAGGACATATAAATTGGCCAGAAAAAGCAGCAAACCTGAGGATTGGGAGCAGTTTAGGATTCAGCAAAGGAGGACAAAGGGATTAATTAAGAGGGGGAAAATAGAGTATGAGAGTAAGCTTGCAGGGAACATAAAAACTGACTGTAAAAGCTTTTATAGATATGTGAAGAGAAAAAGATTGGTGAAGTCAAGTGTAGGTCCCTTGCAGTCAGAATCAGGGGAATTTATAATGGGGAACAAAGAAATGGCCGACCAATTAAATACATACTTTGGTTCTGTCTTCACAAAGGAGGACACAAATAACCTCCCAGAGATGTCGGGGAACATAGGGTCTAATGAGAGGGAGGAACTGAATGAAATCAGTATTTGTAGGGAAATGGTGTTGGGGAAATTGATGGGATTGAAGGCTGATAAATCCCCAGGGCCTGATAATCTACATCCTAGGGTACTTAAGGAAGTGGCCCTAGAAATAGTAGATGCATTGCTGGTCATCTTCCTAAATTCTATAGATTCTGGAACAGTTCCCATGGATTAGAGGGTAGCTAATGTAACCCCACTATTCAAACAAGGTGGTAGAGAGAAAATGGGGAATTATAGACCAGTAAGCCTGACATCGGTAGTGCAGAAAACGCTAGCGTCCATTATAAAAGAAGTAATAGCAGAGCACTTGGAAAACCGTGACAGAATCGGAGAAAGTCAGCATGGATTTACAAAAGGTAAATTGTGCTTGACTAATCTACTGGAATGTTTTGAGGATGTAACTGGTAGAATAGATAAGGGAGAACCAGTGGATGTGGTGTATTTGTACTTTCAGAAGGCTTTCGATAAGGTCCCGCATAAGAGATTAGCGTGTAAAGTTAAAGCACATGGGATTGGGGGCAAGGTATTGACTTGAATAGAGAACTGGTTGGCAGACAGGAAGCAAAGATTTGGAATAAGCGGGTCTTTTTCCGAGTGGCAGGCAGTGACTAGTGGGGTCCGCAGGGATCGGTGCTAGGACCCCAGCTATTCACAATATATATTAATGATCTAGACGAGGGAACTAGATGTAATATCTCCAAGTTTGCAGATGACAGAAAGCTGGGTGGGCGTGTGTGCTGTGAGGAGGATGCCAAGAAACTCCAGTATGATTTGGGCAGGATGGGTGATTGGGCAGGTGCATGGCAGGTGGAGTATAATGTGGATAAATGCAAAGTTATCCACTTTGGTGGCAAAAACAGGAAGGCAGATTATCTGAATGGCAATAGATTGGGAGAAGGGGAAGTGCAACGAGACCTGGGTGTCCTTGTGCACCAGTCGTTGAAGGTAAGCATGCAGGTGCAGCAGGCAGTTAAGAAGGCAAATGGTATGTTGGCCTTCATAGCGAGAGGATTCGAGTACGGGAACAAGGATGTCTTGCTGCAGTTGTACAGGGCCTTGGTGAGACCACACCTTGAGTATTGTGTGCAGTTTTGGTCGCCTTATCTGAGGAAGGATGTTCTTGCCATGGAGGGAGTGCAGCGAAGATTCACCAGACTGATACCTGGGATGGCAGGAATGACGTATGAGGAGAGATTAGGTCAATTGGGCTTATATTCACTGGAGATTAGAAGAATGAGAGGGGATCTTATTGAAACTTATAAAATTCTAACAGAACTAGACAGACTAGATGCAGGAAGGATGTTCCCGATGGTGGGGGAGTCCAGAGCCAGGGGTCACAGTCTAAGCATAAGGGGTAAGCCATTTAGGACTGAGATGAGGAGGAATTTCTTCACCGAGAGTGGTGAACCTGTGGAATTCTCTACCACACAAGGCAATTGAGGCCAATTGTATGTTTCAATGTTTCATTTGGCAGAGCAAAGAGCTGAGGCACAGTGGACTGGCGCAGGATGTAAGAGTCATGGCAGCTGCCAGGGAACTTGGCACACATATGAATGATGCTCTTCCTATGGTTCCACACCAGCTGCACGTTAAGGTAGTGGGAGCCCTTGCGGTTGACAAATAATGCTGGGTTCTGATGGCCACATGTGTGCAGTCGATGACGCCCTGCACTCGTGGGAAGCCAGCCAGATTGACAAAGCCTAGCACCCGCGTGGTAAACACTTGCCTCATCAGTGGAAAAGTGGATGTAATTGGCAGACTTGGCAAAGAGGGCCGCGCTAACCCGCGTGATGCATATGTGGGCGGACAACTGTGAAATGCCGCTAATGTCTGTTGCTGATCCCTGGCAGGACCCAGATGCAAAGAGGTTGAGGGCAGTGGAGACTTTGACAGCTACTGGTAAGGTGTGTCCCACCTGGTCCTCTGAGCTGCAGGTCTTAATCTGGCATTGCGCAAATGTCTGCGACTACCTGTCGAGAAATTCTCAGCCTCCTTTGGCACTGCTGCTCAGTCATGTTGAAGAAGTTCATCCTCGGCCTGTAAACCCTGTGTTAGGGGTATCTCCTGTGGCGCGGTGCAGCCCTGCAATGATGGTCTCTGCCCTGTACAGGAAACTTTGTGTTATCTGGAGGCTAAGTGTCCGGCAAGCTCGAGCCACCGGCAAAAATCAGGAGCCGTTTGGTTAGGTTTTTTTTCTTCTCGTGGCTTTCTCGTGTTTTTTTTTCAACAGTCAGGCTCTGGAAAGTCTCTCTGAAGCTGTTGCTAAGCTACAGAGATGCTTCCAAGGTACGGGCCGACTGTTTAGAAGCTGTTGCTAAGCAACAGTGTTTGTCAGATACGGAGATGAAAATCTCCGTATGCTTCAACATTAACGCTGGTGTGTCCGGCAGTTTTGAGGGAACGGCAACAGCTCGGTCCCGTCGGTGCCGGATAGCACAAAGTTTCCTGTACATCATCAGGCGGTTGAGGAGAAGGTTGCTGCTTTTGTTGTTGGTGCTCCTGGTGTGCTTGGTTCTGCTGGTGCTGCGGCTGATCCTCTTCAGATTGTGAGGACCAGGATGAGAGAGTATAAATAGTTCCCATTCTGCTGTTATATATGGCAGTTGAGGATGAGATGTTATAAGCATTTAGTCAATGGGAAGAGAGGTTATTTCAAGGAGGTAACAGTGCATATAGATTAGCACCACACACTTACAGCCTCAAGACAGATCAAATGTGTCTTCCCAATCCTGAAATCAGCAACCTCTTGTAGTGATCAATAACATGTCATTCTGTGGTGGACACTAGGTGGAGCAGTAGAGCTGTATATAGCTGTATGTATATAACTACACTACCCAGCTATACATACATTAAGACTACATTACCCATGAGGCACTAGGCTACCCAGAAGGCAACAGTCAAGATGGCAGCCTGCACACAGGAGCACACAAGGAAGCCTCTACAGATACTGTACCTAGAGAACGTGTACTGAATAAATAACTAGCTAGAAGCTAGCTGTGTTCATAATAAGAATGTCTAGTTATTAATGAACATAACATGGTACCAGGGTGGTGAAGATCTGCTGAAAATTGTGAAAAGTGACATGGAGAATTTGAAGCCACCAGGAGGTTTGAATCTCGAGGGAAATGTCGACTACAATTGGCGGATTTTTAAACAACAATTCGAACTCTACATTGCAGCCATCGGATTCGGTACAAAGCCAGACGCAAGGAAGATAGCGTTGCTGCTTACGGTTGCAGGCCCACAGGCGATAGAGGTATTTAATACATTTGTATTTAATCCAGCGGAGAACAGAAAAAAAATTAGAAGATGTGCTAAAAAAATTTGATGCATATTGCTCTCCCAAAAAGAATGAGACGTATGAAAGAAACATCTTCCGTTCTCGGACACAGCAACAAAATGAGACTTTTGTTAGCTTTATAACTGATCTGAAACTGAAAGCACAGACATGTAATTTCTCTGAGCTCAAAGCATCCATGATTCATGATCAGATTGTGTTTGGTATTCATGATAAAAAAGTCAGGGAACGTCTGTTGGGAGAAACCGAACTAAATTTGGAAAATGCAGTGAAAATATGCAAAGCCAGCGAGCTAGCTCGAAATCACGCGAAGACTTTCAGTGAAATCAATAATGATGCGAATGTAATGAGTGATAATGCTGCTGTCGGTGCTGTGTCCTACAAGGGGAAGAAACGTGGGCAGAACAGAAATGAAAAGCAATCGGAGGATGAAATTTTTAATTGTAAACGCTGTGGTTACAAACACCAGTTAAGACAATGCCCAGCATTTGGAAAAATGTGCACAAAGTGTAATGGAAAGAATCACTTTGCCAAACAATGCTTTTCAAAAGTAAAAACGACGAAAGGGCAACGAGTTAATGTGATTGAGGACACTGATGTAAGTGAGACATTTTTTGTAGGAATGGTGTCATGTGACGATATCAAAAAAGATACAGAAAATGTGCAGCCCTCAGAAATAGACAATGCTGAACATAAAGTTAATGCAGTAAAAGAGGACAAATGGATGATCCCACTGCAGATAAATGGAGCATTAGTTACATTGAAACTGGACACTGGGGCAAAAGCAAACTTAATCAGTATGAGTGACATTAACAATATGAAAGAAAAGCCCAAAATACAGAAAAAGTCAGTACTACTGAAGAACTATAATGGACAGAAAATAGATAGCTTAGGTGTATGCAGACTTAAAGTGACAGTCAAAGACAAAGTGCATCATCTCATGTTTACTGTTGTGGCTGAAAGGCTTGATTCACTACTGGGTGACAAAGCTTGTGAGGACTTAGAACTGGTCAAAAGAGTTTACCGTATAAACTGTGCCATAAGCAGACCAGATGACTCAGGTGATGAAACAGAGAGCCCATCAAGGATGAAAAGGCCAAAGGATATCCATGTCTTCAAAAAGCCTAGTTTCTCCAAGAAGAAAGAAAAAGACTTTAAGGTCAAAGAGAAGCCAAAGGAAGAAAAGCACAAAGAGGAAAAACACAAGGAGAAAAAGTCCAAAGATATAACCGCAGCAGATGTTGTTAAGCAGTGGAAAGAGAAAAAGAAAAAGAAGAAGCCTGCACCAGAGCAGGAAGCAGTTCCGGTGGATACTCCTTCTTTCCTCAGGCCAATCTTTGGTGTTCCATTAGCCGAGGCTGCTGAGAGGACTATGCTGTATGATGGGATCCAGCTGCCAGCAGTTTTTCGAGAGTGCATTGACTACATTGAGAGTTATGGCATGAAGAGTGAAGGAAACACTGAAACCCTCTCCAAGCAAAGATCGCAAGGAGACCTCGATCTATACAAGAGCAGATTGATGACAATGCCGCAACTGCATCTTGTCATTCACCGCCAGAACAATCTCATGAAGACACATCAGACTTACCCGTGTTGAGAAGATCCACACGTGAAGTAAAAGAGCCTGATAGACTTAATCTTTGAGTACAATGTAAAGCTTTGAAAATGTGTTGACTGTTTTGAAAATGTTTATGTTTATAGAGCACTAACAAAAGTGTTACTGATATTATCTTTATTGTCTCCTTGAAAGTTGAGTGATATTGATTTTGTTAAACCTCCAAAGAAAGGGGGATGTAGTGATCAATAACATGTCATTCTGTGGTGGACACTAGGTGGAGCAGTAGAGCTGTATATAGCTGTATGTATAAAACTACACTACCCAGCTATACATACATTAAGACTACATTACCCATGAGGCACTAGGCTACCCAGAAGGCAACAGTCAAGATGGCAGCCTGCACACAGGAGTACACATGGAAGCCTCTACAGATACTGTACCTAGAGAAAGTGTACTGAATAAATAACTAGCTAGAAGCTAGCTGTGTTCATAATAAGAATGTCTAGTTATTAATGAACATAACACCTCTGACATTTGAAAGTGAAGAGATGTGAGAGTGCAGCTTTTAAACTGCAGTTGTAGCTGTGAATTATTCAGCTCGTTGGTCCTCCCGACATACTCACCTGACATGGTCTCCGAACGTCGTGAAACCCGTTGAAAATGTTGGAAAATAGGAAAAGGCTGTCAAAATAGTAGTTAACAAGCACTTAACAAGGAGTTAAGGCCTAGAAATTCAGTATAGCCACTTTTGGGGCGGTAAAGTCGGGCGGCCGCTGAAGTTTGCGCCCGGCGTAAAGTCGAGGCCACTTCGCCGATATTCAGTAGCATCGCCCTAAGAGGTTGCTGCTGCGCTAAAACTGGCGATGCACGGCTATCATTAGGCGCTAAGCCGGCAGTGCTGAGTGATACCGCCGAGGCCGGGCGCAGCGCAGGTGCGGTGATTTTTTGATTGACGGCAGACACGCTGGCCCCGGCCAGCTCTTAAAGGGGGAAGGGTCGATTTGTTTGCCTGCAACGCCCTGGACACTGCAGCCCTCCACCTAGGCCTGAGCACTGCTGCTGCAACTCTTTACCGCCCAGGATGATGCAGAAGGCCCGGGAGAGAGCGCAGCGCTTTAGTGAAGGTGACCTGAGGCTGCTGGTTAGCTCAGTGGAGCGAAGACGCCATGTTTTGTTTCCTGACAGTGGCAAGAAGCTGCTGGCCAGCGTCTACCGCAAAGCCTGGAGGGAGGTCTCCAACAGGGTGACATCCAACAGCGCGGTTGCCAGGAATCCTGTACAATGCAGGAAGAAGTTCAACGACCTCACTCGGATTGTCAGGGTGAGTGCCCTTTCCAGTGTCCTCCTCATCCTTGCATGTGCACCTCACATTATGGACAAAGGGACCTGAAAGCCCTAATGGCCAGCCCTCATCCAGCAGCTATGGGACTGGCATGAACATCAATTGCACATTCTGCACTTTACACACTGTCCAAGCTATTCGACCATGGGAGGCAGTGCAGACAAGATCAGGGCTACACAATGTCCAAGCTATTCGACCATGGGAGGCAGTGCAGACAAGATCAGGGCTACACACCGTACTTAGAGGCCGTCCTTTCTCTTGCAGGCCAAGCTGGCTAACAACAAGCGTAGCCAGATTGGGACCGGTGGAGGCCGACCTCAGCTCCAAGAGCTCACCGACCTCGACCAGCGCATGGAGCGCATTATGGGAGGCCGGCCGATTGGCCCCGTTGCCACTGGAGATGCCGACCCTGTTCTGGGCACCAATGGTAAGGACATCACCTTTTGGACCTCTCTCGTTCCACTTGCGCATCAGATCAACATCCTTTGCCACTGTCCGACCAATGCGGTGAATGGCACCACTCATGCCTCCCTCTCTGACGCCCTGTCCTCACTCTAAAGCTACTCTTGTGCCTTCCTGCTTTCAGATGGTGACTCACCAGGTGAGGAGGAGGTCCCTCAAGCTGCCAGTGTCAGCCCCTCGGAAGAGGAGGAGGAGGAAGAGGAAGCCGGCCCATCAGTGGCACCCTCAGCCGCGGCAGCCCATGGCGATGTAGGGGACATGTCTTTCCTGGAGGGGAGCCTGGGGGAAGGGTCGGAGGAGAGTCAAGTTCCGGGGCCCAGCGGCCTGCAGCAACGCGGGAGGGGTGGGGAAGCTCGGCGGCCTTCTCCCCAGAGGGTGAGTGCGGCCTCCAGTCCTGCGACGGTCAGCGCAGAGGAGGTGCGCCTCCTAGAGGAGATGGCCGTCGACTCTGAGCGCAGGCACACTGAGCTCATGTTGGTAGTGGCACGGATGCCTGACTCCATAGAGTCACTGGCTAAGAGTGTCCAGGAATTCGGGGCAGCACAGGCCAGGAGTCTGCAGGAATTCGGGGCAGCACAGGCCAGGAGTCTGCAGGAATTCGGGGCAGCACAGGCAGCTAGTATCCAAATGCTCAGTCGTGCCGTCCAGCCACTGGCTGGTCTCATGCGGTCACAGACCAGGGCAACACGGGCACTAACTGCTGCCACACTCGCTGCATCAGGCAGGCATCGCCAGGGCACCCGCCGCGCTGCAGCAGCACAGCGGTCTGTCCTTCAGCAGATTGCTGCGCATGCTGCAGTGCTGGCCCGGGCAAGTGCCACTGTATCAGGCGACCAGCGAGCACCTGCGATCAGCCAGCTTGCCCCCATTCCTGCAGCCGCCACTGCCACTCCACCAGTGCAGCTGCCACGAGCTGCTGGACAGACTGATGCCGCCCAGCCACAGCTGCAGCAGTCACCAGCCAGCCCCTCGAGGGCCAGAGCTCGTGCAGGCCGACCCCCAAGGGCATCTGCCGTCACGCCATGTGCCCCTCAGGAGCCTTCCCCCAGCCTTGCTGCAGCCACTGGGCTCACATTGAGGAGGAGCAGCAGGGCGGCCAGGGGCCACACAAAGATGCGGAAGGCATCGCCCTCGCGGGGCAAAAAGTAGAATGTGTGGGCAGTTGTGTTTGTTTGTTATGAAGGCTGAGGATGTTGTGTTTGGTTTTTATGAAGGCCGAAAATGTTATGTTTGTTTTTTATGAAGGCCGAGGATCACAGTCATTTTTGTTGCACTGTTTTGATCATCCTCTCCAGGTTGTGGGAGCCAGTTATGTGTCTGACTGTTTTTTGGTTTTTTTTTCTGTTGTTGTTTGTCATGCGGGAAGGGCACAGAGTTTGTGAAATAAACAATTTTCTTTATTCAGATTGTCCATGTTTGAACTTTGAAGTCTTTGTTGCCTTGACCGGCTGAGGGCTTGCGGAGCGGCTCCATTCATCTTCTTTCATTGGCACAAGCCATTCCCTGAGAGGGGGCCTAGAACCTACGTTCAATAAGCCGCCGACGGGCGGCCCTTGGACCTTGTGCCTCCCTCCTGTGCTGGTCCTCCTCCTCCTGCTCCTCCTGCTCCTCCTCCTGAGGTGGTGCTCCAATCTGTGGTGGCAGTGCCTGAGTCCTGCGGATAGCCAGGTTGTGCAGCATGCAGCAAACGACCACAAAATGGGAGACTCGCTCCGGAGGATACTGCAGGGCTCCGCCGGAACGATCCAGGCAGCGGAACCGTTGCTTCAGGACGCCGATTGTTTGTTCGATGATGTTCCTGGTCGCTTGATGGCTCTCGTTGTATGCCTCTTCAGCAGGGGTCCTGGGCGCGCGGAGCGGGGTCATGAGCCAGGTACACAAAGGATAGCCTTTGTCCCCGATAAGCCATCCTCGTGGCTGAGGCTGTGCCTGGAACATGTCAGCCACAGTAGTCTGTCGCAGGATGAAGGCATCGTGGCTGCTGCCTGGAAAGCGGGCATTGACAGCTAGGATGAGCTGCCTGTGGTCACACACCAGCTGCACGTTCAGCGAATGGTAGCCCTTCCGGTTGCGGTAATCCTCGGCATTCTCCAGAGGTGCCCGCAAAGCCACATGCGTGCAGTCAATGGCGCCCTGCACCATGGGGAAGCCCGCTATTCTTCCAAATCCCATTGCACGCTGTTGCTGCTTGTCCAGGGTCATGGGGAAGGAGATGAACTGACGTCTCCTTCTGAAAAGGGCATTGGTCACCTGGCAGATGCAGCAATGCACGGCGAACTGGGAGATGTTAGCAATGTCCCCAGCAGCGGATTGGAAGGAGCCAGTGGCATAGAAGTTGAGAGCCACCGTCACCTTCACTGCCACCGACAGAGACGTCCTGCACCTCAGCTGTGGCTGCAGATCTCTCTGAAGCAGCTGGCAGATCTCTGTGACCACCTCCCTTCGGAATCGCAGCCTCCTAACACACTGCTCGTCAGACATGTTGTGATAGGAGAACTGCTGGCGGTAGACCCTGGGTGGGTAAGGCCTCCCTTGGCGACGCCTGTTGCCCCCTCTCTGTCTAGCCAGGGCTCGCACTCTCTCACGGCGTCTGTGAGCCCTTTGGATGTAATTGTGAAAGCCAGCGTTGACACCCATTGCAGCCCCCATAATATGCTGGCAAACAATGAGATATCAATGAGGCCAAAAACAATTGCAAAGCTGTGGCCTGAAGCCAGAAGTACCTGTCCTAGTGTTGGGCCAAAGCAGTAAGCTCTCTACCTTGGTCTCTCTCCAAAGATCCGTTTCACAAGAATGAGTGCTGCAAAATGGCAGCCTTTTATAGTGCAGGGGAAGTGCCCTTTAATTTGCGCTCCCCGCAGCCCGCATCGGCTGAGCACCGTTCCACTCAACAGTCGCTAGGGCCGCCAGGCGCACAATGGGCCGGCGCGACTGAAGATCCGGTTGGGGGCGCACAAAGGGCGTTGCACGAGGAAATGACGTCATGATCTGCGCGCGCAGCTGAGCGCGCGCAAAGACTTTGCGCCAGCGCTAAATGTCTACTGAAGTTGGGGCGAGGTGCAGATCGCGCTGCGCCCGGGCGCTAAGCGCCTAGCGCTCGACATCTACTCCTCCTAAGGCGCTAACGGCTGGCGCAACCAACTGAATTTCTAGCCCTAAGTGTCTTAACTCCCTTACCTTGGTGTCCGTTCTGTTCTGAAATCGTAGACCCGACACTTTGGAAATTCACACGGAGGTGGGGTCGCGGCGGGTTTCCAACCCGCCATCAATCAAATCAAATTTAACAGCTGACCCTCCTCCGACCCCGCCCTCTGAGCGCCGGCAAAATCGCGGCCTTTGTATCCATTTTCTGGCATCAGGATAAGTCACATAAAAATGATAAAGCTTCCATGATTGTATGCTCTTAATCATGTTGTACCTAATGTGCATGAATGCTGGCTTGAATCTTTAAATTTCGTACTTAAAGAAGATACATATGGTGTGAGTTTGAGCTTTCCGCGGGCCCCGATTGTTTACGCTGATCTCCGTTTGTTTATGTTCATTTTTACATTCTGGCGTATGTCAATGCGATTGGCAGTTAATTTGGATGCATAGACATCGGCAAATGGGCGCACGAATGGCATTAATTTCAGGTGTAACTTTCCAATTACGCCCCCACAGGAAATTCCACCCAATGTGTACTAGATAAAAGAGCAGCATCTGGACCACTGCCAGTAAGTTTATGATAAGCAATGATGTAGAATTACTGTAAGGGGTCATTGGTTTCCATTGTGCTTCAAATGATTTGTTACATTTGCCTTGGAAAAGTCACAAGTCTGCTGGTAATAGCAAAAATGATGCACTGCACAACCGTTTCAAAAACCTGCAGGCAACTTGTGGCTTCACGCCTCGTTTTATGAAAATAGGACTATGAAGAGCAAAGAATGCAACATGTTTGTGAGACACAAAGGATCTTATGACGTGCAAATGTGTTACAAATTAATCTGCGATTGCCTTTATTATCGTGACATTGCTTATTAGACATTGCTGCGCACTTTGTCACATTTGCCCCTGGCTTTTCACTATTTATGTTGTCTGTATTAGAATATTATTGTTTTCTTAGAATGACATAAATTAGTAATTGAAGCAATTAAAATGCCTGATTTTACTCAATCATCTGGTGTGGAATGTTTGATTGAACAGATTGAAGGGTGAGATGGTGCAAGCTCATTTTACCTCATTAGAGCCAGACTAAAGCTTGTTTGTAATTAAAAATAAAAATAAAAACAGAAAATGCTAGAAATACTCAGCAGGTCAGGCAGCATCTGTGAAGAGAGAAACAAAGTTAACGTTTCAGGTCGATGACCTTTCGTCAGAACTGGAAAAAAGCAGGAAATGGAACAGATTTTTAAGCAAGCTGGGAAATGGGGGAGGGGGTGAAAGAACAAAAGGGAAGGCCTGTGATTCTCGTGTTTGTAATTAATATTACTTTAATAATATTTAACAATAATTAAACAAGACAATTGAAATCAATTTTAAAACTTCTATACCAGCAAATGAAACTTATTCTGTCCATCTTGCTTTCATGTGGGATATTCTATGATTTAAAGGGTTTATAAGAACATTTCTGGGACATGAGACGTAATCTGTTTATATCCTGTTCTGGGCTTGTCTTTTGAGTATTTATATCATGAACTTTGTCTTAATAATCAGATGCACAACTACTGTTCATTTGGTCCTGGTAACATCTATATGATCATTATTAGAGTAATCTTATTTAATATATACTGTATTTCTAATCCTCAATATGAAGGAAATTTTGCACGAGACATAAGCCCATTACATTCGTCAAAAATAATTTTGAAGTGAATCCAAGTGTGTTCAACTACACAGAAAATATTTAATGTAACACACCAAAAAATGTAATTATACAGAAACATGGAGGGCGGTCATTTTAATCTAACTCGCCTGGTGAGAAACTGACGGGATCGGATCTGCCACCTGTATTAATTCAAGATTCAAGATTCAAGATTCAAGATTCTTTATTTGCCATATGTAACTAGTACAATGGAATGCTTACTCCCCAATCACTCCCACAATAAAGCTGTGGGAGCTCACAGAGACACGTCAGCTATTTTTACAGCGCCGTGTTCAGAAAGTCAATTCTTTGGCATCCAGTGGCAGTGGGAGCACGATGTCCCTCAGCCATTCCGTCCTCCCCACTGTTGCCGGCTCGGCTCCACGTGCGGTGGCCTGCTTCTCCCACTCACCCTCTGGCCACCATTCCCGGCTCCCCTCCTCCCAGTCGGACTGCGAGTCGTCGAGTCTGCTGCGTCCCGATGCGCTGCACTCCTCCGCCCGACTCGCCGAACACATCCTCCGGTCGCCGCGGCCTCCACCTCACCGTCGCCGGCTCCACAGTCCGACGGCCCAGGCCTGCTTCTCCCGCTTCCGGTCCAGCCTCTGGCCGCCATACTCAGCTCCCCTCCTCCCGGTCGGAATCCCTTCCCGCTGAGGAGCGGCCGGCCGACGTGCCCTAGCGGGTCGACGTGGCTGCTGCTGCTTGCCGCGCTGTGCTGCCTCCGCCCAACTCGCCGAACACCTCGCTCCGGTCGTGGGAGCGAGTGGCGAGAGCGGGCCGCCCAAAGCAGGGAGAGCGCGCTAGCACCGGACCGTCTCGGGCGCCATCTTGGAATGTATTACACTCCATCGAATTTAATTTCCATTGAAGTCAACTTAAAGTCACATGTAAGACGGGCGGCTGATCCAATTCTGTCAGTTTTCTGACGGGAAAGTTAGGTTAAAATAGTCTCGTTATGTGGACAACCACTGAGGTGAACATGTGGCTGAATTCAGTTTTGTAAATTCATAATATTTATGCATGCCTTGGACAGGAGGCACTTTGAGTGTTAATGTAAGTGCAGTACCTACGTACACTCACGTAGGCCAGTAAAATGCCTTAAAGAATCACGAATCACTTAAGGCTAGGCCTGGATAGACACCAGAAATGGGCTTCTATAAAATGCATATCTTTTCCCTCCATCATAAGGTCATAAGTGGGGATGTTTGCTGATGATTGCACAATGTTCAGTTCCATTCGCAACTCCTCAGATAATGAAGCAGTCCGTGCCTGCATGCAACAAGACCTGGGCAACATTCAGGCTTGGGTTGACAAGTGGCAAATAACATTCGCGCCACACAAGTGCCAGGCAATGACCATCTGCAAAAAGAGAGGCTAGCCACCTCCCCTTGACATTCAACGGGATTACCATCACCAAATCCCCCACCATCAACACCCTGGGGGGTCACCATTGGCCAGAAACTTAACTGGACCAGCCACATAAATAATGTGGCAACAAGAGCACGGTGGCATAGTGGTTAGCACTGTTGCCTCACAGCGCCAGGGACCCGGGTTCGAATCCGGCCTCGGGTGACTGTCTGTGTGGAGTTTGCACATTCTCCCCGTGTTTGCGTGGGTTTCCTCCGGGTGCTCCGGTTTCCTCCCACAGTCCAAAGATGTGCGGGTTAGGTTGATTGGCTATGATAAATTGACCCTTAGTGTTAGAGGGATTAAATACGTGGGGTTACGGGGATAGGGTGGGATATGTGTTGGTGTAGGGGTTACGGGGATCGGGTGGGATATGTGTTGGTGCCGGCTCGATGGGCCGAAATGGCCTCTATCTGCACTGTGGGGTTTCTGTGATTCTGTGAAGAGCAGGTCAGAGGCTGGGTATTCTGCAGCGAGTGTCTCACCTCCCAACTCCCCAAAGCTTCTCAACCATCTACAAGGCACAAGTAAGGAGTGAAATGGAATACTCTTCACTTGCCTGGATGAGTGCAGCTCCAACAACACTGAGGAAGCTCGACACCATCCAGGACAAAGCAGCCTGCTTGCTTGGCATCCCATCCACCACCGGCGTACCGTGGCTGCAGTGTGTACCATCTACAAGATGCATTGCAGCAACTCGCCAAGGCTTCTTCGGCAGCATCTCCCAAACCCGCGACCTCTACCACCTAGAAGGCCAAGGGCAGCAGGCGCATGGGAACACCACCACCTCCAAGTTCCCCTCCATGTGACACACCATCCTGACTTGGAAATATATCGCCATTCCTTCATCGTCACTGAGTCAAAATCCTGGAACTCCCTCCCTAACAGCACTGTGGGAGCACCTTCACCACACGGACTGCAGCGGTTCAAGAAGGCGGCTCACCACCACTTTCTCAAGGGCAATTAGAGATGGGCAATAAATGCTAGCCTTGCCAGTGCTGCCCACATCCCATGAACAAATAAAAAAAACATTTTCATTAAAAGAAGAACTACCAGATTAATCAAGGATATGGAGCATTTCCTTTCAATTTTAATCACTGTCTTCCCGACAAGCAGAACTTAGTTTAGTGTGAAGTTACTTTAAATATGTTGCACAAAAGGCCTGAGCTTCATCCCCTTACGCCCCCATCTGAATGAATTTCGAGCTCGGCACGATGCTGAGCTCTTCTTCCGTCGCCTTCATCTCCGTGCCCACTTCTTTGGCCAGGAGTCTTCCCCGCGCACGGCTGATCCTTTCTCCCGCTTTCTACATTCTCGTTCTACTTGGACCCCTCCCTCTGGCCTCTTACCCTCTCTAGATCTTTTCATTGCTAACTGCCGACGTGACATCGGCCATCTCCATTTCTTTGCTCCCCTCACTCACTACAACCTACCTCCCTCTGAACTTGCAGCACTCCGTTCTCTCCGATCCAACCCTAACATTATCATTAAACCTGCTGATAAGGGTGGTGCTGTTGTTGTTTGGCGAACCGATCTCTACCGTGCGGAAGCTGAACGCCAACTCTCCAACATCTCCTCCTACCTCCGCCTGGACCATGACCCCACTAGCAAACATCAAGCCATTGATTCCAAGTGTGTCACTGACCTCATCTCCTCTGGAGATCTTCCCTCCATGGCCGCCAACCTCATAGTCCCCCAACCCCGCACAGCCCGCTTCTACCTCCTTCCCAAGATCCACAAACAGGACTGCCCTGGTAGACCAATCGTTTCAGCCTGTTCTTGCCCCACGGAACTTATCTCTTCCTATCTCAACTCTATTTTTTCTCCCCTTGTCCAGTCTCTTCCCACCTACATTTGCGACTCTTCCGACGCCCTCCGTCACTTTAACAGTTTCCTGGCCCCAACCGTCTCCTTTTCACTATGGACGTCCAATCCCTCTACACCTCCATCCCCCACCAGGACGGCCTTCGGGTGCTCCGTTTCTTCCTTGAACAGAGGCCCAACCAGTCCCCATCCACCACCACCCTCCTCCGCTTGGCTGAACTTGTTCTCACATTGAACAACCTCTCCTTTGACTCCACTCACTTCCTCCAAATTAAAGGTGTTGCTATGGGAACCCGCATGGGCCCTAGCTATGCCTGCCTTTTCATGGGATATGTGGAACACTCTTTGTTCCAGTCCTACTCAGGTCTCCTCCCTCACCTCTTTTTCCGGTACATCGATGAATGTATTGGTGCCGTTTCCTGCTCTCGCCCTGAACTAGATAAGTTCATTCACTTTACTTCCAATTTCCACCCTTCCCTCACCTTCACATGGTCCATCTCTGACTCTTCCCTTCCCTTCCTTGACTTCTCCGTCTCCATTTCTGGTGATCGGCTTTCAACAAACATCCACTACAAGCCCACCGACTCCCACAGCTACCTGGACTACAGTTCCTCCCACCCCGCTTCCTGTAAGGACTCTATTCCATTCTCCCAGTTTCTCTGTCTCCGCCACGTCTGTTCTGACGATGCCACCTTCCATACTAGTGCTTCCAACATGTCTTCCTTTTTCCTCAATTGAGGATTCCCCTCTACCGTGGTTGACACGGCCCTGGACCGTGTCCGTTCTATTTCCCGCACTTTTGCTCTCACCCCTTCCCCTCCCTCCCAGAACCACGATAGGGTTCCCCTTGTCCTCACCTTTCACCCCACCAGCCTCCACATTCAACGGATCATCCTCCGCCATTTCCGCCACCTCCAACGTGATCCCACCACCAAACACATCTTCCCCTCACCTCCCCTTTCAGCATTCTGAAGGGACCGCTCCCTCCGCGACACCCTGGTCCACTCCTCAATCACCCCCAACAGCCCTTCTCCTTCACCTGGCACCTTCCCGTGCAAGCGCAGGAGATGCAACACATGCCCTTTTACCTCCTCCCTTCCCACTGTCCAGGGCCCCAAACACCCCTTCCAGGTGAAACAGCGATTTACTTGTACTTCTTGCAATTTAATATACTGTATTCGCTGCTCACGATGTGGTCTCCTCTACATTGGGGAGACCAAACGCAGATTGGGCGACCGCTTTGCGGAACACCTCCATTCAGTCCGTAAGGGTGACCCTGAGCTTCCGGTCGCCTGTCACTTTAATTCACCGCTTCACTCCCACTCTGATCTCTCTGTCCTCGGGCTATTGCATTGTTCCAATGAAGCTCAACGTAAGCTCGAGGAACAGCACCTCATCTTTCGATTGGGCACTTTGCAGCCTGCCGGACTCAACATTGAGTTCAACAATTTCAGATAATTATCCCTGCCCCCATTTTTCATGCTGTATGATTTTTGCCATTCCCATTTGCAACATTTTATCTTTCCTGCCTCTCACAAAAGTACAGGGTATTCTTTCTATTCCTTCCTCCCCTCCTAAACCCCACCCCCCTGTCTCTGCACCTGCTTAATATGTTACATCTCCAGCTTTTTCCAGTTCTGATGAAGGGTCCCAGACCTGAAACGTTAACTCTGTTTCTCTCTCCACGGATGCTGCCTGGCCTGCTGAGTATTTCCAGCATTTTCTGTTGTTATTGCATTTTTGTAGTGATTTTCTTTTACCATTCTGCCTGCACAACCCTGAACTTGCTTCTTACTACTTTTGAGAGGCTCAGACCAGCAACAGGCCCTGAGAATCATTAAAGACGCGAGTCACCCCAGCCACAACCTCTTCGCCCTGCTCCCGTCCGGTAAGAGATACCGAAGCATACGGTCTCATACCAACAGGTTTCGAAACAACTTCTACCCCCAGGCCATAAGACTCATGAACGATTAATTTATTATTATTTAGTACTGTTGTTTTAGTTATTATTACTGTCTTTTTATTAGTATTTCTATTAGTATTTTTATCATTGTTATGCCATATTTATTCCAATGTTGGGAGGACTCGTAAAAATCAACATTTCATTGTGCAGTACACACGTCTGCTGCATATATGACAAATAAAATTGAATTGAATTGAATTGAATTGAAGATCTCCAGCCCCTGCCACCTTTACCCACAGTCAGGTATGACATTCCTTCTGGGCATAACCTTGTCATGGAGGAGGAGGAGCGCAGGATGGAGCAAAGAAGAGTCAGACAGCATTTAAGGAAGACACAGTCAACCAGATATTACCTGCCCCCTCCTTAGAATATACAGGCAGCACAGTTTACATTAGGACCTTACTGTGGAGTTGTATACAAGGGTGCACTTCACCCTACTGCATCACGATCTGCCACCACACTCATCTGCCAGCACCGCACTCTCTGTGGCTGTGAATGTGATAACTGCAACCTTACCTTTTATGGCACTGGCTTATTTCAGACAGTCATGGATCATCTCTGCAATAACAGCCAGGCTGCAGTATGGGCGAGCATTCGCCAAGTCACTGATCCGCTTTACAGGACAGCTGGTGAATTAAACCACCTTGGGCATCACAGCAAAGTGGCAGCGAGATAAGGCCACCCAGTTTCACCAGGATTGCTGGTTTCCCTAAGGTCCAGGGTGCAATCGATGGCACCCATGGTACTTTGCGTGCTCCCACAGATCACGCCCTCAACTCAACTACCTCAATGGGAACGCCTATCACTCCTTCCAATTTAGAGAGTGTAGGGTAGACCTGGAGTTTGTGAGATACGGGTGATAGCGAATCGGCAGTCCATTTTACATCTCTCCCCATTTTTATTTTTGTTGACTGCAATGGAAGTTGTTACAGTGCAATTAGCTTTCAAAATTTGGCCTTCCCTGTCCTCTACAGGGAAGAAAATCAGGCCAGCAGGTGGCTGCTGGATGTCAAAGGTTACTCCCATGAATAATGCTCCAGTAAGCATGAATAACGCTCCAGTAAGAATGACTCAAACAGCAGCAAAGGAGCACTACAACTGGGCACATCAAGACCATTGGGGTCTTAGAGGCATGATTTCATTCATTCGACAGGTCAAGAGGGGCTCTGCAGTATGCTCCAGAGGAATAGTTAGAGCCTACTGTGCCTTTCACAGCTTCGCCATTCAAAAAGGGCTGGGCCATGGCATTATTGGTGAGGAGGTTCTGGCTCCATTGGAACAGAACTAAATGGAGGAGAGCATCACAATGACCAACAGAGCACATCTTACCAATGAAGTCTTTGATGTAACACCTTTGACATGACCACCTTACCTCCTTCCTCACTTTCAAATAAAGGGAGATTCCTTCAACTCACTATCTATCCTACAACATAACAGCGCTTTAGCCCTCTTTGGCCCTACGTAAGCATGCCAATAATTATAACTTGAGTGAATAAGTCAGCACCAAATAAGTGCACCTTCTCCTGTATGACTCTAACTAACCTCCATGAAAAGCAAAACACAATATCAATGCACATTCTCTTTTAATACAATCAAGTCCAAAGTGAACACAAGACAACCTACTCTTTCCGAACACCATCCTTCCACTTGGTGGCTAAGCGTGCTTTTTTATTTAACCTATTCTAGTGCTTCTCCTCAGTGAAACTTGAGGTCAGTATCATGGCTCATATTCTACAAAAGAGTCAGGGGACTGAGGTGACCTTCCTCTCATGGCAGCTTGCTCCTGGCTGGGAGCCACTGCTGTATACACGTTTGGAGCTTATTCCTGGGCAGTCTGGTGTCGCTTCCCACTTTCCAGTGGTGTGGTGTAAGAGGTTTTACCTCAAACTTAATGATTCGGACGTGACTCCATATTGGCAACGGTAGATGTTTTATTGGTATAGAGTGGAAATCAATACAGCCAGCAAAGACTAATATTAATGACAGTAATTTACAGTTCCGAAGGATATTACCCTTTTCAGTCACTGGACAGAGTAGTGTGCGATGTCTCTGTTGTTTCTTTAATCCGGTCCGGCGGTTGTCTTACTGGCGGAGAAGAGAGTTTGGCTTTCGCCAGCATGGATCCGCTCCTCAATACCAGCGTACCAGAGAGGCGTTAGGCACACCTGGCCAGCATGGATCCGCCTCTACAGGTACCGTCGTCCTTCTCTCTACATCTCAGGTCAAACAGTCTCTTTTTATCCCTCTTTGTTGAGCTCAGTTGATTCCTCTTATCCAAACATTTGTGGCTGATGCAAGACTTCTCGAATTTTCCCCGTTCTCTTGTCACGGGGACAGTCAATATAAAGGGTCTCTCTCTTGACCCGTGACATAGCTTTGCCATAACAGGACGCAACCGTTAGCTTTTAGCCATTGGCCTTACTACCCGCAAAAAGCGTAGTTGAACCTTGCATGGTTTGACTGCTTCTGTAAAAAGCTTGGTTGACCTGGCACAGGCTGATAACCACCAACATTAATGTCTCTTCAGCAGTAAGGGCGATTTTACAAGAAAAAAAGGAATACTCATAAAGCATGATACATTTTATAATCATAAAGCTTAATTAATTTAAAAAAAAATTCATTCATGGGATGTGGGTGCTGCTGGCACGGCCAGCATTTATTGCCCATCCATAATTGCCTTTGAGAAGGTGGTGGTGAGCCGCCTTCTTGCACCACTGTTCTTTGTAGTGGTTCTGTACAACTGAGTGGCTTGCTCGGCCATTTCAGAGGGCAGTTAAGAGTCAACCACATTGCTGTGGGTCTGGAGTCACATATAGGCCAGACCGGGTAAGGACGGCAGATTTCCTTAAGGACATTAGTGAACCAGATGGGTTTTTATGACAATCCAGTAGTTTCATGGTCACCATTACTGACACTAGCTTTTTCATTCCCGATTTATTTAATTAACTGAATTTAAATTCAGTTGGTGGGATTTGAACTCATGTCTCCAGATCATTAGTCCAGGCCTCTGGATACCACTCCAGGGGAATTTATAATGGGGAACAAAGAAATGTCTGACCAATGAAATACATACTTTGGTTCTGTCTTCATAAAGGAGGACACAAATAACCTCCCAGAGATGTCGGGGAACATAGGGTCTAATGAGAGGGAGGAATTGAATTAAATCAGCATTTGTAGGGAAATGGTGTTAGGGAAATTGATGGGACTGAAGGCCGATAAATCCCCAGGGCCTGATAATCTACATCCTAGGGTACTTAAGGAAGTGGCCCTAGAAATAGTAGATGCATTGCTGGTCATCTTCCAAAATTCTATAGACTCTGGAACAGTTCCCATGGATTGGAGGATAGCTAATGTAACCCCACTATTTAAAAAAGGTGGTAGAGAGAAAACGGGGAATTATAGACCGGTAAGTCTGACATCGGTAGTGGGGAAAATGCTAAAGTCCATTATAAAAGATGTAATAGCAGAGCACTTGGAAAACACTGACAGGATCGGACAAAGTCAACATGGATTTACAAAAGGTAAATCATGCTTGACTAATCTACTGGAATTTTTTGAGGATGTAACTGGTAGAATAGATAAGGGAGAACCAGTGGATGTGGTGAATTTGGACTTTCAGAAGGCTTTCGATAAGGTCCCGCATAAGAGAATAGCGTGCAAAGTTAAAGCACACGGGATTGGGGGTAAGGTACTGTCATGGATAGAGAACTGGTTGGCAGACAGGAAGCAAAGAGTTGGAATAAACGGGTCTTTTTCCGAGTGGCAGGCAGCGACGAGTGGGGTATCGCAGGGATCGGTGCTAGGACCCCAGCTATTCACAATATATATAAATGATCTAGATGAGGGAACTAGATGTAATATCTCCAAGTTTGCAGACGACACAAAGCTGGGTGGGCGTGTGTGCTGTGAGGAGGATGCCGAGAAACTCCAGTATGATTTGGACAGGTTGGGTGATTATACTGCATTTGCCATGCATCTGCCCAATGTGTGTAAATGCGAGGTTATCCACTTCGGTGGCAAAAACAAGACGACAGATTATCTGAACAGCAATAGATTGGGAAAAGGGGAAGTGCAACGAGACCTGGGTGTCCTTGTGCACCAGTCGCTGAAGGTAAGCATGCAGGTGCAGCAGGCGGTTAAGAAGGGAAATGGTATGTTGGCCTACATAGCGAGAGGATTCGAGTACAGGAGCACGGATGTCTTGCTGCAGTTGTACAGGGCCTTGGTGAGACCACACCTTGAGTATTGTGCGCAGTTTTGGTCACCTTATCTGAGGAAGGATGTTCTTGCCATGGAGAGAGTGCAGCGAAGATTCACCAGACTGATACCTGGGATGGCAGGAATGTCGTATGAGGAGAGATTGGGTCGATTAGGCTTATATTCGCTAGAGTTTAGAAGAATGAGAGGGGATCTCATTGAAACTTATAAAATTCTAACAGGACTAGACAGACTAGATGCAGGAAGGATGTTTCCGATGGCGGGGGAGTCCAGAACCAGAGGTCACAGTCTAAGGATAAGGGGTAAGCCATTTAGGACTGAGATGAGGAGGCATTTCTTCACCCAGAGAGTGGTGAACCTGTGGAATTCTCTACCACACAGGACATTTGAGGCCAATTCATTAAATATATTCAAGAAGGAGTTAGGTATATTTCTTAAGACTAAAGGGGTATGGGGAGAAAGAAGGGACAGGGTAATGAATTTGGTTGATCAGCCATGATCTCATTAAATGGCGGGACAGGCTCGAGGGGCCGAATGGCCTACTCCTGCTCCTATCTTCTATGTAACAGAACCACTATGCTACCATTCCCTTACAATCTCACAAAATCAAGGTTCCCAAATCTTAATACATTGCATAATCTCACAAAGGCCAGAGGCTTGGTATGTGCTGCTGTCCTGAGAGATGAGAGTATCGAGCAGGTTGACTCTAGCCCTCACCATTCCACTGGTCCCCACTGATCAGCGGGCTGGCTGATCTAATGGCAGCTATCAGATCCTGAAAGCCCTGAGAGATGTAGACGCCATGGTCAGGAAGCCACTGTGCAGGCTGTAATTTATTCTTTCCTGCTATTGCCTCCAGCTGCAGTCTGTGTTTCTGTGGAGGTGGAAGCACCGACTTGTCCTTAGCTGATTCTTAGGCCAGGATCTGCTGCAGATTCCAATAAAACTGCCAATATATTCCATTGGTACCTACAGCAAAGGAAAAGTGTCTCTGATGTTGCTGTAAAGAGCTATAGATTCAAGAGTGTATTGTGAAAGGTTAGGTGTACAAGTGTTGCTTTAAGAGGGTGAAGTCTGTACTGGTGTCCAGGGTGGGCAAGGAAGAAAAGAGAGTGTGTTACCTTGCTGCCCCAGTGAGGTTGATAAACTTCTTGTGGCACTGGTCTGCAGTCCTGGTTCTGAGAAAGTCAGCACTCAGTGCCATTACCATCTCCCTCCAGATGGTGTGAGTGACATTCCTGCCAGCCTTGCTTCCATGGACACCCAGAAATCTGTCCCTCCTTAAGGGTAAAATCCTGTAAAATTACTCCCTATCCCCAAAGATAATCAAATTCAAGAATAAGAGAGCCCAACCTTTCAATCCAGACTATTTAACTCTGACAGGTTGCATTCTGTAGATAATACACCCATAGCACAGGAACTATCATGTCCTGTACAAAGTCACTAGCATGTTCTCTGCACTACTACAATAATATCCTGTACACAATTACTATTGTGTTGTGTGTGCAATCACTGTCATATACTGTACACTATTATCATGTTCTTTATGCTGCCTCATCTGAGTCTATCTCTATCCTGATAACCCTCAATCATACTTTTTAGCATATATTTATTACTTTAAACTTAATTATGACTAATGTGGAAACTTCATTTTATTAGCATATGAAACCACAAGAATCAGAGATTTATCGTTCTCTGAAAAATACAGTTCTCACTTTTACCAAATATAACTGTTCTTAACAAAATGACTCATAGGTTAAGTGGGAAATGAGGCATATATGGGTACTATTAGGTAATTAATGGTTTTGTATATTCCCTACATCACATCGTTTGCACGTGGTTTTCAAGTAACATTGCTTCTGTTAATAAAAAAGAGCTGATTTCACAATATGAAATCATTATGTAATGTCATGCTTTTGTTTTTATTAGAGTTTAATCTTTTTTTTTCATTTTCAAGGATTATATTAAAGTACCAATTGTTCCAGAGTCTATGTTGCACAACTGAGTCAATACCAGTCTAAATGGGGACAAAGGGCCAATTCAATTTACGTTCTTATTAGAATTGATGACAGCCCAAAGGCTTCGGGCGGGCAGCTGACATGCAGATGAGGCTTGGGAGTTAAAATACCCCGGGCCTCAAACTTAGGCCTGTGGATGTGCTCGACCTGCCTCCCACCCCCACCTCACCCACTAGGGGATAAAATCGACCCCATACTCGCTGAATTTACTCCCTCCAACTGGCATTATACATGTCACTGTGATCTCATGGGACTGCTTAAGTGGGTAATAAAAGTTATGGGGTGCCATTTGACTCCTCCCATGGTCATATTTGGTTTTACATGCATTGCCTCTTACATCACTTGGTCCTTTTCATATTGGAGGCTACTGACCAAGTGGGGCTTAAAAATGAGCTATCATCACTATATAATGACTCTATTTTAAATTGAAGGTCTATTGTACTCTTGAACTAGTTTTAAATACTAGAAATGAAGGATTGGTAAACCAATGTATAAGCCGACTTTCAGAATGGTCATACCTGAAACATTCCTACTTGTGACATTTTTTTTTTTTTTTTTAACAGATGTAACAATGGTACAAGAAGGAAAGCAAAGATTCCCTGGAAGTTTAATGAGTTTATATGAGGAGCAGCTGAGCTATGCAGAACAGGAAGGCCCCAGGTTCAATTCCTGTCTCAGTAGATGCTGATTTCAGTGGGGGCCGCATTGGTGGAGCTACAATTGGCCTCAGTGCTTCTGGGTTAGGAAGGGGGAACAATAGTCAGGTTTACCACCAGTGATTGCAATTCAACTGTAAGCATCAAAAGAGAACAAGGTCAAGTCCAGCTATGATAGCTGCAGTAGAAGAACCTGCTGACGTTCACTGCTTAGGCTTATACATGAAGAATGATCACTTGTTGAGATAGTGACCGAGACCCATAGAATTGTACCCCAGGCAACAGCAATGAGGAGAACAGAAAAAAAGGAAAAGTTGTAAACAATCTGAAATGGTATTTACTTGTAACATCACCCAGTGGTAAGAGGTGGGTTTTTGCCCTTTGAATAGAACTACATAGAATCTACAGCACAGAAACAGGCCATTATGCCCAATTGGTCTATGCTGGTGTTTGTACTCCATACGAGCATCCCTCCACTCTAATTGCATCTTCCCACCCTGCCTTCATATCGCTCTATTCCCGTCTCCCTCAACTATGCATCAAGCCTCCCCTTAAATGCCATCAGCTTCAACCACTCCATGTGGCAGCAAGTTCCACATTCTCACCATTCTCTGAGTAAAGCAATTCCTCCTAAATTCCTTTTTTGGTATTAGTGGTTCGCTTATATTTATGCCACTTGTTAGGGAGCAGTTTGAAATTATACAGAAAGTACACAACCCAATACATATACTGTAGACAAAAAGCAAAATACTGCAGATGCTGGAAACCGCAAATAAAAGCAGAAATTGCTATAAACACCCAGCAGGTCAGATAGCATTTGTCGAGAGAACAACCATGTTAATGTTTGAGGCTTACATCTCTTGTCAGCACTCCTGGGTGTAAGCCTGAAAAGTTAATTTGTTTGTTCTCTCCACAGATGCAGCCTGACCTGCTGAGTGTTTCCGAAACATATAGGGCCAGAAATTCAGATCCCCACGGGTGAGTACACGCTGGGTACTCACGTGTAGGCCCAACAAAAGTGCCGGTTTCGTGCATGCACTGCGCATGCGCGGGAAACCGGAACTTCCGTTCCCTTAAAGGAAGGGGTTCACAGGTCGAACGCGTGCGCCGGAGAGGCAGCACGTACGCCTGGAACTTCTGTTTTTTTTCCAGATTTCTCCGGGAGGGTAAGTCTCCAGGAGCTACGCTTTTAAAAAGCAGTCGCAAGGCCTGCTTTTAACAAGGTAAGTGGCGAATTAAGTAAAATTAAAACATTTTTTCCACAGGTTTATTATTTTTAAATACTTTAAAGAAAGGTAAGTTTATTTTTAGCCCCGCTAAAAACTGTAATTAATTTTTTCAAAAATTTAAATTATTGTTTAAAAGTTATTTTATGTAATTTATAGTTATTTTTAAAATGTGATGTTTTTAAAAAAAATGTATTTGAAGTTTTAGCTATGTTTTGGGGCTGAACTCTAATCATAGATTTGACAGGTCTTCCTGTCAAATCTATGAATAGAAATTCCCTGCTACGATTGGCTCTCCATGGCCCACGTGATCCCAGGGGACGCTTCGAACTAACTGCGCCCTGGGATACACAAGCACTGCGCGCCGGCAGTTGGAGCAGGCTCAGGATCGGAATCCCACACGGGCCCACAGCACAACGGCCGGCGCGCTAGTAAAGTGCAGGTCAGAGGCTTGCACCCGCGGGAAGCCTCCAACCCGAATTTCTGGGCCATAGAGACTGAGGGCTGGCAATTCAGTAGCGCCCAGGAAGGGGCGCTAATTTTTGAGAAGTTGGAAGTTTAGCGCCAGGCACTAATCAGTCTCGCTGTCCGCTAAATTCAGTCTCAGCGCTCAAAAATTCAGGGGAATGCTAAATCAGGCGCTAACTTGGTGAGACCACACCTTGAGTATTGTGTGCAGTTTTGGTTGCCTTAGCTGAGGAAGAATGTTCTTGCCATGGAGGGAGTGCAGCGAGGATTTACCAGACTGATACCTGGGATGGCAGGAATGACATATGAGGAGAGATTGGGTCGGTTGGGCTTATATTCGCTGGAGTTTAGAAGAATGAGAGGGGATCTCATTGAAACTTATAAAATTCTAACAGGACTAGACAGACTAGGTACAGGAAGGATGTTCCCGATGGCGGGGGAGTCCAGAACCAGGGGTCACAGTCTAAGGATAAGGGGTAAGCCATTTAGGACAGAGATGAGGAGGAATTTCTTCACCCAGAGAGTGGTGAACCTGTGGAATTCTCTGCCACAGATGGCAGTTGAGGCCAATTCATTAAATATATTCAAGAAGGAGTTAGATATATTTCTTAAAGCTAAAGGGATCAAGGGATATGGGGAGAAAGCAGGGACAGGGTACTGAGTTTGGATGATCAGCCATGATCTCATTGAATGGCGGAGCAGGCTCGAGGGGCCAAATGGTCTACTCCTGCTCCTATCTTCTATGTTTCTATGTAATGGTGTAGTTGAGTGGCGTTAGGCTCCAAGCAACAAGGAATATGAAGTGTGTAATCCAAAGTGAGCATTGGTGAAGGCGCCTTCCAGCCATTAAAGGGGAGGGTCACTGGAGTCCGCACACCTACGCCCAATGATTCGGGGAGTGCAGAACGGCGATGTGCTGTGGGATGAAATGCAAAGTCCTTTGACGGCCTGCTTCACTCTGGGGACTAAGCAGCCTTTATTTGGCTGCAGATACATCCTGCGCTCTCTGCCACTCATAACTAACCTTTGGAATGGAAGTTTCTTGACAGCTGGGGCGCATCCCTTTGAGTAGCGCACCACCAGCCGGCTGGTTCACGCCTCCGCTCCCTGGTGCTGTCAGCGCGAGGCGGTAAGGTGGGGCGCGCTACTGAAGTTTGCAGAGCAGGCGCCTAGCGAGCGTTGCAAGCTCGCTGATGTCTCAGTCTGCATGGCGCAAGGTGCCGAGCCGCTAACTGTTATCGCTGGTGCTACGGGGCTGGCGAATTTGCCGTGCGGCGCAGGATTCACCCCGCCACAGCGCTACTGCCTGAGGGCCCCTTTAGTGTCCCCGCCAGGTGCTAACTGGGGGCGCTAACATGATGAATTTCTCCCCGACTTCCTAAATATTAAACTATTTCTTTTTCAGAACTCCAGAAGAATTGTAGTGTTATTGGCCATTTTGAATGAATGCTTATTTAGAATATCAGAATGAATACTTTGAATACTTCTTGCTATTATAAAACCTCATACCTTTGAAGCCAGTGCACGCGGACAGATTTTAAATGCCATTAAAACATTTCAGAGTTGCCGAACGCATGTGGTTTCTCTCTGAAAATGCGAAAGCAGTAAGTCAGGAGATTTATCTTCCAGAATTCCCTAGATTCTAGGACAGTCCTCAAGGATTGGAAGGTGGTAAACATAACCCCGCTATTTAAGAAAGGAGGAAGAGAAAAAACGGGGAATTATAGGCCAGTTAGCCTGACATCAGTAGTAGGCAAAATGCTAGAATCTGTGATTAGGGACGTGGTAACAGGGCACTTAGAAAATCATAATATGATTAGGTAGAGTCAACATGATTTTATGAAAGGGAAATTGTGTTTGAAAAACCTGTTAAGAGTTTCTTGAAGATGTAACTAATAGGATGGATAAGGGGGAACCAGTGGATGTAGTGTATTTGGATTTTCAAAAAGCATTAGATAAGGTGCCACACAAGAGGTTATTATACAAAATTAGGACTCATGGAATTGGGGTAATATACTAGCATGGATTGAGGATTGGTTAATGGACAGAAAACAGAGAGTAGGAATAAACTGGACTTTTTCGGGTTGGCAGGCTGTAACTAGCGGGGTACCGCAAGGATCAGTGCTTGGGCCTCAGCTATTTACAATCTATATTAATGACTTAGATGAAGGGACTAAGTGTAATGTATCCAAGTTTGCTGATGATACAAAGTTAGGTGGGAAAGTAAGCTGTGAGGAGGATGCAAAGAGGCTGCAGAGAGATATAGATAGGTTGACTGAGTGGGCAAGAACATGGCAAATAGATTACAATGTGGGGAAGTGTGAAGTTATCCACTTTGGTAGGAAAAACAAAAAAAGCAGAATATTTTTTAATGGTGAGAGACTGGGAAATGTTTGCACTCAGAGGGACCTGGGTGTCCTTGTACATGAATCACAGAAAGTTAACATGCAGGTACAGCAAGCAATTAGGAAAGCAAATGGTATGTTAGCTTCTGTTACAAAGGGATTAGAATATAAAAGAGTAAAGGAGTCTTAGTACAGTTATACAGGGCATTGGTGAGGCCACACCTGGAGTACTATTGTACAGTTCTGGTCTCCTTACCTAAAGAAAGATATACTTGCCTTAGAGGGAGTGCAACAAAGGTTCACTAGACTGGTTCCTGGGATGAGGGGATTGCCATATGAGGAGAGATTGAGTAGACTAGGCCTATATTCTCTAGAGTTTAGAAGAATATGAGGTGATCTAATTGAAACATATAAAATTCTTAAGCAGCTTGACAGGGTTAATGCTGGGAAAATGTTTCCCCTGGCTGGGGAATCTAGAACACGAGGTCACAGTCTCACAATAAGGAGTAGTCCATTTAGGACTGAGATGAAGAGAAATTTCTTCACTCAAAGGGTTGTGAATCTTTGGAATTGTGTACCCCAGAGAGCTGTAGATGCTCAGTGATTGAATATATTCAAGACAGAGATCGATACATTTTTGGGAACAAAGGGAATCAAGGGATATGGGGATAGTGCGGGAAGGTGGAGTTGAGGTAGAAGATCAGCCATGATCTTGTTGAATGGTGGAGCAGGCTCGAAGGGCCAAATGGCCTACTCCTGCTCCTACTTATGTTCTTACACAGCAGGATCAACAGCACCTGAAACAGGATAGATTATCATTTCAGGTGGTGTCAATTCATTAGAGCTCTAAAACTCTATTCATACCTACATTCAGAATCTCACTCTACTCCTTGTGCCATTCAGCTTTCAATGAGCCTCAATCTTTCTTTTATTTATCAGACAACTCAGATCAACATTATGTATTTCTGTGGCTCTCTTATCTGAGTGGTCAAATGATTATGGTAGTAAACAGATTCAGGTATAAGAGCATCAGATGTCTGGTTTCAGATAAAATTATTTGATACCAGTTTATTTCCCCGGCAGAATTTACAGTTTATTTGGGTGGGTTTTTTTCTGCCTAAAGTAACAAGCAACCAGCCTTTTTCTGAAGAAAATGACACTGATAAAACACAAAGATTTGTGGGGAGATAGGTAGCAAAGCGGAAGGATTGGAAGAAAGTTCCGGAGTGTGGGAGCATTGTGGCTGAAAGTTGCCACTGAGGGTGGAGTGAAGAGGGTGTGTGGTGGGAACCTGAGAGGGGAGATACACAGTACAACAGCTTGAACTGTGAAGGATCTGCTGGGGAACAGGGTTGGGAAAACATTGTCAAAAAAATTACAAAATTAGGCTGAGACCATGGAGAGATTTGAAAGCAAAGATGCAAATTTTAATTTCACTCACCTATATGAATAATGTAATTCTACCTCACTGTACCCATTCTCCCACAGAAATTCTTTCTTCACTAAATTGGAAGGTGGAGCAATAATATCAGCGAGTTAACAACTTCATCTTGTGGAGTACTATTATAATTAATTTGACACATACTCAAATTTCAGAGAAATTTTGCAGGTATACTTTCCACAGCTAACATCCCTGGACAGATGGGGCAGAAAACTGGTGATCTTAGGAGATCTATTACCAGTTTTCTGCCCTGTGAGAACTAAAGTTATTTATGCCAACCTTCTAGTATTAGTTTAGCACCTGTTGCTGTTTAATGCCAATTAAAGGCTTTGTAGATGTTAATTGGTGCCATTTTACACTGGAATATTTACATCCATGGTGCCCATTGCTCCAAAGCTGAGGTTGAATTAAAGGATAAATTCACTGATCCTGTGCTTCCAACAGGGGGCCACACTAAAAGGAATGTTATCTTATGAAGAATGGTTGAGCAGGTTGGGCCTATACTCATTGGAGTTTTGAAGAATGAGAGGGGATCTTATTGAAACATATAAGATTCTGAAGGGGCTTGACAGGGTAGATGCAGAGAGGATGTTTCCCCTCATGGGGGAATCTAGAACTAGGGGGCATAATTTCAGAATAAGGGGGCACCCTTTTAAATAGAAAATGAGGAGGAATTTCTTCTCTCAGAGGGTCGTGAATCTTTGGAATTCTCTTCCCCAGAGAGCTGTGGAGGCTGGGTTATTGAATATATTTAAGGTGGAGATAGACAGATTTTTGAATGGTACGGGAGTCAAGGGTTATGGGGAGCGGGCAGGGAAGTGGAGTTGAGGCCAAGACCAGAGCAGCCATGATGTTATTGAATGGCGGAGCAGGCTCAAGGGGCCAAATGACCTACTCCTGCTCCTACGTCTTATGTTCTTACGAATTGCTGGTCGGAAACAGGGCTACAACTTTCTTCACCCTGCTCTGCCTTTGAGTGTGGCTAGAAGTGAACAATTGGTTCACATAAAAATGATGCACCAATTGTGATTGCTGTAATTTGTGCAGCACTTCATCACCTCAGCAGCCAGAGCATAGAGCGGGGGAACAAAGGCTTAACAGAATTCCCATGACCATCTGCAAAAATTAGCGCCAAGATTGTGTATAGAGGTTGAGGATGAGCTGAACTGTCATGAAAGTGTTCTGCTTTCCCCATAGCAGGTGTTCGCAGAGAAGTGACTGAAATAATAAATGATGGATTCAGTGGGCTGCATGTTGCCTCCCATCGGCCACTGACAATGCCGCCATAGATTGCTGGACTAGCAGCTGATCCCGCCGGCTTCCCACTGACAGTAAGGAGCATCTCACGCAGTATAGTAGTAAAGAACGCCTTGGCCACGACCATATCATCTTTTGGCCTGTAAGAGCTGCTTCATTCTTCAGTGCAAGAAGGTGAAATTGACAAATTAATTTGACAAATTTGTCTATCCTCTGCACATAGAAATTACTAATTTTATATGTTCACATCTGTTGCTTCAATGTGCGTATAACACTAAAATGGTTATTTTAAAATGTTCTCTTTTAAATAATTGAGATACTCTTTTCACTGGAATAGGAACATGCGGTACCAGTTGTTATTCCCAATTAACTATGCATTGTTACATAGCTTTACATAGAAACATAGAAAAATAGGAGCAGGTGTAGGCCATTCGGCCCTTCGAGCCTGTTCTGCCATTCAATATGATCATGGCTGATCCTCTATCTCAATGCCATATTCCCGCTCTCTCCCCATACCCCTTGATGCCTTTTGTGTCTAGAAATCTATCTATCTTCTTCTTAAATATATTCAATGATTTAGCCTCCACAGCCTTCTGGGGTAGAGAATTCCACAGGTTCACCACCCTCTGAGTGAAGAAATTTCTCCTCATCTCAGTCCTAAATGTCCTACCCTGTATCCTGAGACTGTGACCCCTCGTTCTAATAGAAACATAGAAAAATAGGATTACCTGCTCTTAATTCATATTTATGAAAAACTAGTCAATGCCAGATTTACAATTACTAAAATTGCAATTTGATACATAGTACATGATTAAAACATGAGTCAATGGAAAATGCATAGTTAGAGATTGACATTTCCACCCATGCATTTTTTTGCTTTAATCTCGTACTTGCACCTTGATGTGCCTCAATAATTCCGAGACTCGAAGGTAGCAGAACAAAACAAGGCTTTTATTAACTTAGAACGAAACACGTAAGCGAGAGAGATGTCGTCCTTCTGGAGATTGGGGCTAGACTGAAGCTAGCTTACAAACGGGGCCAGGTATGGGCGGAGCCCTACACACAGCACATTCCAGCACATTCCAGTATACAATACAGCACACTCCAGTACACAATACAATGAGGTCTGGGGGAAGGGAAATAACACTGAAACCGATCTCAGTCACAGGCAGTGATGAATGGAAATATTTCATCACATTCACCCCTTCTATAGATTTAGTCTGTTCGGGGGTTTGATAGTCCTCTGCGACCGACGTGGCTGTTGCGGTGCCGCGGGTGTCGGCTGGGTGTCCCCGGTAGCCTCCTGGGTCTCTGCCGGGGGTGCCGCCAGGGTTGTTGAAGGGGTAGTTGGTGGGGGTGCCGTTGGTCGGTGTTCTTCCGGGGGTGATGAAAGAGTAGTGGGTGGGTAAGAGTTGCTGTGATCGTCGTTGCCGCTATTGCCGTGGTTGTTGTCGATGCCGGCTGGGGAGACGTCTTTTATGGACACGGTGTCCTCCCTTCCGTCGGCGTGCCGGACATATGCGTATTGGGGGTTGGCGTGGAGTAGGTGTACTGGCTCCACGAGAGGGTCCGTCTTGTGGCCCCTCACATGCCTTCGCACGAGTACCGGACCTGGGGTGGAGAGCCATGACGGCATGGATACGCCTGAGGTGGATTTCCGGGGAAAGACAAACATTCGTTCATGAGGCGTGGTATTAGTGGCCGTACACAATAGCGACCGTATCGAATGGAGCACATCCGAGAGGACTTCCTGCCAGCGGGAGATAGGGAGGCCCTTGGTCCTTAGAGCTAGAGTGACTGCTTTCCATACTGTCCCGTTCTCTCGCTCCACTTGGCCGTTACCCCGGGGGTTGTAGCTGGTGGTACGGCTCGTGGCGATCCCCCTGGACAGCATGTACTGGCGTAGCTCTTCACTCATGAAGGACGCCCCCCTATCCGTATGGATGTAGCTCGGCATACCGAACAGGCAGAACAGGCTGTTGAGGCATTTAATGACCGTGGCGCTGGTCATGTCTGGGCAGGGGAAGGCGAATGGGAACCGGGAGTATTCGTCCACAATGTTCAGGAAGTAAACATTGCGGTCGACGGACGGGAGGGGGCCCTTGAAATCTAAGCTGAGCCGCTCAAAGGGCCGTGTAGCTTTGATTAAGTGGGCTCTATCTGGGCGGTAGAACTGAGGCTTGCACTCCGCGCAAGTGCGGCAGTTCCTGGTCAGGGACCGAACTTCCTCAATCGAGTAGGGTAAGTTACGGGACTTTATGAAGTGGAACAGCCGCGTGACCCCTGGGTGGCAGAGGTCGTTGTGGAGGGTCTGTAGCCGATCCCCGGTGGCGCTGGCACACATCCCTCGTGAGAGGGCGTCAGGGGATTCGTTAAGGGCCCCTGGCCGGTAAATGATGTCGTACTCGAAGGTGGAGAGCTCGATCCGCCACCTAAGAATCTTACCATTTTTAATCTTCCCCCTCTGTTTATTATTGAACATAAACGCTACCGACCGCTGGTCGGTAAGTAGGGTGAAGCGTTTGCCGGCTAGGTAGTGGCGCCAGTGGCGCACTGCCTCCACGATGGCTTGGGCCTCCTTTTCCACGGAGGAGTGTCTGATCTCGGGCCCTTGGAGGGTCCTCGAGAAGAAAGCTACGGGCCGCCCCGCCTGGTTGAGGGTGGCCGCCAAGGCGAAGTCAGACGCATCACTTTCCACTTGAAATGGAGTGTTCTCGTCCACTGCCTGTAGCGTGGCCCGCTCAATATCCTGCTTAATGCTTTTGAAGGCGGCGTGGGCCTCAGCAGAGAGCGGGAAAGAGGATGCTTTCAAGAGGGGGCGGGCTTTGTCGGAGTAGTTGGGGACCCATTGGGAATAATAAGAAAATAACCCCAGGCATCTTTTCAGGGCTTTGGGAGTGTTGGGCAGGGGCAGCTCCCGTAGGGGGCGCAATCGGTCGGGGTCTGGTCTGATTTCCCCATTCTCCACCACGCTGCCTAGTATGCAGAGGCGCGTGGTGTTGTAAACGCACTTGTTCTCGTTGTAGGTGAGGTTGAGTTTTTGTGCGGTTTTCAGGAACCTCTCGAGGTTCGAGTCGTGATCCTGCTGGTTGTGACCGCAGATGGTGACGTTGTCGAGGTAGGGGAAGGTTGCCTGCAAGTGGTGGTCATCGACCATGCGGTCCATCTCCCTCTGGAAGACCGAGACCCCATTCGTCACCCCAAAGGGGACTCTGAGGAATTGGTAGAGGCGGCCGTTCGCCTCGAAGGCGGTGTACGGGCGGTCCTCTGGTCTGATAGGGAGCTGGTGGTACGCTGACTTGAGGTCGATGGTGGAGAACACCCGGTATTGGGCGATTTGGTTCACCATTTCTGATATGTGGGGTAGCGGGTAGGCGTCTAGTAGGGTGTACCTGTTGATCGTTTGACTATAGTCGATCACCATCCGTTTCTTCTCGCTACCCCTTACCACTACCACTTGGGCGCGCCACGGGCTGTTGCTGCGTTCAATAATGCGCTCTTTCAGGAGCCTGTCTACCTCGGTCGCGATAAACCGCCTGTCCTCCCAGCTGTACCTCCTGCTTTTGGTCGCTATTGGCCGGCAGTTAGGGGTAAGGTTCGCGAATAGCGAAGGCGGCTTTACCTTCAGGGTAGCCAGACCGCACACTGTGAGGGGCGGCTGGGACCCACCGTACTTGAGCGTGATGCTTTGGTGGTTGCACTGGAAATCCAGGCCCAAGATCACGCTCGCACATAGGTTCTTCATGATTAATACTTTAAAATTATCATATACAGTTCCGTTAACGCACAATTGTACCGTGCAGTAACCCAGAATGGTCAATGTCTGGGTTTTGTCAGCCATAGAGATGGTACCCTGAGTAGGGACCACCTTTAGGGAGAGTTGTTGTGCCAGTTCTGGGTGGATAAAGCTCTCCGTGCTTCCACTGTCAATTAAGCATTTAACCCGGCACCCGTTTACCTCGATGTCCACCATTGATCTGGATAGCGGGTGCGGCCTGGTCTGGTCCACTGTGACCGATGCCACTGTAGGGCCCTGATCGATACAAGATGGCGTCCACGCTGTCTGCTCACAAGATGGCGGACCCCACGAGGTCGGGCAAGATGGCGTCCAAGATGGCCGCTCCCACGGCGCACACGCGGCGGTGGCGGGTTTTCCGGCGGCGTTCCCTCTGCACACCTTTCCGAAGTGCCCCTTCTTACCGCACTTAAAGCAGGTGGTGCCTTTCGCCGGGCACAGGTTTCTGGTGTGCTTTGGCTGCCCGCAGAAGTAGCAGTTGGGTCCCTGACGCGTCGCGGCTGTCGTAGGGCTTCTGGGGGGAGAGCGGGGCCCAGCCGGTGTCGGGCTGTCGGGCGGGGAAGATGCCTTCCAAGATGGCGGCGCCCTTGGTGCACACGTGGCGGCGTGGACGGCGCGGGCTGAAGAGTAGGCGTCCGAGTTTCTCTGGGCCACATCCAGGGATCGCGCGGTGTCCGCAGCCTGTTTCAGGTCCAACCCCGTTTTTTCCAGCAGTCTTTGCCGGATGTAAGTGGAGCTGAGGCCTGTGATGAAGGCATCGCGAACAAGCTCGTCAGTGTACACCGCGGCTTTTACATCTCGGCACTTGCAGTCTTTGACAAGCATTTTCAGGGTGCTTAGGAACTCCTCCACCGATTCCCCAGGTCGCTGTGCGCGGGTGGCGAGCAGGTGCCTAGCATACACCTCATTCATAGGCTGCTGGTAATGCGCCTTTAAGATGTCGCAGGCGGCCAGGTACATCTCGGCGTCTTGGATGAGGGGGTAAACCCGGTGGCTTACCCAATTCCGCAGAATTCCGAGTCTCATCCTTGCAGCGTCCGTAGCGTCTTTGACGGCTGCGGAATTGTCCAGGAAGAATTCCATACACTCAAACCAGTGTCCGAAGCGTGCTGATGCGTCCGGAGCATGTTGATCCAAATCCAAACGTTCGGGTTTCAGGAGTTGATCCATAGTGTTGAAAAAATAAGTTAATAAAATTGATGTGCCTCAATAATTCCGAGACTCGAAGGTAGCAGAACAAAACAAGGCTTTTATTAACTTAGAACGAAACACGTAAGCGAGAGAGATGTCGTCCTTCTGGAGATTGGGGCTAGACTGAAGCTAGCTTACAAACGGGGCCAGGTATGGGCGGAGCCCTACACACAGCACATTCCAGTATACAATACAGTACATTCCAGTACACAATACAATGAGGTCTGGGGGAAGGGAAATGACACTGAAACCGATCTCAGTCACAGGCAGTGATGAATGGAAATATTTCATCACACACCTTACACATGTTGGTTTGTCAAAGTGTAATTATGGCTAATTTCCTTTCGAAGCATAGCTGTAACTGACAAAGGTAATAGAGATTTATTATAGGTTACTTACACATTTTTTCCTTCAGTCAGAGTTGAACCTTCCACTGTACAAGCAGTTATGGAGCTGTAGAGACAACCCATTGAGTACTAGATCAACGGTGGTTGAGGGAGAGAAGAAGAAGAAAATGATAACTGTTTTCTTTTTAACATCTGCTTATACTGTCATGTGAAAAAAGGCAGTCAAAGCGATAAATCATACAGGACAATTTGGAAATTCTGACATAGCATAAACATAGTTGAAAATTATTAACCACAGTGGAATAAAAATAACAGCCAATTATTGAAATCTGGGGAAAGAATGATCAGATTAATCTTAATCACGTATGCTGGAATGATACTGATTAGTTGGTCGATGTACTGCACTGGTAGTCATTCTTGAAGCAGACCTTGCTCCAGAATGGTGGACTAAAATCAGTGTGATGGAAGTAAATCAGATTTTTTTTTAAATAATTTCGAATACTTTAGTAAAAAGGTGTACACACACACACAATGTGGAGTGTCTGTCCACCAGTTGCAACAATGCTCCCATGAGCATATTTAAATTATTTAAAGAGCCCACTCTGTGGCATTTGATAGGGTCGGGCTTCCACTCCACCAACACAGGTGCACCTAGGAGCATTGGCCATTCTCAACCCCAACTGAGTTTTAGTCCTATAGTATTATCATTGGATTCACAGAGGGTCCATTGCACATGTTGCTTTAAAGCTTGCCAGCAAAATCCCAAATACATCCACTTTGGAGAATCAAATGCAGGGGGTGGGTCAGGATAGAGCACTGGATGAAGCACCAAGTACCAGTGAGGGAGAGCAATTGAAGGTGACAGAGGATGAGCAACAACCAGAGGAAGTGGGGATTAGGCCCCGATGGGCAGCTATGGTCTGACTTATGGATTCATATCATTTAGGGACTGTATACTGATGTACACTGATTAATCAGCCAAAGCTGTTCATGCAGCCCTTTGAGAATATTCAGAGCCCTCTGAGCGGAATAGCAGAGAACATGCAGCAATGCTACTTTGGCATGCTGGAGGGTTTCAGGATTCAGGTTTCACCATAGAGTGAATGGCAACTCCAGTGTGCTCTGTAGCAGAACTCCCAATGACTGAGGTTTCAAGAACTGATGCTATTTTGCTTGCCAACATAATGTCAGCCGTTATTAAGACTTTCAATTCCAACTTAGAAGAGGGTCTCACTTCTGGTGTACAAAGGCTAGGGGATTGGCTCGAGAGGACCTTGATGGCAGACTTCATGCTCTTTAGTGATGGCCAAGGGTCTCGTCCCTGGTCATCCACAAAGACAACCAGTAGCTTGTAAATGGCAGGAAGAGAGATGGATGAGGACTTGACCTCTCATGTTAATGACCCATCCAACCTTCCTGGCAGTACCTCAGTAGACTGCAGAAGCAGTAGGTAGAGGAGAGGAGCAACCGGCTAGTGCAGATGCCAAGGTGCTAGCAATAGTGGCAGCGCCTTCCAGGACCCAGCAGAAACAAGAGATTCACCATAGGCAAGTTACTAGGACCAAACTGAGGAGCAGCAGTAAGCCATAACACCTAGAAGCACAAGATTAGGAAGTAGATGACTCAAACCCTATACTATCATTGAGGACAAGCACTGGGGAAGCAAACATTGATGCAGGGACATAAACTGTTTGCACCTTCTTTGCGATGTTCATTTATGATTTGTTGGCAAAAGTGAATGTTGGTGTTGGGGGCTAAAATATATGGATGTAATGAAGGCAGGCAAATTTTGCCCAGCTTGTGGGTATGGTACAAGTGTAGCACAGAAAAGACCATTGGATTGTTTGTGGAGGAGCTGCAGGGCTGCTCTTACGGAAAGACATGTCCTAGTAGATCTATCTGAGTTGTATCACTTAGTTCCTGGGACACCTACAGGTGGGTGCTTTTTGCTTGAAGTGCTAGCACATCTGCCTTTCTTCACCCCACAAGTAATTTACTTCCTCCTCCATATTCAGCAGAGCCATTTGCAGACCGAAATGCATGCCCACACTGAGCACTATGCCAGTAACTGCGAGTGGCAAATGATGGCAGCAAGAAGGTTGCTGTTGGGGGTGTGCACTAATGGAATGCTGAGTGAACTGCAGAAAAAGAGCAGCAATCAGCAGAAAAAAAAAATAAGGGCACTAGCTCTGATTGAAAAGATAAGTTTCCCAAGTCAAAAACAACAGTATAAATACAACTCTCACAAATATGGCAACCTAGTTTAAAGTGATGGCGATCTAGAGTGAATAGCTGGCAGGCCTCCAAATGCCAATTTTACATGAGCGCTCAGTGAATCGGGAACTGCACTGCAGAAGAGTACAGGAAATTCGTCATGGGACTATATATAATTTAAATAATTTTGCAGGGTGTAATAATGCCAGTGCAGAAGCTTTAACCTCCTATGGAGTGGTGAATTCAGCACTGAGTGCACGGAGGCCTACTTGGCTGATTATTTGGGCCTTGCACTCTGCTGGTGAGGAGCATCTCCCATAGCGCGACACCAGGGAATCGGCCCTTGTAACTTTCCAAATTCACACATTATACATGGATGTAGTTACAACATATCTATGGAAGAAAAAAGTATTCTTCTGGAACTGGCACAAGTTCTTCTCTTCTTCTTAGGCAGTCCCTTGGAACCGAGGATGACTTGCATCCACACTAAAAAGGAGTTCTCAGGTGACTGATGAGTCCAATGCGGGACCTACAGTCTCTGTCACAGGTGGGGCAGACGGTAGTTGAAGGGGCGGGTGGGTGTGGTGCTTGGGTTGACGTGCGCCCCTTCCGTTATTTGTGCTTGGCTTCCGCTTGCTCCCAGCAAAGAGACTCGAGGTGTTCGGCACCTTCCTGGATACTTCTCCTCCACTTTGTGCGGTCTTGGGCCAGGTGTCGGTGGGGATGTTGCACTTTTTCAAGGAGGCTTTGAGGGTGTCCTTGAAACGTTTCCTCTGCCCACCTGGGGCTCTCTTGCCGTGTCGGAACTCCGAGCAGAGCACTTGTTTTGATAGTCTCGTATCGGGCATGCGGACGATGTGTCCCGTCCATCAGAGCTGATCGAGCGTGGTCAAAGCTTCGATGCTGGAGATGTTAGCCTGAGCAAGAACACTGACGTTGGTGCGCCTATCCTGCCAATGTTAAGAACAAGTTAAGACACTCTTGACAGGCAAATATTGTCAGTAGAACCCAAAAGAATTTAAAATAGGCAATACATATATCTGAATATTCGAGAAATAAGTGCACGAGCTCTGATGGAACCATTCTACATATGAAATAAAAATGAAGAAGAACTGGCACGCCGTAAAGACTGGAGACAGAAATTAGGAAAATAAATGTCTTTACAGGTAACTCGCATAATATATATGATTAATAATAGTTATTTCCATTTCAGTCTGGCTTGAAACGACAAGGTGAGTAGCAAGAATAGAAAAATCTCTGCAATATTGGTAATGTGACAGTTATTTACAATATGTGTAGAAGTGATAACAAAATGTTACATGTCAAAGTCCATGATAGGCTAGCAAAATCTCAATATTAAAATTTGAGAAGGCATTTCATATTTGCAGGTTCATAAACGGCTACCAGAAGCCATTTTAGCTCAGAGAGGTGGATGCTGGTCATCATGCCATAATTAGCAATTGGAACAATAGTAGGAATATGGCCAATTTAAATTACTAGTCTGTTAGAATTTACTAAGTATTTTTTTAAAGAACCACTTCATTCTTAGAACTGTGCTAGATTCAAAGACAGCTAATTATAATTAGCCATGAATTGCTGCCAGAGAGCACGACCATGCTATTGGTTAACATGGAAATTATATTGTCATGTTTATAACATTGTTTATTCCAAGAACATTTTGCAACTCATCAATGTGAATAATTTGAAATGATTCCTCACAAATGCATTTGAACAAAAATAAATAACACCAGATTAACCAATTACATTGGAAGATGAAATTCACCAAACAGGCAGTAGGGAAGGCAGGGATGGACTGGATCCCCAGAGAGGGCGAGGGATTCTTCAGGATTTGTGAAAAGGAGCCGTTGATAATACAACGCTATGGAACCATTCACTGGGACACTCGGGAAATACGGCCAGTCCACCCCTGCATTGAAGCATTTGGTTCGCAATCAATGAAGCAAAAATGCTGTTGACAGAAAGCTTTTACTAGGTATTGACATTTAAAATAATTATTTATTACTTGATCTATGGCTAGATTGTTTAGTCTAAGTATTGCAGGCCAGGACAAAGTCACAATTTGAAAGCCATGAGGCAGGAAGAAATACAACCTCATTAAAAAGGGATGAGTAAAGCAATGTCAACAACAACTTGTATTTATATAGTACCCTTAATGTAGTAAAACATCCCAAGGCACTTCACAGGAGTGTTATCAAACAAAATTTGACACTGAGCCACATAAGGAGATATTAGGGCAAGTGACCAAAAGCTTGGTCAAAGAGATAGGTTTTAAGGAGCGTCTTAAAAGAGGAAAGAGAGGGAGCGGGGCGGAGAGGTTCAGGGAGGGAATTCCAGAGCTTAGGGCCTAGGCAACAGAAGGCACGGCTGCCAATGGTGGAGTGATTAAAATCAGGGATGCTCAAGAGGTCAGAATTGGAGGTGCAGATATCTCGGAGGGTTGTAGAGCTGGAGGAGATTAGAGAGATAGGGAGGAACAAGGCCACGGAGGTATTTGAAAACAAGGGTGAGAATTTTAAAATCGTGATGTTGCTTAACCGGGAGCCAGTGCAAGTTAGCAAGCACAGGGGTGATGGGTGAGCGGGACTTGGTGCGAGTTAGGGCACAGGCAGCAGAGCTTGAGGTAATCCAAAATTTACGGAGGGTAGAAAATCTGAGGCCGGCCAGGAGTGCGTTGGAACAGTCATGTCTGGAGGTAACAAAGGCATGAATGAGGGTTTCAGCAGCAGATGAGCTGAGGCAGGGTTGGAGTTGGGCGATGTTACGGAGGTGGAAATAGGAGATCTTAGTGATGGCGTGGATATGTGGTCGGAAGCTTATTTCAGTGTCAAATATGACACCAAGGTTGTGAACAGTCTGGTTCAGCCTCAGAGAGTTGCCAGGGAGAGGGATGGAGTCGATGGCCAGGGAACGGAGTTTGTGGCAGGGACCAAAGAAATGGCTTCGGTCTTCCCAATATTTAGTTGGAAGACATTTCTGCCAATCCCGTACTGGATGTCGGACAAGCAGTTATGACAATTCAGAGATAGTGGAGGGGTCGAGAGAGGTGGTGGTGAGGTAGAGCTGGGTGCTGTCAGTGTACACGTGGAAACTGACGCTGTGTTTTCAGATGATGTCACCGAGGGGCAGCATGTAGACGAGAAATAGGAGGGGACCTACCTTTAACATATACCTTAACGTAAAATTCTGAGGTGTTTTGATAGAGTAACTGGGGAGAAACTGTTTCCGCTGGCAGGAGGGTCGGTAACCAGAGGGCACAGATTTAAGATAATTGGCAAAAATTCCAGAGGGGAAATTAGGAGAATTATTTTTATGCAGTGAGATGTTATGATCTGGAATGGACTACCTGAAAAGGTGGTGGAAGTAGATTCAATAGTAACTTTCAAAAGAGAATTGGATAAATACTTGAAAAGGAGAAATTTGCAGGGCTATGAGCAAAGAGCAGGGGAGTGGGGCTAATTTAAGTTTTACAGAGTCAGCAGAGACACGAAGGGCCAAATGACCTTCTTCTGTGCTGTACGATTCTATGATTCTATATTCAACATATAAAATTCTGAATATTGCAGTGCACAATTAGATAATATGTTATTTTAATAAACAACTGATCATTCTTTAATTTGCAGTACTCATGGAGTTTCCTTGTTACAAAGAAGCTGCTCCAGTTCTTAACTTTCATTATGAATATATAATCTTTCAGAAGCTCTCATTTTAAATCTGCAATGTGCTGCCCCGATAGACAGCAAAAAAACACATGTTTTTTCAACTAAGCTGCTTTGCCACAGGATGTGAAATGGTTGTTTATGGAGTGAAGACCATATAGGAATTAGCAGTTATCTGATCTAAGTGGCAAATGCAGCACTTCCTGTGAACTCGATATTGATCAGGGTTATGAGTGTTGCTACTAGTTTGTATCACACTGCTAATGGGCTAAATGAAACTGGAGGTTAAAACCCATGGTAAGCTATGAAGAAGTTTGAAATACAAAGCAAACAGGAAGTGGTAAGTGTCAACTAATACAAGTCTGAAATGACTTTACTTTCAAACTCAAAAATCACTGCACTTGATTGGCAAATTAAAAATGTATCCAAGTTATACTTTTAACAATTAGATTTAAATTTACCTAAACTTAATTCTTCTATAAATAAAGCAGAATAAATGCTAAGTTCTAAGTTAACGTACAGCTAAAGTAGAAATCAACAACATTCCTCATGTGAATGTCACAGATTGGCCAGAATATTAAAAGCAAACAATCCATGAGGAATCTAAGCTTGTGTATAAAAGGGTCGTATTTGTCAGCGGACATTTGCATAGAGGATACTGCCAGAAACTGAATCCTGTCTTTCAAAGGTTCAAAAATAACTTGTTGGCCTCAAGACTTATTTACAAAGATAAGGGCAGGTGAGGGAGACCACTCACCTATCTAGCCTGACCAACCATAAAAATCTACGATTTCCCCATCACAGCATCCAATTGCCCCTTGAATGGTTCCAGGTTTTTTTTTGCCTCCCCTATCCTACGCAGAACACTATTCCAGATATTAATTATTCTTTGTATGAAGAATTGGTTCCTGACATCAGTCTTGAACCTGCTTTTTACCAGTCTGTACCACCAGCGCTCTGTATTCCCCTTTTCTATTCCACAGAGTATGCTATATACCTCAATAAAGCCCCCTCTCATTCATCTTCTCTCACGGCTGAGGAATCCAAGTTTTTCCAACCTCTCCTCCAAACTCAATCCTGACACTAGAAATCAGCTTCATGGCCATCCTCTGCACTGCTTCTCATGCTTTAGTGACCAGAAGTTGTAATACATGTGGGTAGAACAAATGAAGGACAGAGACATGATGAGTTGCTAGTCCATGTGCTTGTTTACTAGGTCAGAGCGAACTGAGCATGCTCATCCTAAACCATGTGACAAACCATGTGATAATACATTACACTGCTTTCCCTTTAAAAAAAATGTACATATTCCCCTCTCAAATACAACAAAACTATGGTCCCACCTTTCCCAGCATTACATGTACCACAACAAAAATTCCTGGCTTTTTTACTTTTAAATCAACTACAAATGCTACAAATGAACTACAAATCCAGTTTAACAACAGGTTTGTGGAGCCTTCCTGATCTCCTTACAAAAGGTTTTGGTGTTGAACCAATTTTCGGGCTATTTTGTTTTGGTTCTGAACTCAAAGAAGTAGGTACCACCACTCTGTTTCCCCACTTGATACAACCTTGCTCACAAGACAATTCAGTACGACGGTTATGGAATGGCTTCAATTCTGTGTCCATACACTGATCAGTCCATCCATTCAAGGTGTTTTCATGCACTCTTTTCAGTACTGAGTCCTTTTGAGTCTCATCTGCAATCTCAGTTGCATTCACAGGAAAGTCTTTGTCAACTGTACCTTAGTGTGAAAATCTCACCTTCACGCCCAACACACCATGTGGCAACCTGGACAAGGCATTTGCGATTGCGTTTTGCTTTGAAGTGCGATATTCAATCGTGTAGTTATATTGTGACAACAACACAGCCCAACGTTGCATTCTTGATGTGGCCATTGCAGGGATAGCAGATTTGGGTCCCAATATTGCTAGGAGCAGTTTGTGATCAGTTATCAGGGTAAACTTTCTGATCAGAAACTGTTGGAATTTCTTGATTCCAAACACTATGACGAGTGCTTCCTTTTCAATTTGCACATAGTTTCTTTCGCTCTTTGTGAGGGTTCATGGTGCAAACACGATTGGTTTCTCTTGGCTGTCATCCATTACATAGCTTATGACAGCTCCCACATCAGAGCTAGAAGCATCACACGTTAACTTAAGTTCACGCTGTGATGAAATATGCCATTCATCAGACTCTGTAGTTAACTGTATATATTGTATTGCCTGCTCCAGTGTTTGTACCTTGTATTGTGTATAGGGCACCGCCCCCTTTGTGTGTTGGCTCCACCCATACCTGGCCCTACTTAAGACAAGTCCAGGCTTGTCTTGCAGTAGAACAGCAGCACGCTAGGTGAAGCTAGGTGCAGACACCGGCATCTTTTCTTTGCTAATAAAAGCCTTGTTTTATTCTGCTAACTTCGAGTCTTGAAGTTATTGAGGCGCATCACACGCTCTGTGTCGTAGTGCACAAGTAGAGCATCGCTAGAGAGACTTCTCTTAGAAGCGTTGTGAGCTTCCTGTTACGCTTTCGTCCACTTCCACTGGACATCCTTCGAGGAGCTCGTGCAATGGAGCTAACATGCTCGCTAACTCAGGTAAGAATCGTGCGTAGTACTGAACCATTCCAAGGAAAGGTCTTAACTCACACATGTTCCGTAGCTTTGGAGCATTGATGACAGCATCAACCTTTTCCTTAACTGGTTGCAAGCCATTTGCATCAACCTTCAGACCAAGGTACACAACCTCGGGCTGCACATTTGCTCCTTTTCAATTTGATATTGTAGGCATTCAACCTTTGAAGCACTATATTTAACACTTCTAAATTTTCTTCCTTGCTGCTTGTTGTGATCAGCACATCGTCTTGATTGCATAAGCAATTTGGAACTCCTCGCAAAATCATATCCATCATAGCCTGGAAGATTTTGGGGGAGGACTTTACACCATACGACAGCTTGGTGTATGAGTACAGTCCCTTGTGTGTGCCGATAGTGAGATACTGTTGACTCTCTTTGTCAACATTCAGCTGAGCGTAAGCGTGCAACAGGTCAAGCTTGGAGAAAACCTTTGACCCAGAGAGTGCTACATACAAATCTTGTGATGTAGGTAACGGGTACTGCTCATCGTCAACTGCTTGGTTGATAGTATCCTTGAAGTCACCGCACAGGTTTTGTCTACTTTGGGCACTACCACAATCAGGGTAACCCATTCACTTTTGTCAGTTTTTACTAGCACTCCATTTTCTCTGAGCTTCACTAGCTCCTCCTCCACCTGACTTTTCAATGCATAGGGGACCGGCCTTGCCTTACAATAGACAGGCTTCACGTTGGACTTGATGCGGATATGTACGTCATATCCAGTGATGCCCTCATAACTGTCTGAGAACATGCTTTTATACTTGTTCAGCATTCTGTCGAGTCGCTTCTTAGAAACATCTACACTGAATATATTTTTCCAGTCTAGTTTTAACTTTCTCAACCAGTCTTTGCCCATGTGGGTTGGCCTGTTGTTGTAGCTCGCTACAATAATAGACAGCTTTACTGACTGGCCATTGTGCTGAACTGTACATTCCATTTGTCCACATGTCTCTAGGATTTCTCCGGAGTAGGTTTTTAACTCTACGGTACTCTTTGTAAGTGGTACTTGATTAAACTTACTGTCATGTATGTCCTTACTCATGATAGAGCAGTCTGCCGCTGTGTCGATACACATATTAATATATTGGTCATTGATCAAAAGTTTTGCATGGAAGTCTTTCTCACAACTGTCGCTAGTGGCATAGATACTGTAGATGCCTAGTTTTTCAACATCAGGTGTGTTCACTTCAATATTGTGAATTCCTCCCTTTTGTTGTTGCTGCTTTGCAATGTCACTAGAATGGTTCTTACTTCCTGCTTTAGATCTAGCTCTGCAAGCTGTTGAAATATGGCCTTGCTTCTGGCAGTGAAAACACTTCGCATTTCTGTATTGGCAGGACTGTGGTGAGTGATTTCCATTGCAGCAATAACAATTCACTGAACTGCTCTCACCGACATGCTTTTGACTCGGTCTCACAGCTTTAGGTTTTGCGGTGGTTTTGTGACTGTCGACCTCAGCTGCACTAGTCATTTCAGTTGAACGGAGCTCTCTAGCATTCTTAGACACCATTTCCATAGATAGGGCAATTGTGCATGCTATGTCAAATGTTAGGTTCGGAGTGTTCAGTAACTTGGACTGTGTGCGCTCATCCACTGGTCCACACACAAACTTATCTCGCAACACATGATCCAAAAATGTGCCGCAGTTACAATGCAAAGACAGGTTCTTAAGAGCTACAATGTACCCACTGTTTTTGGTTTCTGGTACCAAACTCAAAGCTCTCTGCTATTTCTAATGGCTTTGGGTCAAAATGGTCCTCGAGTTTCTCGACAATGTCTTCAAACGACGCATCCTTAGCTTTCCCTGGCGCGAGTAGGTTTGTCAACGTTCTGTAGACATCTGGCCCGATCTCCGTTAGAAAAATTGCTTTTTTCCGTTCACAAATTACTATATTTTGAGCTTGAATATTCTCATCTGCACCTTCGGTCTCAATAATGTTAATGGCCTTAAAAAACATCTCCATTAGCTCAATGTAAGAACTGAATGGTTCACGAGCTCGGTCATACACGCTGAGGCTCCCGATGAATCCCGTAGGCGCGGCCATGATTGTCCTGATCCGGTTGAACAGTGACTCAACACGTTACCTGTGTACTTGTGAGAATCAACGGCGCTGTTGCTGTGTATACATACACGCGAAGGTGAAGCACAGACTATTCTGCATCTGCATTAACAGTAAAACATCGCAAAAAATTCAGTTTAGGTGTCACAAATTCACCTTAAACTTTTCCACTCGAAGGTTGAACACTGTGTCCTTCCATGATCCCTAAAAATGGCTTTGGGATCCCATCCACGTCGCCAAAAATGTAATATATGCGGGTAGAACAAATGAAGGACAGAGACAGGATGAGTTGCTAGTCAAGGTGTTTGTTTACGAGGCCAGAGCAAACTGAGCATGCTCATCCTAAACCATGTGACAAACCATGTGATAGTATATTACAGAAGTGAATACAATACAGAAGTGAATACAATTCTCAAAGTGTGACGCAACCAGAGCCTTATGCAGCTTCAGCATGACAGCCTCAGATTTATACTTTGCTGAATTTGTAATGTTTCAGCATACTTTTTGCTTTGTTGATTGCAGCTATGCAATGAATTTGGGGGAGTGCTGGGGAGTAGTTTGGCCTGGTGGACAAAGGGAAAGGGTGAAAGTAGCAGAGGCAACTGAACAGATGGGGCTGGATTCTCCTCCGCAATGCCATCTGAACTGGGGTGTGTATCAGCAGAGGCTGAGGGAGAATTCTGGCGGCAAAGCCTACCGCTGCCTGACAACTCTGACCTGTATTTCCTTCCTCCCACCCCAGCTGCAGCAAGTGCTGGATGCTCCTTTCCCAAAACCATGTACAAATGGTGGTGGGTGCATGGGCCTGGGTCCATGGCTGATTTTACTGGTATCTGCCTCAGTTGCCATCTTCTAGGATGGCCAACTGGAAGGTGCAGTAGGTCCCATGAAGCAGCTGTATTAGCCCTTAGGTCCTCTAACTAAGGGAAGAGGGCCTTGTAGCAGCTATATAAGGGGAACAATAGGGATAGGAGTCTGGTTTTGCTGGTGACATGGGCATTGAAGGTAGTGATGAGGGAATGGCTGAGCAAATCAACAACTGCAGATGTATCATGGTAAATAAAGGGCCAGACGAGAGGCACTACCTTCAATGCCCATGTCACCAGCTCCTTGGAGCAGAGAAGGCTAAGAGGAGATTTGATAGAGGTGTTTAAAATTCTGAAGGGTTTAGATAGAGTAAATAAAGAGAAACTGTTTCCAATGTCTGAAGGGTCAATAACGATAGATTCAAGGCGATTGGCAAAAGAACCAGAGGCGACATGAGGAAAAACCTTTTTTCCGCAACGAGTGGTTCGGATTTGGAATGCACTGCCTGATAGGGTGGTGGATACAGATTCAATAGTAGCCTTCAAAAGGGAACTGGATAAATATTTGAAGGAGAAAAAAATTGCAGGGATATGGGGAAAGAGCGGGGGAGTGGGACTAACTCGATTGCTCTACGAAAGAGCCGGTGCAGACTCAATGGGCCGAATGGCCTCCTTCTGTGCTGTACTATTCCATGATTTTATGATTCTATGAACTGGGAGTTTGAAAGTATGGTTGTAAGCCACTTGGAACAGAAGTTTTTAAAGGGAAAGACACAGGAGGAAGTGGGGTTGAAACAGGGTGGAGTGATATAGGTGGTGGAAGTAGTTGGAGATGGCCTTGTCAGTGATCAAGACCATTGAAGTAGAGAGGACATAGGAGAGGGTGAGGTTGAGGCAATGGCAGGGAATATGGGTAGCAGAGTTTATATGGAGGGAGAGGCTTAGGGAGGAAAAGGCAATGAATTCAGAGGAGATAGGGCAAGAAGAGCTGAGATGGAGATTGAAGTCACCAAAGATGAAGAGTTGCTCAGTGCTGAGGCTCAGGGAGGAAAGGAGGGAGGATATATTGTGGAGGAACTCAGAGTGGGGCTTACGGGGTGATAGGTACCTTCCAAGGCTAAGGGTGATTTGGATAAGCACAAAACAGGTTGAAAGCATCTTAAGTCAAAGCTGAAAGCGAGCGTGTGGTAGGTAGGGAGATATTTGCGTGCACCTTCTAATTGAGGATATTGGAGCACTAAATACCCACAATTTCAATCATCACTTTATAACAGTGATTATAAATCATCATTATTAGTTATTATCACTCAGAAACTTGAAAGGATAAAAGTTAATTTCTCTCTAGTTAAACCAATTATTGATTTGGCTTTACTTGTGTTGGTGGTAAATTTTCATACGAAATATAGAAAATACCATATTAGCAGTAGGGTAGTAAATATGCATGTGTGGCGGAGCCACCAAAGGACTCAGATCGTTTGTATATACAGGTAGACTACCCTTTATCCGAACTTCCGAAAACCGAAACCCTCTAAAAACCGAAGGTTTTTTCGTTCAGCGTAAGTCGTGCGCATGACTTACGCTGAACGAAAAAACCTTCGTTTTTTAGAGGGTTTCGGTTTCGGAAGTTCGGATAAAGGGTAAGTCGTGCGCGCGGACCCCCGCCGACCCCGACCCCCGCCGACCCCGACCCCCACCGACTTACGCTGAGCGTCAGCGTAAGTCGTGCGCACGACCCCCCGCCGACCCCGACACCCCCGTGGACCCCGCCGGCCCCGACACCCCGCCGACCCCCCCCCTGCGGACACCCGCCGACCCCGACCCCCACGACTTACGCTGAGCGTCAGCGTAAGTCGTGCGCACGACCCCCTGCCCCCCCCCGCCGGCCCCGACCCCCCTGCTGACCCCCCCACGGACCCCCGCCGGCCCTGACCCCCGCCGACCCCCCCCGCGGACCCCGCCGGCCCCGACCCCCGCCGACCCCCCGCCGACCCACCTTCCGAAATCCGAAATTCTCCGAAAACCGAAACACGGCTGGTCCCGAGGTTTTCGGATAAAGGATAGTCTACCTGTAATTCCTTTAATAACATGTTAGCTACAGCCTGAGTCTGTATCTTTATTTATGCTGTTTAACTGTACAGAGCGTGGTTACTTTAACAGCGCGACTAAAACGTGATGACGTCACGCCGTTCATCACGTCACGCCGTTCATCACGTGATTCCCCACTGGCGGGAAAATGTGATGATGTCATGACGTCAGCCACGGGACTGCAGGGGCAGTCCTCGTGGAGCCTCCAAAGAGAGCAGACCTACATTCGATGTTATCCTGCAGTTTCTTGTTAAAACCTGTTTGTTTCATTAAAGTTCATTTTGTTTGATCGCCTGAGTAGAACTCAGTCTTTTAGTTAGGAACTCACGTTCCTACATTGGTGACCCCGACTTTCGCGAACGGTTTTCGCGGAAGATCTTCAGCATGGAAACGAACGCCGTGACTCTGAAACTGCCACAGTTCTGGGAGCAACAATCAGCCGCGTGGTTTATCCAGGCTGAAGCCCAGTTCGCCATCAGGAACATCATCGCGGATCAGACCCGTTATTACTACGTGGTCTCCGCCCTCGATAGTGCCACTGCCTCGTGGATCGTCAGCCTCCTCGGTAGTCCTCCTACTGACCGCAAGTATGATACGTTAAAGGCGTGGTTGCTACAAGTTTTCGGGCTCTCGAAGTCAGAATGCACTCGCCGGCTCCTCGCTATGCCCGGCCTCGGGGACTCCAAACCATCCGAGCTCATGAGCCAAATGCTCACGCTCTTAGGTGCCGAACCGGAATGCTTCCTCTTCCGGGAGCTATTCCTCTGCCAACTGCCAGAGCAGGTGCAGGCTGCCCTAGCCAGGTCCAGGCTGCCCTAGCCAGGTCTGAGGTCACAGACTGCGCCGAGCTTGCTGCCGAAGCAGATAAGATTTTCACAGTAACCCAGCAGTGCTGCGCTGCCACGAGACGCCCATCCCCCACAGACGCGGCTCCAGCTCCTCTTGCAGCGGGCTGGTGCTCCTACCACGCCCATTTTGGCGTGAAAGCACAACGCTACCGCTCTCTGTTGTGTATGTAACCGTTTACCTTTAAGGGAACTATAGAATGTAACCGTTCGCCTTTAAGAGCACTACTTTAGGGTGGCACTATCTATTGGCTCATGTATACTGTAATACCGATAGTGACCACACCAGTATATAAGGGTTGTGATACGTTAACTAGGGCAGAAATCGCCCAGACCTCTGAATAGTAAAGACCTGTTTTGTTTGTACTTCTAAAGTCTCTGAAGTTATTTACTGCACAACCTACAGACTTTACAGTGGCGACGAGTCCGATCGTACCCTGCGGCAAGACTAACCAGTAGCAGAGAGCTTCAAAAAGAAAACACGAGGCTCCGTCTACTAAAAGTATAGTACTTACTGGAAGCTGGAAGATTAACAGCAAAGCTGCGGCAGCAACAGGCACAGATTACCCTGCTACCACATCTTGAGCGAGCCAATCAGCCTAGAACAAGGCGGCCGAAGAGACTGTGAGTAGTTAAAACAAATAAATTAAAAAAAAAAAAAACGGGGTAGAAGTATTTGGAGGAGAAGGGCAAAGCATTCGGGTCCAACGGCGTCGGGTGACAGCCGGACCGCGGGCAATGTGAGAAGCCGTGCAGCAACCGCTGCCACGAAGCGCTGAGCCTGCGAGTAGGCGCGGGAGTGTCAGAGCCGAGAGCCGCGCGAGCGGGGGAGCCAGAGCCGAGCGGGAGGCGTTGCAAGCCAGCGATCGCATCTCCAGATAAGGGCCGAGAGCCGCGAGAGCGATCGGATCTACAGATAAGGGCCGGCAGCCGCTTCGCGATCCAGCGATCGCATTATAGATAAGGGCCGCACTCGGGCTGACAGACGGCGTCGGGGGACCGGGTGAAGACCGCCAAGCGCGGGAAAACCGCCATCGAAGTGGGCGGGGAGAGCGAGAAGCGCGGGAAAGCCGCCATTTTTCGCGGGGAAACCGCTGAAGAAGAAGGAAGAAGCGGGAAACCGCCATCTTGGAAATTATTAAGAATTTCAGGAAAGTAATAAGATTTTTCAGAAAGGCTGGTGTGTTCTCAAGAAGAGAGGGAAAATAAGTATAAGTACAGCAATACTTGTGGTGTTCTCAAAAAGAGAGAAGAAAATTAATAATAAGTAAAGTAATACTTGTACTGTACTCGAAAAGAGAAGATGCCTAAGCGAGGAAATATTAATGATTTTAATGCTGAAATAGAAGACAGGGCCACGTATGGGGAACGCATAGGAATATATTGCGTAGCCATATACGACAAGGCAATAACTTTGTTAAATTCGATGGGAGCAAAAACATACGGGCTTTTGAAACATCTAATAGCACCAGTTAAACCAGTGGACCAAATGACTGCAAGCATTTCCAAATGCTACCGTTGTGGAAAGACAACGCACGACCAGAATCAGTGCTGGTTTAAGAATCAAGAGTGCAGGAAATGTGGCAAACTGGGTCACATCGCGAAGGTATGCAGGTCCAGAAAGAAGACCAACAAACAAAGGAAGCCACCACCACAAGAAAAGTACAAGGTGCATCAGGTGGCTGAAAAGAGTTCAGACGAACAAAATTCAGACTCAGACCCAAACAGCCAGGAGTTGGATAGTCTGAGAATCCACAATGTGGGTAAAGTAACTGATCTACAGACGATCTGGGTCACACTAAAAATAGCTGGAGTCCAAGTACGAATGGAGCTGGACACGGGATCAGCTGTATCAGTCATCAACCAAAAGGACTACCACCGACTATTCTCTCACATACCCTTAAGAAATACCAAGTTCGTATTACAGACATACACGGGGCATCGCGTATACCCCATGGGGAAAATAAGAGTCAAGGTGAGAGATAGGGGTAAAGTACACCCAAGAATGAATTTGTACGTACTACCTGAGGGAGGACCACCACTTCTAGGACGGGAGTGGATCAAGAAAATAGACATGGAATGGCACTACCGACAAGCAATGACGAGTGAGGACTCGGTGCAGACAAGCAGCTCAGACTCTGAGCCGGAAGACGATAAGTCCAGCTTATGTATGAAAAACAAGGTTAACATTAACTCACAGACTAAGGTTGGAAAATCGATGGCGTGCATAAAGACAGAGAATTCTGAGTCTGTTCAAGCTACAGACATATGCATTACGGAGGAACACCGGGCTCGAACTCAACGCTATTTCAAAGTACAACAACAATTAGAACAATTAAGTTACCGCCTCGTACAAGAGATGAAAACAATGAAAAAGTTCTATGACACCGAATGGGAGAGTCTGGAAAGACAACAGAACCTACTGGCTCAAGCAGAGAGCGACCATAGAGCCATCGTGACCAATTACCGATCACATCTCCCTGATGATGTTCAGGGGTTAGAATATTTGCATGATCTAGAGATACAGCAGAAGGGCAAATCACGCTGCACTGAGGATTTTGTTCTGCAATTAGAGACGGAGCTAGTGCAGGCAAAGTTAAGAGAAGTTGAATCACAGGGTGCTCTTAAGGAGATGCAGAAACAAATCTTGGACATGGAAAAGAGAAACGCTTCTTTACCTGATGAGAATAATGTGGCCATGTTACAAGAGGAGCTTATAGGGGCGAAACTGAAAGAAGCTAAGCAAAGGATGTTGGAACTTGAAACGCAGAACCAAATCAGCGGTAATCAGCTATGTCAAGCAGAGAAGGAGTGCAAGGGTCTACATGAGAAGGTGCAATATCTCTCAGCCCAAAATAAGGGACTACTCACTCAGTTAAATGAAAGTAAACGGGAAATGGCTGAGATGGACTGCAAGAATAAAGAAGAGTTGATGGCAGTGAGACTTCGAGAGGCAGATAGCATAGCAGCCTTGGCTGAACTCCAACAGGAAATTGCGAAAGAAACAAAAGAGGAGGAATCTTCAGGAAGCCAGGATTTTATTCCAGTTCTTCTCTACGACTCCTTACAAGCAGAGTGCGAGAAGTTGAAAAAACAGTATGAACAGGCCCAGACTACAATTCTGGAGGGGGTTAACTCAGCAACCTCCGAAAAGCTAGTTTCGTTGGAAGTATATGAGCAACTAAAGGTTGAACATGAGCAAGAAGTCCAAAGGCTGCAGGAAATTCTTGAGGAGCTCAGGGCCAAGACAGACTCATCGGTAGAAGTTCCATACATAGATGAGGATGTAGAGGTGAAAGACATGGCAGAACTCATAAAAATATGGAAGGAAGCCCAAGACAAATATGAGGCGGCAATTACCGAGGTTGACCGACTTGAAGAACAGTTTCAACTGGGAATGGGCCCTGAACATGAGCTAGAGAGCATCGAGGCGCAACTTCTCCAAGCACTGGAAGCCAAAGTACAAGAGGAAGAGAAGATGAAAGCATTGGAGAAAATGATGGATGAAATGGAGGAGTACGCTGAATTACGTCCAGGGGAACAGGAGAATGGGGAAACAGCTACTTCAGTAGAAGGATTAAATAGCCTGATAACGAAATCCCTGAAGGAAGGGAAAGGATTGAACGCACAAATGAGGCCAGGAGGGAAGGAAGGGCAGACATCCGAGGAAGAGCAGGATGAATATGATTGCTTGAAGAAGGGTTTTGACCTGTTGAGTGACACCGAATGTTATGAGGATGTGGTCTGCCCAAATTGTGATGGGAACTCCCAAAGTGCTGAAATCCTGAGGAAGCACTTAAGGTCTAAGGAACATAGAGAGTTGGTGGCGCTACAGATGGCAGCCGGGAAAAGAGCTCGGAGAGTTTCAAAAAGGCAGAAAAGAAAAAGAAGCAGAAAATAATAACTGTTTAAAATATTATTACTTCTACTACCTCAGTCCGAACACTACGAAAGGTGCTAAATTTGTAAAAAAAATCCAGGGACATTATCAAGACAGCCAGTGGGTTGTATAAGTCCGCACTGCTGGTTCAACAGGACGAAAGTACAAGCTGTTAAAAAAAAAAAAAAAAAAGGCTATGGAGGATGCTGTCTGGAACGAATTAATACCAGAGACTGAATTTATGAACTGTTCCCACAGAGACTGAACCTGTAAACTGATTCCACTGAGAGTATGTTTGTAAACTGTTATATGACGTTGACTCCATTGAGAGTATATCTGTAAATTGTTATATGACGTTGACTCCATCGAGAGTATATCTGCAAACTGTTTATATAAAGTTGAAGATTGTATGTTTAACGGGATTCTGTAAGTAATAAGCTAGGAAGGGAGGAGTGTTGTGTATGTAACCGTTTACCTTTAAGGGAACTATAGAATGTAACCGTTCGCCTTTAAGAGCACTACTTTAGGGTGGCACTATCTATTGGCTCATGTATACTGTAATACCGATAGTGACCACACCAGTATATAAGGGTTGTGATACGTTAACTAGGGCAGAAATCGCCCAGACCTCTGAATAGTAAAGACCTGTTTTGTTTGTACTTCTAAAGTCTCTGAAGTTATTTACTGCACAACCTACAGACTTTACACTCTCCCTGCAGCTTTTCACCCAAAAAAAACCCAAAGCTCCTGCAGCGTTCCTGGCGAAGGAGGACCGAGTCTAATGGGCGCTCCGCGGCTGCGATGGCCATCGGATCTTCGGGGAAACTTCTTTACATCACCGATTCCCTATCGGGTCGACGTTTCCTTTGTGACACCGGGGCGCAGTGTAGCATCCTACCTGCGTCGAATTTCGATATGCAAGCTGGGGACCACGGCTTTTCCCTCGTGGCGGCTAATGGCACAGCCATTCGAACTTTCCGAAAGCGGCTGGTCCAAGTGTGTTTCGGCGGTCAGCGCTTCCATTGGGAATTCGTCACGGCCACAGTCTCGCAGGCCATCCTAGGGGCAGATTTTCTGCGTGCCAACGGCCTCCTCGTCGATGTCCGGCACCGCCGGTTGATCAACGCGGCCACCTTCCACTCGATTCCATGCCACCACGGTACTGCCGTGTCACGCTCTATCTCCGGATGACTTCACTCGGCTCCACGGAGAGTTCCCGGAGCTCACCAGGCCTACCGAGCTCCCACGTGCCAGCGGAGCTGAAGAACACCAAGTACGTATTTATCTGCCACGACGCTCACCGGGATCCGCTCAAGCCCCCTTACACTGGTCCTTTCCGCGTCATCGAATCAGGAGACAAATCCTTTTCGGTCGACATCGGAGGAAAGCTGGATCACATTTCGGTGGACCGGTTGAAGCCGGCTCACTTGGACCTGGACCGCCCAGTCATCATCGCTCAACCGCCGAAACGTGGCCGACTGCCTGCAGCCGCCGTGCCAGATCAACCACAGCCACCCGCCAGCTCGACCACCGTCCATCAGCTTTCTCTGCAGGGTTACCGAAGTCGCTCAGACAGACTTGTCAGGCCTCCTCGAAGCCTCACTTTTGCTGTTAAAGACAATTCTGGGGGGGCGCATGTGGCGGAGCCACCAAAGGACTCAGATCGTTTGTATATAATTCCTTTAACAACATGTTAGCTACAGCCTGAGTCTGTATCTTTATTTCTGCTGTTTAACTGTACAGAGCGTGGTTACTTTAACAGTGCAGCTAAAACGTGATGATGTCACGCTGTTCATCACGTGATTTCCCACTGGCGGGAAAATGTGATGACGTCATGACGTCAGCCACAGGACTGCCGGAGCAGTCCTCGTGGAGCCTCCAAAGAGAGCAGACCTACATTCGATGTTATCCTGCAGTTTCTTGTTAAAACCTGTTTGTTTCATTAAAGTTTGTTTTGTTTGATCGCCTCAGTAGAACTCAGTCTTTTAGTTAGGAACTCACGTTCCTACACATGCTTAATGCACAATTACCAGACCAAGAGAGGTTCCACAGAGGCCTTACATTTTTGAGCAGTATTTTAGGTTTAAGGCAGGACACTGATGAAGCTTGCTGAAACATCAATGCCCTGTTACAGAGTGGAAGAATGTAAGTTCACCTGTTTCACTGAAAGAGGGATTGCATACTCTCACAAAGACAAAAGTGATATTTTAACCTTCTAATGTTCTTCTAAGTATACCATAATTTTTTGGCAACAATTTACGCCAAATATCAAATGGCAGGAAACTACTATCGCCACTGACATCAACCACTGTACGTAATTTTGCAGCAATTGCATAATTACTTCACTAGCTGAGTTTTGGAGGAAGTGAAATAGCTATGGGGGTAATATTAACCCCCAGAAATGTGTGGGTTTGGGTCAGGTTGGAAGATAAAATGTTAAAAATCTGAAACAGGAACCTTTCAACAAAGCACTCTACCAAGCTTATGAACCACTTACAAATACCTTCCCCCTCACTGCAATGAAGCTCTTCAACAGATTTCCATTAATGAGCACATGTTTATTACTGATCTTCATTTCTAACTGTTCCTTCCTTGCTAGTCTTGCATGAATTCCTCCCCTTGAAAGCTTCATCTATATATATATAAATTGTTCGATCTGTCTGTCCTTCTGTCTGTCTGTCCTTCTGTCTGTCATCACGTGTGCGTCTGTCGGGCTATGCGCTCGAAAGTTACAGGGCGTACCTACGCGTGCGTTACCTCCAAAGAAAGCTTACGCTTCCGAGACGGTTTTAAGCGTATTTACGTTTCGGCCGGGCTAAAATCGCGCCCGCGGTATCCAAAAAACCTTAACATTCCGCTCATTAGCATCTCATTATCTGCTCATTAGCGACAGAGTGACCTCGAGCTCGACCAATCGTACGCCGGGTTGCTGGCGTGTGCCGCCAGGCCAATCGGTACCGGCGTGTGTGGGCGGGCCTTATCGTTCTGAACCGAGGTGAGTAGCCGCCATCTTGCTTCCCTTCTTTTTCCTGCTTTCTGCGTCTTTCTTTTCAAATATACATTTCCAGCAAAATAAAATTGAATTTATTAAATTGTTTTAAAATAAATCACTCATTTGTAAATATTTTATCTAACCTGAAGATTCTTTTTCCTACCTTTCCCCGTTTTTTTCTTAGGCCTGAAAGCCTGGGCCTTTCTTGCCCAGCCAGGCCCGAGCTAGGTAATTGGGCTGCTGCTAAGCTCCTCACGCGCCCCCCCCCCCGGTGTCACGTTACCCGGGGCAACGGCGTCAGCCACGAGGGTCAGGGTGCGCGCGCAGCAGCAGCAGGTGAGACTCTGTTCCGCGCTCGGCTCGGGCAGGGGGCGGGGCTCTTGAGAGTGCGGATCTCGACCTTGGTGAGCGGGAAGGGTTACCCCGGCAACGGGAGTGCGGGGCGGCTGGGGCTTGGAGAGCGGGGCTCTCGGGAGAGCGGGGCGGGGCGGGGCAGGGCGCTGGGGCTTGGAGAGCGGGGCTCTCGGGAGAACGGGGCGGGGTGCGGCGGCTGGGGCTTCGAGAGCGGGGCTCTCGAGAGTGCGGTGCGGTGCGGGGCGGCGCGGCAGGGTTACCCCGGCAACCTGGCGTGGCCGTCTCTCAGCCTCAAGCCCTCCCTTCCTCCCCCGCCCCCCCTCCCTCCCTTCCCCCTCCCTTCCGCCCCCCTGCCCTCTCCCCCCCTCCGCCCCCCTGCCCTCTCCCCCCTCCCTGCCCTCTCCCCCTCCCCCCCTCCCTGCCCCCTCCCCCCCTCCGTGCCCTCTCCCCCCCTCCGCCCTCTCCCCCCCTCCCTGCCCTCTCCCCCCGCCCTCTCTTCCCCCCCGCCCTCTCTTTCTCTTCCCCCCCAATCGCTCTCTCTCTTCCCCCCCAGTCGCGCTCTCTCTCTCTTTTCCAACAACAACATGCCCTCGAAAAAGCCTCGGCACCGCCGGGCACTTCAGCTAGTATAAGATGTAATGGTTTGGTTCAGACACTGTCCTTTCTCTATGATGCCCTGCTTGCCAACACTTGAAGTGGAGGGTGTAAGATTCGCTTTAAGATTTTAGTTGATGCCTTGTCTTACTAAATAATCGGTGCGATATAAGATTAGTAAATTTTCTCTCCTCTACCATACCTTAGATACATCAATCATAGTAAATACGAAAGTCCCACGCGTCCACGGTAACTTATGTCAGGTTAACTCGCTGGATGGAACATTGGATACCGAGGTTGATCTCTAGTGTCCGAAGTCTAAGCTGCCCCCTTACACCAGGATGCTCTCACTTTTTACACTATTTAGTGAACAATCCATGTCACCTGACAGACCCCTGACTTCATTCTTGGTTACACTGCAAAGCTATAGCTGTTATTTGGTCTGTGCTTCACAAGGTCTTGTTCCTTGGTGCCTTTTCTTCAGTAATTTTCTCATTAACCCTAAATTAACTTGCCTACTGTTAATTATGTTATTTCTTATAGTAATGCAATAATAGGTATGAACAACCCACATTATAATCTAATCTATTCCTCGCTCTTGCTTAAGCCTATATTATGATTAATGACAAACAAGCCCTGTTCTTCCTCCTTATCTCATTAAATGTTTCAGTTAGCAGACCACAACAATGTCTTATCAATGTTGCCTTGGCGACCTGTCTGCAGCGAAGTGCCTGTCTTTCTAACTTAAGCTAGCTCCACTTTCCAATAGTGCATATTATATCAGCCACTTTACATCAATGTTTGTTAACCATTATATGTTAATATCTCTAAAATCTACAAAGGGCATCTAATGCGAACCTCATTCTAATTACACTGTAATTACTAGAGGAAAAGATATAGAGCTGAATTTTCCAGGGTGGTAATGGGCACGATCGGTGGTGGGTCAGGTGGGAATGTTGTTTTTTTTTTTTACAGCGGGTCAACTCACTCCCACACGCCTTTGCCACAGGTGCATCTGTCAGCGTGGAGCTGACCTGACCTGCAGCGGCTGGGGACTCAATTGAAATCATTATGAGGTACTTTACAGGCACTTAAGAGCCTTTTTACTCCATACTTTTTCAATTTCCCTGCATGGCCACGGGATTCGGAAACCACGTCTGTCAACCTGAGGCGTAAGTTCCATCGCCATTGCTCCAGCTGATTACTTGACAGCATGGAAAACAAACCAAAATAAAAACATGTTGATGACATTAGTTAACAGATTGATGGAGATTCTGTTCTACTTGAAAAGCTACTGGTAAATGTTAATTCAGAAATTTCTGAAGGGATGTGAGTGCTGAAGGCTCCCATCCTACCTTGGATGGTGAGGGAAATACATTTTTCACTGGCCATTCTTGGCTGTTGCCTTCCAACTGAACAGTAATTGCAGTGAATTGATCTGCACTATATAAAATGACATATAAAATTTAAATACATTTTTGTGTTGTTTCTGGTCAGGTTTTTCTCACAGTATACTGTGATTGTCCATTTACACATTAAATCCAGTCATCAACCGTAACAATTTTATTCTCATCACTCATTCCACTGGTTCAACTGGCTTTCAGTCCCTGAATATGACTAATTTAATTTTTCAGTCTGAGACTTTAGGGTGAATTTCTGCAGAGGTTCTCTCACTTGTCCATTGTTAACTTCAACAGAAGAGCTACAGAAATCCCAGAAGCACATTGTAAGCACCACTTACACTGTTTGTCAGGGATCCTGCAGCTCTTCCGCTGAACTTGCATAAGATTGTAAATCCACCCCTTTACAATTACTTTTAAAATCTGCTTAATTTTATATATTACCTATACACACACATCATTTATTTGTACCAGTTACTGCTACTAAAGTCTATAGATTTGTGACTAAAGCACCAATAACTTCCCAATTAATGTACTTTTTAAATTATGTTCTTGATCGTATTTGCAGATAGTGTCATATTACTTAATAATGATAATATTATTTAAATATTTGTCACTAACTTTTATTATATTGGCCCAGAAATTCGTGTCGGAGGCTTCCCATGGGTGCAAGCCTCTGACCTGCACTTACCTAGCGCGCCGGCCATTGAGCTGTGGGCCCACGTGGGATTCCGATCCTGGGCCTGCTCCAACTGCCGGTGTGCAGTGCTTGCGTATCCCAGGGGCGCAGTTAGTTCGATGCGTCCCCTGGGATCACGTGGGCCATGGAGAGCCAATGGTAGCAGGGAATGCCCATTCATAAAATTGACAGGAAGAGCTGTCAAAACTATAAATACTATAAGCCCCAAAACATCACTAAAACTTCAAATAATTTTTTTTTTTTAAATCACATTTTTAAAATAACTATAAATTACATAAAATAACTTTTAACAATAATTTAAATTTTTGAAAAAATTAATTACGTACATTTTCTAACGGGGCTAAAAATAAACTTACCTTTCTTTAAAGTATTTAAAAATAATTAACTTGTAGAAAAAATGTTTTAATTTTAATTAATTCACCACTTACCTTGTTGAAAGCAGGCCTTGCGCCTGCTTTTTACATGTGTAACTCCTGGAGACTTACCCTCCCGGAGAAACCTGGAAAAAAAATGTAAGTTCCAGGCGCACGCGCTGCCTCTCTGGCACATGCGTTCGACCTCTGACCCCCTTCCTTTAAGGGAATGGAAGTTCCGGTTTCCCGCGTATGCGCAGTGCATGCACGAAACCGGCACTTACGTTGGGCCTATGGGTGAATACCCCATGCGTACTCACCCGTGGAGACCCGAATTTCTGGGCCATAATTGTACAGTAAAGATTCAACACCCACTATGTTAGATTAAACTTAAAATGTAATGTGGCCAGGGTCCCTTTAAAGATCCTGGCTTAAGACACGTCATGAATGATGTCAGCAGACCCACTCCATCTCATTGGGCCGGGTAACGCACCGGGCGGGATGCAGCCAGCAGCGGGGTCGCGACCCGCCACGGACACCGGCCGCACCGGACCCGCCCAGGTAAGGAAAATTCTGGCCATAGAGTTCAATGCTGGGGAGAGATTGACCACAGTTCTGCCACTTCAACCTTCTCATTTCCCATGAAGAAGAATCCCTTAAACTCCTGCTGAGGCCAACAGCAGGGGAGGTTGATGGCAGGGAAATGGGAGAGCAGGTATCAGGTGAAGGTTTAGTTTGGCACCTTTCTGCTCATCCAACTCACAAGGCAGAACCACCCACCTCTTGTATGCAGCACACCTTCTGAAACCTCGGCTAATCTTTTTATTTCAAGTCGAGAACTTGGTTCCATTGCAACCCATTCTAACCTCACATTTTCCCCTCCTCCAGGGGTAGCTAAGGAAGAAGATGCAGAGGAGGAGGCAGAAGAAATTGAAGGCCCTTCTGCATTTGGCCCTTCAAATACACCCCGTCATACCCTCTGTCTAGAGACATGCACTTGGGAGGCATTAGAAAGTGAGGTAGGCAGCAGTGCACAGAGCACTTGTGGGCAGGAAGTGGAAAATGAAGAGCCAGATGTTTCTCAGCAGATGGTCAGGAGACATCTGTCCTTGGCTGAAGAGCCTGAGGTCCCCAAACTGACAGGTCCAAGAAGGATGTTTGCTGTGCATTGCACCAATGTGCAGGTACTAGGGACAGCCTCGGAAAAAGTGCAATTCCTGGCAAGTCAGGTGAAATAATTCATGCCTATCATGCGGCACACCGGGAGGGATGGCATCACAATAATGTGGCATCTCCAAACAGAGCTGAAGCAGTCGCCCCCATTACAGCAACCCAAAGAGCAGGTATATCTTCCTCACTGGCTACACAGACTACAGCTGTGGAGGCCATAGGTGACAACCCTCTGACTGTCTCTTGCAGCATCCAAACTTTTGGCGGTAGACTACAGGCAATTATCTCACACAAGGCTTCAGTGATCTGATTGATATTATTTGGTCTACGTTCCCACTGACGAGTGGCCATTCAGAGCCAGGGCCCAGCAAGAATGCCACAGCAGGATGTCACTCATGTGATGCTGCAGTCTTTCATGATAGCAGCTCTTGTGTGCGCACCCACCAGCTTCCTCAGATGCCTGCACATGGAATGGAAAGAAGGCTATCCAGGCATCAACAGTAGATATGCAGCCTGCAGCTGGCCATGAGATGAGGGTTACTTCAGTCCCATAAGGCTTAATTATACAGTCAACCGCCAGCTACATCCCATGCTCCTGCCTCTCAGGTAGCACCTCAGAACAGGAGAATAGGCTTAAGATGACAAAAATTACGCTCAATTACTAAAGAGAATTGTAGTGAGAAACAGTAATTAGCTACCACGGTAGTTGGTGCTGTAAATAAATGTTGGGCCTCACTGAAGTTCTGCATTTTTGTTGAAAATGTTTTTGTAAATGATTTCAATTGGCTGGCATGAAGTGGCATCGGCAGCGTGGTGTAGTTTGTTCCGTACACAGAAGATTCTGGGCATGGTGTAACCTCTGGGATGGGAAGGGGAAAGATGTTGACTTGATTGTTATGTCTCTGGCAGCTGGCAATGGGTTGCCCTTGTCTTCCACTTCCTCTATCTACTCGTAGGTGCCTTCTTCCACCTGATCTCCTTGGGTGCCTTCCTTTCTGTGCCCTTCATGAAGAGGCCTCTTCAAAAAGCAAAGTTGTATAGACTCAGCACAGTGGAGCAGATTTTCTGCCCCACCCTCCCCAGATCTGCTTGAAACTGGGTGGACAAGGAATAGAAGATCAACCTTTAAGCGAAGAGCTGTTAATGAAACCATACTTCAAAGATATAATAGGTACCTTTCAGATACCTGTGGAGTGAAATTGGCGGTAGCCGCAAAACGGGCGATAAGGAGTCCGCTGTCCGTTTTACACCCTGCCTGGTTATCTTTTCGATTGAATACAACCAAAGACCAAATTCACCCCCATGGTTTCAAGCATAGTCTCACATCTCCTGGACAAAACAAACCTCTCAAAATCTTGCTAATGAGACACCTCTTGGTGAGACAGCCATTTTAGATAACAGCTTTGGCTCCTGCAGGGAGAAACTTATGTATGTTGTCCGAGGAAACAATTATAGCATTTTATCCTGACATCGGACTGTCTACAAGCAGTCAACAATACACAGCCATTGCCATAGAAATGTCCTCGTACACCCTGGACAGGATTTGTGCATTTCTCATCTTCCCCTGGCCACCGCTTCCTTCCCGACCCAATCGCCCCATTCCAGGTTGCCTCCTTCCTGGTTGCCCCCCCTTCATTACTTACCTGAGGGTCGCTGCTGCTGATATTAGTGTCCACAGCTTGCCACTCGATGGTCAATATCGTCCACCTTGGACCTCATCATTTAAGAGCAGGGATCGTTCCATGCGCCCCCGCTCGCCCAAAGATGGGCTGCCCGAATGTCTAGGTCCACAGGTCCAAAGTCACCTGCTACTTCCAAGCATGCTACACTTACCACGGCATATCTCAAATTACTGAAATACTGTACCCCAAAATATTATTTTCTGAGATTAATCTAATTTGCATTTAAATTAATCAATACTAACAGCTTCCACTATCTTCCTAGGGAACATGGTGACAAAAGAACTGTCATGCTGTGAAATATGTATATCTTGTACATGCATTATTGTAAAGTGGAGATAACCTCAACAATGGACTCCAAGAGATGCCTCCAAAAACTAATAGCATTTGGAGGTGACATCATTGTTTCAGAGCCGCAGAAAGCTTTGACTTACAGTTAATGAAAGGATGGATTTGGAAAAATAGTAGTTTAAATCCTAATTCTGTGAGGTATTGGCAATAATGATAGAAGGGTGGATGTTTGTGTCTTCAGTTAACTGCTGGGTGCTGTTAGCCCAATTGCAAAATGTGGTTTAGGAGTGGCGTCATCGTCACAGGGCCATTATCAAGGTCCATTTAGTTCACCTTGTATTATGCAACAATAATGGCGTTCTTGACTAATTATAGCAATCAATCTCTATCAAGGCCGTTGCTTTGATGCCTAATACAATCAAGCTGATGGACGATATCATTTTCAAGGACTATGCTTAACTACAAAGACAAAATATCCTTTTTACACTAGGACTTTCCTGTGGTCCTCAGTCTTCTATTTGTCATGGCATTACCATGGATGGGAATGGATAGGGGCTTGACTTACTCCTTCCCAAAATACAATCAAGTCTAGCAAGCAAAAATGCGTGCCTGGCACATTTGTTATCACCAAGCATGGCTCAGTTTAGCAGCAGGTCAAAAAACTACATACATCTCCACCCCACTGGGTGTAAAAATAGTACCACTTGTAGTAGGCCATTTCCTGTGAAAGTGACAAGAGCAGGTAAGTTTTGTATAAAATTTTCCATTCATCAAACAAAACCAGGTGCAAATTTGATACAATCAGAGGTTAACCACAGTTTTTTTTTTACATACACAAAATGCTCAAGCTTCAGTTGCTATGTTACATGCTGGTAACTGGTAGAACTCTGCAGGGTTTTGTCATCAAAAGATATTCTTGTGAAGATCCATTACGCACATCTGAACTTAAAGCCCCCAGTACTTACAACACAACCTGTAACAATTAACGTGTTATGTTCCCATCCGTAGTGGAGAAGGTTTGGGCCCACATTCTCCATACCACATCAAAGATAATGAGTGCGTGAACTTGTCAGAAAGCAGGTGAGTTAAAACCAGTGCTGACTGTAATCTCTCTGTAAATAGAGATGTATTATTCAACTACAGAGGCTGCAGTCTTTGTTTTCTTGGTAGATCCTGACTAGTCCTTGCAGTCTTATATAACGGGTGCTGTCCAGCCCGACGACACAACAACAACTTGAAGTTATACAGCACCTTTAACGTAGTAAAATTCCCCGAGGCGCTTCACAAGAGTGTAATCAGACAAAAATTGACACCGAGCCAAAGAAGGAGACATTAGGACAGGTGAACAAACGCTTGGTCATAGAGGCAGGTTTTAAACAGCATGTGACAGGAGGAGAGGCGAAGAGGTTTGGGGAGGGAATTCCAGAACTTAGGGCCTAGACGGCTGAAGGCACGGGCTCCAATGGTGGGGTGAAAGAAGTGGAGGATGCCCAAGAAGCCAAAGTTGGAAGAATGCAAGTTCTGATAAATCCCACCTGAAACTTTAGCCCTTCTTTATTGTTCCGATGCTGATCAAACAGCTCTACAGCATCTTCTGGTTTTTTTACTTAATTTTTGCCAGCTTTACACTTTTGATGTGCAAATTTGCACTGCTGTCTCCCAGCTGCTGACAGAGGCAGTCTTCTTACGTAATTTGCTCTGTCTCTGAATTCTGTCCAGCTTTAGGCTGGGGGCTTGTTCTCTTGTGCCAATATTGGTAGATTTAGTGCCGTGGAATTCGAAAAGAGGTAGAATCAGTTACGTAAGGAGACTGCAGCAGTCGGCAGCCTGGGCCAGGAACCGATCTACAGACGGAGCAGCATTACAGGCAAGAATCAGCTGCCTTCTGCCATCTCTCATGCCGCATGCCTTGGCCTCATTGTGGCTTCACCCTGATCTAGAGCGCTCCAACTCCCTCTTGGGACGCTAAAACTGAAATTAGCAATCGCCAACACTATTTTTCACTGGTAGCGCCCAGGCGATGTTAGCAACCCAAGATGGTCGCTAACTAATTTTTCCCCTACAGTAAGTAAATTACAAAGAGATAAGAACTTAAGAATTAGGAGCAGGAGTAGGCCATACAGCCCCTCGAGCCTGCTCCGCTATTCAATAAGATCATGGCTGCTCTTCAACCTCAACTCCAGAGAGATATAGGCCCTGAATTTCCGATCAGAGGCTTCCTGCATGCAGATGCCTCCAATCGGAAAAAATCTACGCACTTACCTGCTTGCTCCGTAGGTCCCGAGACTTGCGATCCTGGGCCTCTGATCTACGAAATGCGCAGAGGCCCAGGTATCCCAGGGGCGCATGCGGTTCGCAAGCACCCCTGGGATCACGTGGGCCATGGGGAACCAATCAGAGAAGGGAATCCCCCTGCACACTTTTGATAGGTCTGTACGGACAGATCTGTCAAAAGTATGAATGGGATCACATTTAAAAACCTGGTTAAACATTAAATACATTTTTTTCAAACCACATATTTAAAATTAGTTAAAATTACGCTAAATTAAATATTTTAAACAAAAATTAAATTTTTTGAAAAAAACAATTAACGTTTTTACAGGGCTAAAAATAAACTTACCTTTTTAAAAAGTATTTTAAATTTATAAATAGTGAAAAAAATTTATTTTTAAAAATCTTTTTAAACTCTTATACTGGTAAAAGCAGGCCTTACACTTGCTTTTACCAGACGTAAGATTTTTTAAGGTTTTCAGCGGGCAGAGGTTGTGCAGAAAGCAGAACTTTCTGCCCGTGGAGGCCCTTTTTCTGGGGATGCAGAGGATCTGTCACGAGGATTCTTGTCAGATCGCAAGTGCCGGGTTTTAGCGCATGCTAAACCGTGGGTGTCGGAAAATCCAGCCCATAGACATACTAAGTGAATGGGCAAAACTATTCCAGATGGAGTTCAATGTGGGGAAGTGTGAGGAGAGGGAGAAGGAGGAGGAAATACTGAGGAAGGTAAGGGGCAATAGTGGGGGGCGGTGGGGAAGGAAGAAGAGGGAAGTGCTGAGGGAAGGTGGAGGCAACAACGAAAGGAGGAGAGGAAGAGGAAAGTTGAGGGAGATGAGGGGCAAGCTCATTCAGGCCCCACAAAGAAAGTGTGGGCTGCAGCCCTGGCTCTCCCCCTCCCGACCTGCAAAGCCCTGTCAACCTCCATCCTGCTACTTACTTGGATCCTAGCCTGGTGGCCTCTGGGGCTCCTGATCATAGCAGGCCCAAAGCTGGCAAGCTGCCCGTTCCAGGCAGGCAGTTGACTGGCAAATTGTTAATGAGGCCCGGCCGTTAAAAGTGGGCCAGACTTCCCACTGCAGTGCCCGAGTGGGTGGCCCTCAGTGCAAAGAAAACTAATTTCATGCTTATTTTATCTCCAAGATCATCTTTGGCTGGAGAACAATACCTTCCCCTCCCCCAAAACAAAGAAAACAAAAAGGAGAGATTTCCACAATACAAGTCTATGGTACAATTAAATACTTAGGCCTAGAAATTGGGTATAGCCCCGCTTGGGGCGGTAGAATTGGCGCTGCGCAAATTTTATAGCCAGACGCAACTTATCGCCACCTCGCGTGATATTGGGTTGCAGCGCCCCTAAAGGTGATTGCGGCGCAAAATCAGGCATTACACGGGACTCCTAAGGCGTTACTCAATATCGGCGCGGGTGCTGTCAATAATCGATGACCACGAGACTTTCAGGCGCCGGCCAGCTCTTAAAGGGGTGGGTCAGTAAGGATCAGCAGCCACACTCTGCGCCTTGTAGGCCTCAAAATCGGCGCTGGGCATTCTGTGGCGTTACAAACTTTGAGATGGAGAGGGTGAGGCAGAGAGCGGAGCGCTTTACCAATGGGGCATTGGATGCTTTGGTAGGCGCAGTGGAGTGCCGGCGAGCTGTACTGTACCCCGACAATGGCAGGAGGCATAATCAGAAGGAATACCGCAGAGCTTGGAGGGAAGTTTCTCAAAAGGTCAACTCCAACTGCACGGTGACCAGGAGCCCTGTGCAATGCAGGAAGAAATTCAATGACCTCACTCGGGTCGTTAGGGTGAGTGGTGTTTCGGCAATCTTCTTCATCCCTCCATCTGCACCTGACTTTATGGCCAGAGGGTGCGCGATGCCCCATTGGCCATCTGTCAGCAAGCACCCATGGCCCTTTCTGGGAACACACATGCACATTAAACTCAGGGCATCATGTAAGGGCTATTTCACCATGGGGGGCATGAGATGACAACTCAGGGCATGATGTAAGGGCTATTCCACCATGGGGGGCATGAGATGACAGCTCAGGGCATCATGTTTCATCACTTCCTGTCCTTTCTCCTGCAGGCCAAGCTGGCCAGGAACCGCAAAGAGCAGCTTCGGACCGGAGGAGGACGTCCTCGCCTCCAGACCCTCACGGACCTCGAGGAGAGAGTTCACCAGATTGTTGGAGGCCGGATGACTGGACCTGTCACCACTGGAACTGCCGACCTCCTTCCACTTGTTCCCCCCACCAGCATGCTTTTCACTCTGGACCCATGTCATAGCATTGCAGCAATCTTGCATCCTTTGCTGCCACCCTGTCCTTTCGCTAAAGCCACTCTTCAACCTCCCTGCTTTCAGATGCTGCATCACCAGCTCGGGAGATGAGCCCTCAAGCTGCCAGTGTCACTGACTCTGGAGGAGACCAGCAGGAGGAAGCCGGAACATCCATGCCAGCCTCAGGCGAGCCAGCCCATCTGGAGACTGGGGATAGTACTTCCCTGGAGGGGAGCGGGGGGTGGGGGTGGCTCTGATGAGGAACCAGTGGGCTGCAGCAACGCAAGGGGGGTAGGGAAGCTCGGGGGCCGTCTCCCCGGAGGGCGAGTCAGGCCGCGAGTACTGCTGCACATAGCGCGGAAGAGGTGCGGTCACTCACTGAAATGAGCACCCAGGCTCGGCTCAGGCACACTGAGCTGATGGCTGCAGTGGCAAGGATGCCTGAATCCGTCGAGACACTGGCGAGGAGTGTCCAAGACTTCGGGGCAGCACAGGCAAGGAGTGCGCAGGACTTCGGGGCAGCATAGGCAAGGAGTGCTCAGGACTTTGGGGCAGCACTGGAAAGGACTGTCCAGGACTTCGGGGCATCACTGGAAAGGACTGTCCACGGCTTCGGGGCAGCACTGGAAAGGACTGTCCAGGGCTTCACCGAAGCAGTGGAAAGGACTGTCCCGGCCTTCAGCGAAGCACTGGAAAGGACTGTCCAAGGCTTCACCGAAGCACTGGCACCTGCCATGCAAGTGCTGAGTGCTGCCACGCAGTCACTCACTGGCCTCATGCAGACGCAGATTGAGGCCACGCGAGCAATGGCTGCTGCCACCCTTGATGGATCAGGCAGGATTACCCGGGGCCCTTGCAGCACCACAGCAGGCCATCACTCTGTGGGCCAGCCGATTGGGGCGCATGCTGCGGTGCTGCCCCGTCAGAGTGCCAGTGTGTCGGCTGACCACGGAGCAGGTGTCCGCTCTCAGGATGTCAGCATTCCTGATGCCACCACTGGGACGTCTCCACTGCAGCTGCCACCACCTGCAGGACAGACTGCTTCCACCCATGCACAGTTGGAGCAGTCAGCATCCGGGCCCTCCAAGCCCAGAGGTCGTCCACGCCGTCCCTCAGGGGCTTCTGCGCTTTCGGACACTCAGCAGGCGTCCCCCAGCCTTGATGCAGCCACTGGGGTCCAACTACGGAGGAGCTGCAGGGAGGGAAGGGGCCGATCTCGTAAGAGAAGTAGATCACCATCAAGGGGTAAAGAGTAGAGGGAGCTGCTGAGGCGTTCGATTTGTAGAATTCAAGGCCGTATACACCTGCTGTGAGTGTTAGTAATGTTTTGGGTAGTCTGGCGGGTTTGCGAGACAGTTATGTGTTATTTCGTTAGTTATGCTTTCGGTTGCCATTGCTTTGTCATGTTGGAAGGAAGCACATTTTTGAAAATAAAGAAAAGGTTTTATTTACAATGGCCATCTATACTATTTGCAATCATTCTGGCCTTCATAGGCTTTGGGTGACCCGGACGGTTCTCTCCCAATGACACAAAGCATTCCGTCAGAGGGGCCTAGAACCGACCCCTTATGAGCCTCTGACGGACGGCCCTTCCAGTTTCTGGAACCCTCCTGTCTTCCTCCTCCTCCTCCTCCTCCCGTTTCCTCCGCCTCCTCTGCTGGTCCTTCAAGGTCGGCTGGCATTGGCTGGGTGCGTTGGATGGCGAGGTTGTGGAGCATGCAGCAGACAACGACGACGTGGGCGACTCGCTCCGGCAAGTACTGCAGGGCGCCCCCCGAATGGTCAAGACAGCGGAACCGCTGCTTGAGCACACCGATGTTCCGCGTCGCCTGATGGCTGGCGTTGTACTGCTCCTCTGCCGGGGTGCTGGGCGAGCGGAGCGGGGTCATAAGCCAGGGGCACAGATGATAGCCCTTGTCTCCGAGAAGCCAGCCTCGTGGGTGAGCCGGGGCCTCGAAAAGGTCTGCCACTGAGGTCTGTCGCAGGATGAAAGCGTCGTGGCTGCTGCCAGGGTATTGTGCGTTGACCGCGAGGATCAGCTGCCGGTGGTCACAGACCAGCTGTACATTGAGGGAGTGGAACTCCTTGCGGTTGTGGAACTCCTCGGGATTATGTACAGGCGCGCGCAAAGCCACGTGCGTACAGTCAATGGCGCCCTGCACCATGGGGAAGTCAGCTATTGCCGCGAAGCCCTGTGCGCGCTCCCACTGCTTCGCCAGTGTCAAAGGGAACGAGATGAATTGCCGCCTCTTATATAGGGCATCTGTAACTTGGCGGATGCAGCAATGCACCGCAAACTGGGAAATGTTAGCAATGTCCCCAGTTGCTGCCTGAAATGAGCTGCTGGCAAAGAAATTCAGGGCTACAGTAACCTTTACGGCCACCTACAGAGAGGTCCTGCACCGTATCTTCGGCTGCAAATTGTCCTGAAGCAGGTGGCACAGCTCAGTCACCACCTCCTTGTGGAATCGCAGCCTTCTGACACACTGCTCCTCCGACATGTTGTGGTAGGAGAACTGCTGCCTGAAAACCCTCGCCGCATAAGGTCTGCAGTGGTGACGTCTGTTGGCCCTCCCCCGTCAGGCCACTCCTGGCCCTCTCTCCCTCCGTCTCTGTGCCCTCTCAACATGGTCGACCAGCAGGACATTCCCCTCCAGAGCAGCCCCCATAATAAGAGCGAACAAGGTAAAGGTTGTAATGTCTCACCAGCAGCAAGGTAATGTTCACAGGGCTGACGGTCCTCTGGCACCGCTGGCTGAATGGCAGTAAGGCTCTCCCACTGCAGCTCTCTCAAACCAACCAACAAGTTGCGCTCTCAAAATGGCTGACGCTTTGATAACAGTGCAGTCCCCTTTAATGAGCGCCCCCCTAGCCCGAGAGTGCCTGGGGAACGTTCCAGTGAGCTGTCACTATTAGCACCAGGCAGAACGGAGGCGGGCGCCACTCAATTTCCGGTCCGGGGCGCCAAAAAGGCGTTGCACACTGAAATGATGTCAAGATCAGCCTGCGCCCGCGAGCGGGTGCTAAGTTTTTGCGCCGGCGCTAAGAGCCCACTCAATATGGGATGAGGCACTCGCCTCGCGGCGCCCGGCCGCTAGCTGCTTAGCCCCCCGCGCCTCGGCCTCTTTAGGCGCTAAGCCCTGGCGCTACCAACCGAATTTCTCCCTGTAGTGTATGTGCTTTAAGTCAGAACTACTTTTTACAGCTCCTGTATACTGTAGTACCGGCAGTAACCACACCAGTATATAAGATGTGCGCATGCCTCTGTACCCCAGTCTAGGGATCGCCCTCCTCCAGTAAAGACCTGTTATTTGTTATGTACAGCATCCGTATAATTATTTATCCACTAAACCACGGACCTAACAGTGGCGACGAGTGTTGATGCAAATCTACCTGCAACATTAAAATTTTTTTAAAAATAGTCGAGTACAGGAACACGGGCGTCGACCGCGAGCAACCGCCCAGCAGTCAGGCAGAGAGCCAACTTCACTGGGGAGGCTGTGGAGAGCCGGGCTTGGTTCCCCAGCCACAACGAGCAGTAAGAGACCGACGACAGGTCCAGAGCAGACCCTTCCCGAGCAGCGGCGGCTGGAGCCGACTGACGGCAGAGAGAGAGAGCCGGGCAGCATCGATGGGGTAAGAAAAAGGGTGAAGAGAGCAGGGCGCAGCCGGGGTTTGATCACCGAGCGGCGTCGAGGAAAAATACTGCAAAGCCGGAGAGAGGGTAAGAAACAGCCGGGTTCTAGACTGAGCGGCGTCGACAAATATCAAGAGAAGAACGCGCAGAGCACAGCCAGGGATCACGGGCTGATCAGGGTCCGCGGGGCGAAGCAAGGGGAGACGCCATTGAGCCGCGGAGGAGCAGGGAGAGTGCGGGAGGCGCCATTGAGCCGCGGAGAAGGAAGAGCGCGGGAGACGCCATTTTGCGAAGCCGCAGCGGAGAAGACAGGCGAGCGTGGGAAGGAAGGAAAGCACGGGAGACGCCATTTTGTGCCAGCGGAGAAGAAGGGGAAGCGCGGGAGGCGCCATTGGTGATAGTTAACGCACAACCAAGGATGCCAAAGAGTGGCAGTGTCTCTACGTTCGACAATGAAGTCGAAGATTGGGCGACATGTGGAACGTATTGAGGTGTACTGCAGGGCGAATGAAGTGCCAGATGCTAATAAAGCACTGGTTCTGTTAAATTCCATGGGTGCAAAAACTTATGGGTTACTGCGAAATCTAATAACCCCAGAGAAGCCGGTAAACAAGAATTTTGAAAGCATAGTAGAAATCCTACAGGACCACTTAAACCCCACACCGCTGCTGATAGCAGAACGATTTAAGTTCCATAAAAGGAACCAACACAAAGACGAAAGCAATGCTGAGTACCTAACGGAACTGCGCAAGCTATCGAAATACTGCCAGTTTGGAGCGGGACTAGCAGACACGTTAAGGGACAAGTTTGTGTGTGGGCTACAAAGTGAAGGAACCCAGAAACGGCTTCTATCAGAAAAGGACCTTACGTTGGACAAAGCTTTCAGTATGGCAGTATCACACGAAGCAGCCGCAAGGGGCGCTGCAGAGATACAACGGAGACCGCAAGAATATGGCACCAACGAAATGACCTATGGAACAGGGAAGTGCTATCGCTGCGGCAGAACAACACATGACCAGAAAGATTGTTGGTTCAAGGACCAAGTGTGCAGACAGTGTGGGAAAGCAGGACACATAGCAAGAGTCTGCAGGTCTGGGAAGAAAACCAACAGTAAGAAATCTCCACAGGAGGAGAAGTACAAAAGGTACACCAGGTGATGGACAGTGGTTCAGACGAACAGAAAAGTGACACAGACTCCGGAAGCAAGGAGCTGGGTTGTCTGAAACTACATAATGTAACCGAAATGGAGGATCACCAGACTATCTGGGTTACACTCAAGATAGACGGAGTCCAAGTGGAAATGGAATTGGACACAGGGTCAGCTCTAACAGTCATAAATCAAAGAGACTACAAGCGGCTATTTTCACACATACCCTTGAAAGCTACAGAGATTGTCCTGAAGACGTATACGGGGCAAAAAGTCTACCCCAAAGAAAAAATAAGGGTGAAAGTGACATATAAAGGTCAGGAAATACCTAAAATGGATATATATGTATTGCCAAATGGAGGACCACCACTGCTAGGACGTGAATGGATCCGGAAGATACATTTAGATTGGTATTCCATACAGGCACTGAAGGTGGAGGCCAAAAAGGATGACGACATCACACCTGGACGACTGTCAAAAATGCTAACTGACGCAAAAGTGTTCCAGGAGGGACTAGGAACACTAAAAGGAATAACAGCAACAATTAAAATAGAGGATAATGCAAGCCCAAAGTTTCTGAAGGCCAGACCAGTGCCTTATGCGATCAGACCAGCGGCTGAAGCAGAGCTGGAAGGGTTGGAACGTTCAGGAGTACTGTCCAAAGTGGACTGGAGCGAGTGGGCTACACCCATCGTTCCTGTAATGAAGAGGTCGTTGAGTAATACGCCTGGGGAACCAAAGAAGGTCCGCATCTGTGGGGATTTTAAGGTGACAGTGAACCCAGTCCTTCACACGGTGCAATATCCGCTTCCACGAATTGAGGATATTTTTGCCTCGCTATCTGGTGGTAAACGCTTCACAAAAATTGATCTAGCCCAGGCGTACTTGCAAATGGAGGTAGAAGAAGCTTTGAAACATTACCTTACGATCAACACCCATAAAGGTCTCTATCAATACAACCGGCTGGTGTTTGGAGTAGCCTCGGCTCCGGCTATCTGGCAAAGGGCGATGGATCAGGTCCTGCAAGGGATTCCAGGGACCCAGTGTTATTTGGACGACAACTTGGTCACGGGCGAAAATGACGGTGATCACCTCGCTAACTTGGAGAAGGTGCTCGCCAGATTAAAGGAATATGGGCTACGAGCTAATCGCCACAAGTGCGAGTTTTTCCAGAAACAGATCTCGTATTGCGGCCACGTCATTGATGAAGAGGGGTTACATAAGTCCCCTGACAAGATAGAGGCAGTCGTCAAGGCTCCAGCACTGGAAAATGCGTCACAACTGAGGTCGTTCCTCGGGCTGGTAAACTATTACCACAAGTTCTTACCAAATTTGTCTACGGTATTACACCCGCTGAACACCCTACTGCAAACAGGGGTACCATGGAAGTGGGATGACGAATGTAGACGAGCTTTCCAGAAGTGTAAAGAATTGATCACATCAAAAGAGGTGTTGGCCCATTTCAACCCAGCACTACCAATTCGTTTGGCATGTGATGCATCACCCTACGGCATTGGAGCGGTGCTGTCGCACAAATTCCCGGACGGTTTGGAGAGGCCAGTAGCCTTTGCGTCTCGGTCACTAACCTCAGCCGAGCGCAACTACGCCCAGATTGACAGGGAGGCCCTCAGCCTAGTATGGGGAGTAAAAAAATTCAACCACTATCTGCATGGACAGAAGTTCACCTTGCTGACTGACCACCAACCACTTGTCTCCATCTTTAATCCTAAGAAGGGCGTGCCAGTAATGACTGCACAGCGGTTACAAAGATGGTCCCTGTTTCTAGGGGTGAATCAATATGAAATAGAATATAAAGGCACGAGACACAGCATGGGAACGCTGATGGGCTATCGCGCCTGCCACTGCCTACTGTGGAGGAAGCACCAGCAGTGGACCCTATCGAGATATTTTATTCATCGATAATTGAACGATTGCCAGTAACAAACGCGGATATAGAGAAGGAGACCCGCAATGATCCGACGCTGTCACGGGTGTATGAATTGACGGTGAGGGGATGGCCAACACATGGCGACTCACTGTTGCCAGCATTCTCATCCAGAAGAGAACAGCTGTCAGTATGCCAGGGGACAGTGATGTGTGGATCCAGAGTGGTGATTCCACCCAAGTTAAGGGAGAGAGTGCTAAATGAGCTACATGAAGGTCATCTGGGGGGAGTGAAAATGAAAAGCCTTGCTAGGGCTTATGTGTGGTGGCCGGGAATCGATCAACAAATCGAAGACCTAACTAAGAGCTGCTTAGGATGCCAGAAGGTCCAAAATGCACCACCACATGCCCCTCTACACCCATGGGAGTGGCCCGCCTCTCCATGGCAACGGGTGCACATTGATTTCGCTGGTCCATTCATGGACTCAATGTTCTTAATAGCAGTGGATGCTCATTGAAAGTGGCCTGAGGTGATAAAGATGTCTTCAACCACTACAGAGAAAACGATTGCAGTCCTACGGACCATATTTGCCAGAAACGGGTTGCCAGAGCAGATCTGCTCTGATAATGGACCACAGTTTGTGTCCGATGAGTTCCAAAAATTCATGAAAAGGAATGGGGTAAGGCATTACACATCCGCCCCGTATCATCCAGCCACCAATGGATTGGCTGAGAGGTTCGTACAAACCTTTAAGAAGGCGATAAAGGCCATGTGCGACGAGGAAATTCCACTACAGCATAAGATGGACAATTTCTTATTAGCCTACCGAAACGCGACACATGCAGTTACCAACCAGACCCCGGCCATGATGTTCTTTAACCGAAGGTTGAGATCCCGTCTGGACTTGCTCAGACCAAATGTGCGAAGAAATGTTGAGAACAAACAATTCCAGCACATCAATGAGAAGCCGACAAGGAGCTTCAATGTAGGGCAACCAGTCTTGGCCCGTGACTATCGAACAGAGAAATGGCAACCCGGAACGATATGTACAAGGCAGGGGCCATTAATGTACACAGTGGATGTCGGGGAGAACATTGTGAGACGCCACGTCGATCAGATCTTAGCATCACAGGAATGTGTCAACCCCATGTCTCGAGTACCTGGGGATGAACCCGACATACCGGTAGCATCTACTTCAGACCCAGTAGCAGTGGAACCCGATGAACTACCCGACAAAAGGGGGTCAGAATTGCCTCTGCACCAAGAACAAGAACCTCCGGAAAGGCGCTATCCCAAAAGGGTCAGGAAGCTGCCCCAAAGACTGAATCTATAAATGGACTTTTGTTGTTGAATGTACATGTAAAAATGTAATTGTTATTTGAATATTAAGGGGGTATTATTAATCTAAAAAGGGAGGAATTGTAGTGTATGTGCTTTAAGTCAGAACTACTTTTTACAGCTCCTGTATACTGTAGTACCGGCAGTAACCACACCAGTATATAAGCTGTGCGCATGCCTCTGTACCCCAGTCTAGAGATCGCCCTCCTCCAGTAAAGACCTGTTCTTTGTTATGTACAGCATCCGTGTAATTATTTATCCACTAAACCACGGATCTAACACTCCCCTTTAATACTTTCTGTGGCTGAGTGTATACAAATAATAAATAACATTGTGCAGATCACAAGAACGGCAGAGAATCCGGAGCCTGCCATGTGGTGCGATAAACTGGATCTACGTTCAAATGTGCTTCAAATGCTACCATGAGGGACTAGATAATTATGGGTTCGGCACCTTTCTTTTCTTTTTTGAACCAAAATCAACTCCACCCCATCCTAATTGGATAGAAAATCTTGGCCTCCAAAATCTGTAGGGCAGCACATCTCGAAGCAAGTGCCAGGATGCAACCACCCTGGACTCCCTCCGCTGATTGTCGGGATCTGGAACAGGTGCTGTGATTTAAATGCCTTTAGCGGAGTGGGCACCCCTTCCCCCACCCACCCAGAAGAGACGAGAAAGTCCAGCCAAAGAGTGCGAGTCCCGGACTGGGAGAGAGATGTCGGGTCCCTCCCTGGAAGAAACACCTTATCTATTCCATTTAATATTTTGCATACTTCTACAAGGTCCACTACCTTACCAGCATCCTACAAATCCATCCTACCTATTCAAGTGGAAAACAGTTGCCTATTTAATTCAAATATAATCTGCAATTCGGTCAGTTGGAATGCAATGAGACCAAACTGGCTGCTTGTCCCTGCTCACTGTCCATTGCTGCGTCAATTGTAGATTCCGCCTTTATGGTGGTTTACAGAGGCCCTGCATCTCTAAGCAAGCATATGCCAGATCTACATCACAACCTTTTTCTGAAGAGTGGAAAGCACCAATCAACTCTGAATATTATTTATTCTTAAGTTACAATAAATATAACTTATTCTATCAAATTGTCTTTCTTGTGTCTTTTCATTTACATCTATAATACCTTAGAACAACATGAACCCCAGGTATGACAGCATAAGCAACACAACTCCTCTGTTTACGAATATTGTAAAATGTGTCTTTGGATGATATTTTGCAGGAAGGAGAACTTTGAATTGAAAAAATATTCATGCAAGTAAAGGCAAAGTGCCGAGTTTTTCCAGTCATTAAGGACTACAGTATGAATTATTGTAGAAGAATCATTAGAGTTGAGGGTACCGGATCATTGTAGCTTTTAGTTAAAATACAAATAGAATATGCTGGAAGCATTCGGGCAGCATTTGTGGAGAAAGGGGTGGGGGGGCGGATTCAGGTATATTTCAGTAACCACTAGATGGCAATCTTTCCTAAGATCAGTCTCCCTTACGTTTGGACAATCAAAGCAGCACACTGAATAGTGAAGCTCGTCATCTTTAATATTGGACTTCTATTAAATACACTTCAAACAGAAATAAATAAAACAGAAAATCAAAACGTATCTGATTGCAGTTGGTAAATAAGAGGGGCAACGGTGAGTGAGAGTGGACATACCTAGTTTATTGTACCATAAGCAACAATAACTTGTATTTGTATAGCACCTTCAATGTAGTAATATGTCCAAAGGCACTTCACAGGAGCGTTATAAAACAAAATTTGACACTCAGCCACATAAGGAGATATTAGGCCAGATGATCAAAGGCTTGGTCGAAGAGGTAGGTTTTAAGGAGCATCTTAAAGGAGGAGAAAGAGGCAGAGAGGTTTAGGCTGGGAATTCCAGAGCTTAAGGTGCTGGCAGCTGATGGCACGGCCACCAATGGTGGAACGATTAAAATCAGGAATGCTCAAGAGGCCAGAATTGGAGGAGCGCAGATATCTGCGGGTTAAAGGGCTGGAGGACGTTACAGAGATAGGGAGGGGCGAGACCATGGAGGGATTTGAAAACAAGAATGATCATTTTAAAATCATGGCATTGCTTAACCGGGAGCCAATGTAGGTCAGCGAGCACAGGGGTGCTGGGCAAACGGGACTTGGTGCGGGTTAGGACACGGGCAGCAGAGTGTTGGATGACCTCAAGTTTACGGAGGGTGGAAGATGGGAGGCCGGCCAGGAGTGCATTGGAAGAGTCAAGTCAAGAGGTAACAAAGGCATGGATGAGGGTTTCAGCAGCAGATGAGCTGAGAGGCAGGGGTGGAGTCGGGCGATATTAGAGGTGGAAATAGGTGGTCTTAGTGATGGAGCAGATATGTGGTCGGAAGCTCATCTCGGGGTCAAATACGAAAGCAAGGTTGCGGACAGTCTGCTTCAGCCTCAGACAGTTGCCAGGGAGAGGAATGGAGTCGATGGCTAGGGAACGAAGTTTGTGGCGGGGACCACGAAGGCAATGGCTTCGGTCTTCCCAATACTTATTTGGAGAAAATTTCTGCTTATCCGGTACTGGATGTCAGACAAGTAGTGTGACAATTTAGAGACAGTGCAGGGGCCAAGGGAGGTGGTGGTGAGGTAGAGCTTGGTGTCATCAGCGTATATGTGGAAACTGAGGCTGTGTTTTCGGATGATGTCGCCGAGGGGCAGCTTGTAGATGAGGAATAGGAGGGGCCCAAGGATAGATTTGGAGGACACCAGAGGTAACGGCACGGGACCGGGAAAAGAAGCCGTTGCAGGTGACTCTCTGGCTACGACTGGATAGATAAGAATGGAACCAGGCGAGCGCAGTCGCACCAGGGAGAAGACTTGAAAGATCCTGAAAACCAGTCAAAATAGACACAAATACCGTTCTCACAAATGTAATAAATTGGATGCTCTACTAGCCTGTAGAAAATAAATCTTGTTTAGTCTCAAAGAAATAAGATAGTGGACCTAATGGAAGTATACAAAGTACTAAATGGAACAGATAAGATTAATCTAAAATGCCACTTTAAGGTATGCTATATAAGGGGACATGGGTTAAAAATGATAACAGGAAAGCTTAGGACAGAAGTCAGGAAGACAAACACACAAAGACTGATCAACACTTCAAATAGTCTTCCTGGTACAGTAGTGGAAGACAGAGGAAGAGGAACAAACTTTCATTTCAAAAATTACATTTGGCATCTGATTTATAGTTTGGAAAGTCTCTGGCAGTCTGTTCAAAATTCAAACTTGCATTTAAAAGGTAAAATAAAATAGGTAAAGAAAATCACCTATATTCAATCTAAAAAGACAAGAGAATGTTGTTTAATTCATTGAATTTTCTATATTCATTGAAATTAAATAAACACAAATGTTGCCCCACTCAAGTTGTTAATGAAGCACCATTTTGAAGCTATATAATTCTTTATACTGCTCTGCTAATAATACTGAAGTAGTATTAAGTAAAATTACAGAAAATTACTATTGTGCTGCGAATAGGGTTGCCAACTTTGGTTGGACATATTCCTAGAGGTGTCATCACATGACCTCCTGCCTCCAACCACCCCGCCCCCCACACTCCTGCCATTGGTCGGCCAACATGTTCATACTAGCCGCACCCCACTGTCCCACGGCCAACTGGAAAGAGAATAGACTCATTACCCGATTGGCTGATTCTTGATGTCAAACAGCCTTTCTTCCCATGTCCGATATCTTTCTAACTAATAAATATGTTCAAAGTTCAAAGAAAATTAAATTTTTAATGCGCCTATGATTTTTCTCCTGGATTGCTGACCGCCTGGAGATTAATTTTTAATTCCTGGATACTCCAGGACAATTCTGGAGGGTTGGCAACCCCAGCTGAGAAGAGCTTGAGGATGCAAATGATCACAACCTTATACATAGCTGACCTATATGTAAGGAACCTCTGATTAGGGATAATGTTCCCCTCAGGTCTTCATTATATGTTGCACAGGATACTGCACTTCCTACAGCAAATATTGCAACACACAGAAAAGGAGAACAGCAGTGATAGTGGAGTTTGCCTCACTGGGATAAGTGGTTTTTGTTGGAAGAACTAAAGCAATCTTTGAAACACTAAGAACTGATTATTCTACAATAAATATTATAAAGTGATTTTCTTTTAGAGAATTGGGGGAAAAAAGCAGACAAAATTCACTAGTTTATAGTTTTGAACACAGAACAGAACTACAGTGGAGCCTTGGTATATTAAGAAGCTAATACATAGGATAAATATTTCTAATGAAAACTCACTACATTAACAAAATAAACTGCTTTAAGAACATAGGACTGGATTTTGCCAGCCCTGGGGAGGCGGGACTGCCGGGAAAATGGCAGAATTTGGGGGCGGGTGCCCAAACCGCCTCCGTGCCATCTTGCCAGGGTCCCGTCTCCTGGAGGCGGGAAGGGGATTACAGCCACTTAACTGCCTGTTCTTCTTCTTAGGCAGTCCCTTGGAACCGATGATGACTTGCTTCCACATTAAAAATTAGTTTGCAGGTGACTGATGAGCCCAATGTGAGACCTACAGTCTCTGTCACAGGTGGGGCAGACGGTGGTTGAAGGGGCGGGTGGGTCGGGTGCTTGGGTTGATGTGCGCTCCTTGCGCTTAGCTTCCGCTTGCTCCTGGCGAAGAGACTCGAGGTGTTCGGCGCCTTCCCGGATGCTTCTCCTCCACTTTGTGTGGTCTTGGGCCAGGGATTCCCAGGTGTCGGTGGGGATGTTACACTTTTTCAAGGAGGCTTTGAGGGTGTCCTTGAAACGTTTCCTCTGCCCACCTGGGGCTCTCTTGCCGTGCCGGAGCTCCGAATAGAGCGCTTGTTTTGGGAGTCTCGTATCGGGCATGCAGACAATGTGACCCATCCATCGGAGCTGATTGAGCGTGGTCAGAGCTTCGATGCTGGGGATGTTGGCCTGAGCAAGAACACTGACGTTGGTGCGCCTCTCCTGCCAATGGATTTGCAGGATCTTGCGGAGGCAGCATTGGTGGTACCTCTCCAGTGCTTTGAGGTGCCTGCTGTACATGGTCCATGTCTCTGAGGCATACAGCAGGGCAGGTATCACTGCTGCCCTGTAGACCATGAGCTTAGTGCCGGGTTTGAGGTCCTGGTCTTCAAACACTCTCTTCCTCAGGTGACCGAAGGCTGCACTGGCACACTGAAGGCGGTGTTGGACTTCGTCGTCGACGTCTGCCCTTGTTGACAGTAGGCTCCCGCGGTATGGAAAGTGGTCCACGTTGTCCAAGGCCTTGTCGTGGATTTTGATAATCGGGGGGCAGTACTGTGTGGCGGGGGCAGGTTGGTAGAGGACCTTTGTCTTACGGATGTTTAGTGTAAGGCCCATGCTCTCGTATGCTTCGGTGAAGGTGTTTACGATGGTTTGGAGTTCGACCTCCGAGTGAGCGCAGACGCAAGCATCGTCTGCATACTGTAATTTGACGACAGAGGATGGGACGACCTTGGATCTGGACTGGAGGAGACGGAGGTTGAACAGTTTCCCGTTTGTTCTGTAAATTAGCTCCACTCCAGTGGGGAGCTTACTGAGGGCGAGATGGAGCATTGCAGCAAGGAAGATTGAGAAGAGCGTTGGTGCGATGACACAGCCTTGCTTGACCCCGGTTCGTACGTGAATTGGGTCTGTGGTGGAACCGTTGGTCAGGATCACGGCTTGCATGTCGTCGTGAAGCAGGCGGAGGATAGTGACAAACTTTTGAGGGCAGCCGAATTTGAGGAGGACACTCCATAATCCCTCATGGTTGAGAGTGTCGAAGGCCTTTGTGAGATCAAAGAAGGCCATGTACAGTGGTTGGTGCTGTTCCCTGCATTTCTCTTGTAATTGACGTGCGGTGAAGATCATGTCCATTGTGCCCCTTAGTGGGCAGAATCCGCATTGCAACTCTGGGAGGAGCTCTTCGGCCACTGGGAGAAGGCGATTGAGGAGGGTTCTTGCGATGACTTTCCCTGTGGCAGATAGCAGGGAAACTCCTCTGTAATTACCGCAATCCGACTTGTCTCCTTTCTTGAAGATGGTCACAATTGCGGCGTCTCGGAGATCCCCTGGCATGCTCTCCTCCTTCCAGATAGGAGAAATGAGTTCATGAATTCCCGCCAGTAGTGCTTCGCCGCCATGCTTTAGTGCCTCGGCGGGGATTCCATCTGCTCCTGAGGCCTTGTTGTTCTTCAGTTGTCGGATGGCCTTTTCAACCTCATGCCGGGCTGGGGTTGTGCTGAGATGGTGGCGGGTAGCATGCTGTGGGATGGAGTTGAGGACACTCGTGTCGAAGACAGAGTCGTGGTTAAGGAGATCTTCGAAGTGCTCCTTCCAGCGGGCACGGACTGCTTCCCTGTCCTTGATGAGTATCTCTCCGTTCTTGGCCCGCAATGGGGAAGGGCCTTGGGTGCTTGGGCTGTAGATGGTCTTGACTGCGCTAAAGAATCCACGCATGTCGTGGTTGTCGGCTAGCTGCTGGATCTCCTGCGCTTTCTCCACCCACCATCTGTTCTTTAGGTCACGAGTTTTTTGTTGGACCTCGGCCTTCAGGCTTCTGTAGAGCTGCTTTCTTGCTCTCGAGTTCTGTTGCTGTTTCCAGATCAGGAATGCCATGCGCTTGTGGCTTATTAGCTCCTGGATTTCCTGGTCATTCTCATCGAACCAGTCTTGGTGTTTCCTGGTTGAGTGACTGAGCGTCTCTTCACAGGTGCTGATTATGGAGGCCTTGAGTGCAGAACAGACGCTGTGGGCACTCTGTGTCTCTGCATCCTCTTATCTGCCTGTTAACAGGTAGTTAACAGGCAGATAAGAGGATTATCCCCATTTTGCCGATACAAGTGCGGGCTTCCCGAAGGCTGCGAACCCCACCAGGGTCACCGAGGCGAGCAGTGGGTCTGCGGGGGTCGGCGGTGTAGTGTATGTACTTTGCAGAAGGAACTATATTCTGCAGCCCCTGTATACTGCAGTACCAGTAGTGACCACCCCTGTATATAAGCCTGTGTAGTAACTTTGCATAGTTAGTTCCAGTTTGTCTCCACTCAGTAAAGACCTGTTATAACCAACTCCTGCAGTCCGTGTCTCAATTACACACGGACATAATACTGGCGACGAGCAGATCCGAACTTACCTACAGTCTGCACCACCTCATGGGGATCCATCCCTGAAGCGAAGTTGTCAGAGGTCGAGGCCAGAAGAAAGAAAGAGAAAAAAAAACCAATCAGAAGAAACGGGCGTCGACCGTGGGCAACCGCCTCTGATTCATCAGTGTGAAAGATTTGCAGGAGAGGCTGTCGAGAGCGGGGCTTGGTAATCCTGTCGATGGTGTTCCAGCTAATCGGGCTGGTGGCAGGTAGTACACTGATCCTTCCTGGGCTGCGGCGGGCTAGAGCGCGATCGGGTGGCTTTTCAATGGGGCCGAGCAGCGTTGTCGGGAAGAGGAGAGAGAGGGTGGAGCACACAGGGTGCGGCCGGTGCTACAAAGCCGGGCAGTGTACAGACCCGAGAAGAGGGAGGAAAGTGTCCCGCAGGGTTGCTCCGACGACGGGGAAATAAAAGAAATCAGAAGCGTAGAAAGCCGCGAGGAGCTGCAGTTTGCCACGGGAACCGCGGAGAGCGGCGTTAGCAGCAGTGCGGGGGGAAGTGCGCGAAGACCATAGGGCATCGCCATCAAGGCATAAAATGCCAGCAACAGCGCTAGCAGCAGCGGAGAAGACGGAAAGCGCGGGAGGTGCCATTTTGTTAAATCGGGGAAGAAGGCAAAGCGCGGGAGGCGCCATCTTAGATTTCCAAGATGCCGAAGACTGGCAATATCACTGCCTTTGATAATGCAATAGAAGACTGGACCACATATGTGGAAAGAGTCGAAGTATATTGCGAGGCAAACGAAGTAGCCGATGAGAAAAAGGCATCGGTACTACTAAACTTAATGGGCGCAAGAACGTACGGCCTATTGCGGAACCTGATTACTCCAGCCAAACCGATGGCGAAGAGTTTTAACGAAATTGTTGATATCCTACAGGAACACCTAAATCCTACACCGCTGCTGATAGCAGAAAGATTTAAATTCCACAGGAGAAATCAGCATAAAGATGAGAGCAATGCTGATTACCTTACGGAACTATGCAAGCTATCAAAGCACTGCCAGTTCGGAGCAGGACTGGCAGATACCCTACGGGACAAATTTGTCTGTGGACTCCCGAGTGAGGGAACCCAGAAGAGGTTACTCTCAGAGAAAGAGCTGACGCTTGATGCGCTATCAATTGGGAGCTGCTGGCTGCGGACTGTGAGTGGGGGTAGGGGTCCACCGTACGCCATCGTAACACTTTTAAGGTGGCACTGAAAATCTAACCCCAGCAGGACGGCAGCGCAGAGGTCGGGCAGGACCAGAAGTTTAAAATGATCGTACACGGTCCCGTCTACTACGAGTGTCACTACGCAGTAGCCGCCGATGTCCGCCGACTGGGACTCGGAGGCCATAGAAATCCGCTGGTACGCAGGCAGGACTGGGAGAGAGCAACGTCGCACCGTGTCGGGGTGGATGAAGCTCTCCGTGCTCCCAGAGTCAAAAAGGCAGATTGTATCGTGGCCATTTACCTTAATGTCCATTGTGGAACTGGCCAGCTGGTGCGGTCTCGCTTGGTCCAGTGTAACGGATGCCAGCGTAGGGGTCGGTGTGTCGCTGCGGGTATCAGATGAGGCGGTGTTGGGGGCCTGCTGCGTTCTGGCTGTCGTCCAAGATGGCGGCGTCCATGATCCCAATGTGGCTGGAGGCGTCCAAAATGGCTGCTGTACCGGTGGTTCGCACATGGCCGGGGAGGCCCAAGATGGCGGCCCGCATGGCCCACACGCGGCGCTGCTGGGGTTCGGGGTGGCTTTGGCCCTGCAGACGTTAGCGTAGTGTCCCTTCTTCCCGCAGCCCGAGCAGATCGCGTTTTTCGCCGGGCAGCGTGCTCTGGGGTGTTTTGCCTGGCCACAGAAGTAGCATTTCTGGCCTTGGGGCACTGCTGTCTGGCCTTGGGACACTGCTGCGGTAGTTGGGCCGTTGCTGGGGTGTGGCTGGGGTGGCACGGTGCTATGAGGCGGTCCTACCGTGTCCCAGGCTGTCATTCCCCACGGCGTCCACGGTGCAGAGGAGTAGGCATCCATGCCCCGGTAGGCTGCATCCAATGATAGTGCGAGTTCAGAGGCCTTGTTGAGGTCGAGGTCACTCTGCTCCAACAGTCACTGTCGGGTGTAATTGGATGTGGCCCGCTACAAAAGCGTCCCGGATAAGTTCCTCTGTGTACACGGCGGCCTTTACATCCTTACAACCACAGGCCCGGCCAAGCACAGACAGTGCCTGAAGGTATTCCACGGTCGATTCCCCAGGTTGTTGTTTACAACTCCCCAGAAGGTGCCTGGCGTACACTTCGTTCACTGGGCGCGTGTACTGGTCCTTGAGGAGCTTGATAGCGTCTGCGTACGAGGTCGCGTCTTGGATGACCGAGTACACTCGGTGGTTCACTTTGGAGGTCAGGACATCCAGTTTGTCCTCTTCCGATTTGATTGCTGCGGAGGCGGTCAGGAGTTTTTCGAAACACTTAAGCCAGTAAGTAAACTTGGTGGATGAGTCCGCCTCCCGATGATCTAAGTCCAGGCATGCTGGTGTGAGGATCTTCTCCATTATAAAAATTTTGTTAATAAAATTGATGCGCTATCAATTACTCATAAAAGACTGAGAGTTAAGAGAGTAACTAAAGGCTTTTATTAACAAAAGAATGAAGGTCTGCCTCGAGTGGTCGACCGGTCCAGAATACCAAGGGGCTGGGGAGCAGTCACCGTTATACTAGGACTTGTGGGAGGAGTCAGCTGAGGCATGTCCAGGCATGTACACAGTGGAATACAAACAGTGGTTTACCACAACGCTAGATAAGGCTTTCAGCGTGGCAGTATCGTACAAAGCAGCAGCAAGGGGAGCTGCGGAAATACAGCAAAAGCCACAGGAATACGGCACCCACGAAATGACACGGGGATTTGCAAAATGTTATCGCTGCGGCAGAACTAACCATGACCAGAAGGACTGCTAGTCCAAGGACAAAATATGCAGGCAATGCGGAAAGATGGGACACATTGCACGAGTTTGCAGGTCTGGGAAGAAGACTAACGACAACAAAAAGGCTACTAAGGAACAGTACAGGAAAGTACAAAAGATGACGGACAGTAGTTCCGAAGACCAGATGAGCGATAGTGAATCCGGGAACAAGAGACTAAGCTGTCTCAAACTTCACAACGTAATCGCAAAAGAGGATCACCGAACCATTTGGGCCACCCTCACGATAGCAGGGTCCCAAGTCAAAATGGAATTGGATACAGGATCAGCCCTGACCGTCATGAATCGACGAGACTACGAGCGGCTATTCTCACACATACCCTTGAAAGAGACATCCATTGTCTTGAAGACGTATACGGGGCAAAAAGTATACCCCAGAGGGAAAATAAGGGTGCCTGTCGAATACAACGGCAAGGAAATACAGAAATTGTATCTGTACATACTGCAAGATGGTGGACCACTGTTATTGGGACGTGAATGGATCAGAAAGATAAGTTTAGACTGGCACTCCATTCAGGCACTGACGGTGGCTGGTAAAAAGGATGACGACGTCACACCTGGACGATTGTCAAAAATCTTAGCTAACGCCAAAGAGGTATTTCAACAAGAACTGGGAACTCTTAAAGGCGTAACCGCCTCGATAAAAATAGAAGAGAATGCAATTCCCAAGTTTTTCAAAGCAAGACCGGTACCATATGCAATTCGCCCAGCCGTCGAGGCAGAGCTGGAGAATCTGGACAATGCAGGCGTGTTATCTAAGGTAGACTGGAGCGAGTGGGCGACACCCATCGTTCCTGTCATGAAGAAAACGTTAAACAATAAGTCTGAGGAGCCAAGGAAGGTTCGCATCTGTGGGGACTTCAAGGTGACGGTGAACCCAGTCCTTCACACAGTACAATATCCTCTCCTGAGGATAGAAGATATTTTCACCTCACTATCTGGAGGGAAGCGTTTTACAAAAATTGACCTAGCACAAGCATATTTGCAGATGGAGGTTGAAGAATCCTCTAGGAAGTATCTCACGATAAACACTCACAAAGGTCTTTACCAGTATAATCGACTGGTATTCGGAGTAGCATCAGCTCCGGCGATATGGCAAAGAGTGATGGAACAAGTCCTGCAAGGGATTCCGGGGACTCAGTGTTACTTGGACGACATCCTAGTGACAGGTGAAGATGACAGTGAACACCTTGCCAACCTAGAGCAGGTGCTCACTAGATTAAGAGAACATGGGCTACGAGCCAATCGCCCCAAGTGCGAGTTTTTTAAGAAACAGATATCGTATTGTGGCCACGTGATTGATGAAGAGGGGTTACATAAGTCCCCTGACAAAATTGAAGCGGTAGTTAAGGCTCCAGCGCCTGAAAATGTGTCGCAACTGAGGTCATTCCTCGGATTGGTGAATTACTACCATAAGTTTTTGCCGAATTTGTCCACAATTCTGCACCCACTGAACGCCCTGCTGCAAACTGGAGTAGCATGGAAATGGAGCGATGAATGTAAGCGGGCCTTTCAGAAGAGTAAAGACCTAATCACTTCAAGAGAAGTATTGGCTCACTACAACCCATCACTACCGATAAGACTGGCGTGTGATGCGTCTCCCTACGGCATTGGAGCGGTACTGTCACATAAATTCCTTGATGGTTCAGAGAGGCCGATAGCTTTTGCATCACGCTCGTTAACTTCAGCCGAGCGTAACTACGCCCAGATTGACAGAGAGGCCCTCAGCCTGGTGTGGGGGGTGAAGAAGTTCAATCACTACCTGCACAGTCAGAAATTTACTCTACTAACTGATCATCAACCTCTTGTCTCCATTTTCAATCCTCAGAAGGGCATCCCGATAATGACAGCACAACGGCTACAGAGGTGGTCCCTTTTCCTAGGGGCACACCAATATGACATCGAGTACAAAGGAACTAAACAGCATGGGAATGCTGATGGATTGTCGCGCCTACCGTTGCCGAGGGTGGAAGAAGCACCTGCAGTGGATCCAGTGGAGATATTCCACTCGACCATAGTCGAATGTCTCCCTGTGACGAATGCAAACATAGAAAAGGAAACACGAAATGACCCGACACTCTCCTGGGTCTATGATTTAACGGTGAAGGGATGGCCAGCACATGGCGAACCACTGTTGCCAGCATTCTCGCCGAGAAGAGAACAGCTGTCAGTGTGCAGAGGAACCTTGATGTGTGGATCCAGAGTAGTAATTCCACCCAAATTGAAGGATAGAGTGCTCAATGAGCTTCATGAGGGTCATCTGGGAGGGGTAAAAATGAAGAACTTAGCCAGAGCATTTGTGTGGTGGCCGGGAATCGATAGAGAAATCGAAGAGATGACCAAGAGCTGTACAGGATGCCAGAAGGTCCAAAATGCCCCACCACAAGCCCCTCTACATCCATGGGAGTGGCCCTCATCTCCATGGCAAAGGGTGCACATTGATTTTGCTGGTCCATTTATGGACTCGATGTTTTTAATTGCGGTGGATGCACATTCAAAGTGGCCAGAGGTAATAAAAATGTCCTCAACCACCACAGAAAAAACTATCACAGTCTTACGAACCATATTCGCCAGAAATGGGCTGCCTGAACAGATTTGCTCCGACAATGGACCACAGTTTGTGTCTGAAGAGTTCCGGAGGTTCTTAAAGAACAATGGTGTTAAGCATTACACATCCGCCCCATATCATCCAGCCACCAATAGATTGGCTGAGAGGTTCGTTCAAACATTCAAGAAGGCTATCAAGGCAATGTGTAATGAAGACATACCCCTACAACACAAGGTGGATAACTTCTTGTTTGCCTACCGGAATGCGACACATGCGGTTACCAACCAAACTCCATCCATGATGTTCTTCAATCGAAGACTACGATGCCGCTTGGATTTGGTTAAGCCAAACATCAGAAGAGATGTGGAGAACAGGCAGTTTCAGAATATGAATGAAAGGCCGACCAAGAGTTTTAAGATAGGTCAACCAGTTTTGGCCCGGGACTACCGCACAGAGAAATGGCAGCCAGGAACAATCTGTACACGGCAAGGACCTCTAATGTATACCGTGGACGTTGGAGAGAGCATTGTAAGATGCCATGCTGACCAGATTCTAGAGTCACTGGAAAACGTTAATTCCACACCACGATCCGATACACCTGGTGATGAAACCGAAGTACCAATTGCATCTACCTCAGAATCGGGAATATTGGAAGTAGACGAACCCAACAACGACATTGATTCTGAATCAACTCTGCTAGAAGAACCTGATACCCCAAAGAGGCGTTATCCAGACAGAATCAGAAAGTCTCCTCAAAGACTGAACTTATAATTGCTTAACTTCAGCTAATGTATATGACAACTGTAATTGTAAATATGTTATTTAATTATTAATCGAATGTTATGTACTGTTTAGCTAAAAGGGGAGGAATTGTAGTGTATGTACTTTGCAGAAGGAACTATATTCTGTAGCCCCTGTATCCTGCAGTACCAGTAGTGGCCACCCCTGTATATAAGCCTGTGTAGTAACTTTGCATAGTTAGTTCCAGTTTGTCTCCACTCAGTAAAGACCTGTTATAACCAACTCCTGCAGTCCGTGTCTCAATTACACACGGACATAATAGGAGGGGTCCAAATGTGTGCTTGGAGGTAAGTGATGGGTTCAAGTGTGGAGAGGTGAGTATCTGAGGTAAGTGGAAAGTGTTAGTAAAAGTGTACTTACCTTTTCTTCCTGCAGGCTTCAATGACAGATGGCCGTTGCATTCTCCAATGCAACAACCATTTAATTTCTGCAAAAGAAAGAGGTTTGATGAGGTCTTAAATTCAAGAACTCATCCAACTACAGAGAATGTCAGTGTTTGACAGCTTCACAGATGAAACGTCATAGGTTGATGTTCTCTGTAACCAGCTTCCCCTTAATTGGCAGGGCGGGCTTAACAAGGTCAATCAAGGGAAAATAGCGTGGGTTGGCCAGACGTTGATGGAGGCGGGACTGAAACCCGAGAAGTGGGTGGCCCACCTCCAAAAGCTCCCCATTGGCAAAATCCAACCCATAGAAACAGGAGTAGGCTATTCAGCCCCTTGAACCTGTTCCAAATTCAATTAGATCATGGCCGATCTGTACCACAACCCCACTTGCTCCAGATAGCCATTTACCCACCTTTGCTGCATATCCCTTGATATGCTGACCTAACAAAAATCTATTGATCTTAGTCTTGGAAGTTTTAATTGACCCAGTATCCACAGGCTTTTGGGGAGGGGGGAGAGAGTTTCAGATTTCTACTACCTTGTGTGTGAAAAAGTGCTTCCTGATTTTACTTGAATGGCTTGGTTCTAATTTTAAGATGACACCCCCTTGTTCTAGATTCCCTCATCAGAGAAAAGTTTCTATTTATATACCCTATCGAATCCTTCTATCATTTTAAATACCTTGATTAGATCACTCTTCAATCTTCTAAACTCAAAGGAATACACGCCAAGTTTATGCAACCTGTCCTCATAATTTAACACTTTTAGCCGTGGTATCATTCTGGTTGTTGAATTATTCGTTACTTACGAAGTTGAATTAAGCGTTCGTCTTAGACACCAGAGTTTTCTTGTTTCTCCTTTATTAAGCTCGTTGTGAAGAGAAGTCACGCACTCTTCAGATTCGGATATCCTTCATGTATTACACCAGGCACCTCTTCGGGTATTGTACTACTAAAAACTAAATATTGCAGCCTATTTACACGTTGATGAGTTCTGCCCAAGTCCCTTGTTCTAGAAACATAGAAAAATAGGAGCAGGTGCAGGCCATTTGGCCCTTCGAGCCTGCTCCGCCATTCAATACGATCATGGCTGATCCTCTATCTCAATACCATATTCCCGCTCTCTCCCCATACCCCTTGATGCCTTTTGTGTCTAGAAATCTATCTATCTCCTTCTTAAATATATTCAGTGACTTGGCCTCCACAGCCTTTTGTGGTAGAGAATTCCACAGGTTCACCACCTTCTGAGTGAAGAAATTTCTCCTCATCTCAGTCCTAAATGTCCTACCCCGTATCCTGAGACTGTGACCCCTCGTTCTAGACCCCCCAGCCAGGGGAAACATCCTCCCTGCATCCCCATTGGCTCCCTTTTGCCACAAGACCTCATATGGCACTTCCCCTTCAGTAATTTTCCCTAATGCCTGAACTTGCCTTTCATCATGAGTGACTTCCTGTCTTTGTACCACAATTAATCCAATCAACTGTGGCTAGACTAACTCTCTCGAACCTTCTTCCTACCTTCCATGATCCAACACTGGTGAATCTGTGCTGCACCAAATCTAAGGCCAATGTATCTTTCCCGATTTGCGGTGCCCAGAACTGAACGCAGTACTCCAGATGGCGTCTGTCCAAGGCTCTATACAACTGGAGCATAACTTCCTCCCCTTTGTATTAAAGCCCCCCTGTGATAAAGCTAAATATTTTATTTGTTTTTTTGTTTACTTTTTGTACTTGTCCACGAGATTTTAGTGATTTGTGTACATGGACACCCAAATTCTTTTGCTCCTCCACAGTTCCTAGTTTCTCACCATTTATATTATTCTCCGATTTGTCATTCTTGGATTCAAAGTGGAGGAGGTCACACTTCCCACATTGAACACAATTTGCCACAGTTTTGCCCAATCTATGGGCTGGATTTTCTGGGGGGTCAGCGGGTGCGATCGGTGGCGGGTCGGGACCCTGCTGTGAACCCACCGCCATGCGCCTTTCCCCAATGTTGGGTCTGTCAGCGCTGAGCAGACCTGACACGCAGTGGCGGGTTCACAGTGGGGGACCCAATTCAGGTAATTAGTGGCTTGTTAAGAGCCATTTAAGAATGAATTTCAGCTCACCTGCATTCGTCAGCTCCTTCACAGGATCCACACTGGTCGTGAACCACGTCTGTCAAGCTGAGGCGGGAGTTCAGTGGCCATTGAATGTACAGTAAAAGCTCCCACCTTACCTCAGTCACAAACTCTTCACTGCATTTCCACAACAGATTCACCATGCTGAAAGTCTGGGGTAAGGTACTGACTTGGATAGAGAACTAGTTGGCAGACAGGAAGCAAAGAGTTGGAATAAACGGGTCTTTTTCCGAGTGGCAGGCAGTGACTAGTGGGGTACCGCAGAGATCGGTGCTAGGACCCAAGCTATTCACAATATATATTAATGATCTAGACGAGGGAACTAGATGTAATATCTCCAAGTTTGCAGACGACACAAAGCCAGGTGGGCGTGTGTGCTGTGAGGAGGATGCAGAGAAACTCCAGTATGATTTGGACCGGTTGGGTGATTGGGCAGATGCATGGCAGATGCAGTATAATGTGGATAAATGCGAGGTTATCCACTTTGGTGGCAAAAACAGGAAGGCAGATTATTATCTGAACGGCAATAGATTGGGAAAAGGGGAAGTGCAACGAGACCTGGGTGTTCTTGTGCACCAGTCGCTGAAGGTAAGCATGCAGGTGCAGCAGGCGTTAAGGCAAATGGTATGTTGGCCTTCATAGCGAGAAGATTCGAGTACAGGAGCAAGGATGTCTTGTTACAGTTGAACAGGGCCTTGGTGAGACCACACCTTGAGTATTGTGTGCAGTTTTGGTCACCTTATCTGAGGAAGGATGTTCTTGCCATTGAGGGAGTGCAGCGAAGATTCACCAGACTGATACCTGGGATGGCAGGAATGACTTATGAAGAGAGATTGGGTCGAGTAGGTTTATATTCGCTAGAATTTAGAAGAATGAGAGGGGATCTCAGTGAAACTTATAAAATTCTAACAGGACTAGACAGAATAGATGCAGGAAGGATGTTCCCGATGGCGGGGGAGTCCAGAACCAGGGGTCACAATCTAAGGATAAGGGGTAAGCCATTTAGGACAGAAATGAAAATGAATTTCTTCACCCAGAGAGTGGTGAACCTGTAGAATTCTCTACCACAGAAGGCAGTTGAGACCAATTCATTAAATATGTTCAAGAAGGAGTTAGATATATTTCTTAAGGCTAAAGGGATCAAGGGATATGGAGAGAAAGCAGGGACAGGGTACTGAATTTGGATGATCAGCCATGATCTCATTAAATGGTGGAGCAGGCTCAAGGGGCTGAATGGCCTACTCCTGCTCCTATCTTCTATGTCTATGTTTCTATCTTTACACAAGTCTCCAACCAGTCTGACCTCATTACCTCTCTCACCATTGACAGATTGCTTCTCTCATCTCTACTTCACCTGCCATCTATTCCATCAGCATGGGTGCTGTCACTTGGTCACTCTCTCACTTGGTCCTCAGAATCGCACCACGATCAGCCCCAACACCAGAAGCACCAACAACAACAACCTTCTCCGCAATCACCTGATGCTGCACAGGACACAGGGCATCAGCACCCAACCACATTGCAGCCTGGGAGGCCAGGGATGGCCTCACCATGACCAGATTTATTTCACTTGATGCTGTACACCCTGGCTACCACATGATGCCGATCGCCTAGATGGGTCGGAGAGGAATTTCCCAGATTTTTTTCTCCCAAATTGGCCATTGGGTCTTTATCTGGTTTTTCGCCTCTCCCGGGAGATCACATGGGTTCGGGTGGATGCACAGTGATAGAAGATTTGAGGTTAGGATCAGATCAGCCATGATCTTATTGAATGGTGGAGCAGGCTCGAGGGGCCGATTGGCCTACTCCTGCTCCTATTTCTTATGTTCTTATGATGCGCCAGGTTGGCACCACCCCACACCAACACCATAAAGCATCCCTACAATGTCCAAGCCATTCCTTGCACACTCACTACCATTGCGGTGGGTACCGTTACATCTCAACATTAATTGCAACTCACTAAGCCACTCCCAAAGGTGCACACACATCTGTCCGAAAACGCAAAGTGTTGAAAATAAAGGTTTCAATGTTTGACATCACATTAACAGAAACTTTATATGAGCATTGCATAAAACACCCAGGTGCCTACCTTTGTGTGTTGTTAGTTAATATGATTGCACTAGAATGAAGGTGCGTGTGAGGAGTGGCTAGTGAGAAGGGGATTTGATAATGTAGATAGAGAGGGATGGGTAGAGGTGCAAGGTAAGTTAGTGTGAGTAAGGATGTGCAGGGGTAGGGTAGAGAAGGCAGAGTGATGGGGATGTGATGAGAGGCACAGCAGGATGAGGTTGAGTGTGGCTTTGTACTAACGTTTCATGATCTACTGAGATCATTGAAACGTTTATGGCACTGCACCCAGGTCCTCCTGACCACATCCCTGCTTGTGCCCTCCTCTGCAATCTGCAACCAGGCTGTGTTGATCTCCTGGGGAGGTCTCATCCACCCATGGGAAGGGAAGAAGACCTCCGTGTTCCTGGGACTAGGGACAGGGTCACTGGCAAGGCTTGGAAGCTAAGCATGAGCCAGGCCTGGTTAGTGCCTGGAGGGGTGACCATCAGGGAAGACCAGGTGCAGAAGGTCACGGAAGGAGCCCCGAGGAGGGGCGGTTGGTAAGAAGGTCACGGAAAAAGCCCCAGGAGGGGCGGCTGGTGAGCAGGCCCAGGCGTTGGGCTGAAGATTGTCGGACAGGAGGAATGGTGAAAATGGAATGGCGGCGCGCATAGACGCAGCGGCTTTGCTTCTCCCAGGACAGTGCTATTTACGTTTAATGTTAATGTTATTTGTACTGGACTCATGGGAGCTTGCAACATCACATTTCGTTGTTGATGTACTTGTGCATTGTACAATGACAATAAAGTTGAATTATTATTAATTATATTCATACAGATGGAGTTCTGATCATCTGCACAATGGGATGTGGCTGCTACGTTAATATCACATATCTAACTCATGCCTTTACTCCCCTACAGAACCATCGAGAGCCCCCCTCCCCACTGTCCAGGAGGAAGAGCCAGAAGACTCCTCAGAGGAAGCTGCAGCCTCTGAGGGAGCAGCATCAGCAGAAATGAGCGCACCCAGCACCAGCGCAGAGATGCACACCTCGGTGGGTCATTCGCGAGATAGAGTAGTGTTGTCACCTGGTGTTTCACAGCTCACAAGTGAGCATCAGCAGATGGTGGAGACAGGGACAGCAGTGGAGAGTCCTCATCGGAGGGCGCAGGGCGCTCCTAGCTCTGCTCAGCTGCATGTAGACGCTGTGCCTCTGGGGCCATCCAGAAAGAGAGCGGTGCTGGAACTTCAGGAACAAGTGCAGGAGTCTCTGGCAGGGTTTGCAACCACTGTAACTGCGAGTGTGCAGAGAATGGAGGAGTCCATGTCAAACATGAGCAATGCCGTGGTGCACTCAATGTCAAATGTAGGTGCTGCCATGGAAAGGATGGCAACCTCCATGGAGGACATAAATCTCCAGACTCAAATGAACATGGTGACTCTTCTAAATAGATGGTCTGCTATGGAGGATAGGTGGGCATCTAATGAGGAGAGGAACCAGAGGTACATGGACGTCCCTGTTATGAGGACCATCAGTACAGAGACGGGTCCTCATGACCCCACTGATGTGCAGCAAGGTGCTCCCCAGCTAATTGCTAGCAGTGAAGTGCGGGTGACCCATGAGAGGGATGTTGGTGGTCAACAACAAGGAAGTGGGGGCTCCTCTCCAAGCGCTCACACTCCCATGTCAGAGCCCCAGATTCCTCACCCAACTGAGATGGCCGTCTCAGCCCCTGCACAGCCGCAGGAGGAGCAGACTGTTGCCGAGCCCTCCCAGGCTCCCAAACCCAGAGGATGCCCGCCAAAGGCGTCGAAGCAGGTGCAGCATAGAAGTGAGCAAGGTGCCTCTACATCTGCTGATGCCACAGGGGAAGCACCACGTAGAAGCACGGTAAGAGAAAGTTAACACACAAATAGTCACAAGGGTACTCACTTGGGTGTTTTCGATCTAATACAAAGTAACGTTTCTCATTGTTATTTCAATTGTATTAAAGAAATGATGTGGCAAAGATTCAAAGGGTTGGCCTATTTGTGCTCAGAAATGGAAGTTGCACAGTGAGGGGTCAGGGCACCTTTCATCTATCTATCTATCTATATATAAAAGCGGTACTTCTGTCTGTCCGGCTATACACTCTAAAGTTATAGAGCGTACCTACACGTGCGTTACATCAAAAGAAAGCTTACGATTCCAGGACGGTCATAAGTGTATTTACTTATTGGTCGGACAAAAATTGTGCCGACGGTATCCAAAAAACGATCAAAATTCTGCTCATTATTCAAAATTCCGCTCATTATCCGCTCATTAGCATCGAGTGACGTGAAGGTCGACCAATCGTACAGTCGAGCGACCCGACGGTCGACCAATCGCTGTGTCACGGGGGCGGGTTCGCGTGCGGGCGGGCCGTCCTAGAGTCAAGTGACAGGACGATTGACCAATCCTACACTTCAGTGACCTGACGGTTGACCAATCGGTGCATGTGTGGGCGGGCCTAATCATTCTGAACCGAGGTGAGTGGCTGCCATCTTGATTCCAAACTCTTCATTTCTTTTTCCCGCTTTCAGTGTGTTTCTTTTCAAATCTACATTTCCAGCAAAAAAAAAGTTGCTTTTAAAACAGAAATTGTTTTTAAAAAAAGTTAATGCATTTGTCAATCTTTTCTCTAACATCTATAATTTTCCTACCTTTCACCGTTTTTCCAGGCCTGGAAGCCTGGGCCTCTGTTGCCCAGCCAAGCCCAAGCTAGGCACCGCCCCTCCCGCTGGGCCCGCCCCGCGATCGCCGCCATCTTCGTAAAGGCTGGCAGCGCGTGGCTGGGCCGAGCGTAGCCATCGCCGCCATTTTGGTAAAAACTGGCGGGGCGGGAGGGAGCCTAGCAGGAGGTGAGTTGTGGTCACCGCGGGGCTCGGGCTCAGCTGATCGGGCGCTCATCAGGGGTCGGCCCGCAACACATCGACCGGAGGAGCGGCGGATCTCTCTCTCCTTCGCCCCCGCGGCTCGGGCGGGGGGCTGGTGCTCGGGAGGGCGGGGCTCGGGGGGCCGGTGCTCGGGAGAGTGGGAAGGGGGGGGGAAGGGTAACCCCGGCAACGGGGCTCAGGAGGGCGTGGCTCGGGCTGACCTGGGCGCTGCACTCGGCTGGGCCATGTCAGTGCGTGGGGCGGCACGGAGCTCCGCGGAGCCATCGCCGGCAGAGGGGAGAGGGTCTGCTGGCTCCCCCCCTCCCTTTCCCCCTCCTTCCCCTTCTCCCTTGCCCCCTCCCCCCACATCCTTCCCACCCCCCCTTTCCCCACACCCCCCTCCCACTGCCCTCACCCCCTTCCCCCCACCTCTCCCCGTCGTTCTCTTCCCCCCGTCGCGCTCTCTTCCCCCCCAGTCGCTCTCTCTCTTCCCCCCGTCGCTCTCTCTCTTCCCCCCCAGTCGCTCTCTCTCTTCCCCCCCGTCGCTCTCTCTCTTCCCCCCCGTCGCTCTCTCTTCCCCCCGTCGCTCTCTCTTCTCCCCGTCGCTCTCTCTTCCCCCCGTCGCTCTCTCTCTTCCCCCCCAGTCGCTCTCTCTTCCCCCTCAGTCGCTCTCTCTCTTCCCCCCGTCGCTCTCTCTTCCCCCCCACTCGCTCTCTTCCCCCCACTCGCTCTCCCCCCCACTCGCTCTCCCCCCCACTCGCTCTCTCTTCCCCCCACTCGCTCTCTTCCCCCCCACTCGCTCCCCCCCACTCGCTCTCTCTCTTCCCCCCCACTCGCTCTCTCTCTTCCCCCCCACTCGCGCTCTCTCTTCCCCCCCACTCGCGCTCTCTCTCTTCCCCCCCCACTCGCGCTCTCTCTCTTCCCCCCCTCGCGCTCTCTCTCTTCCCCCCCACTCGCGCTCTCTCTCTTCCCCCCCACTCGCGCTCTCTCTCTTCCCCCCCACTCGCGCTCTCTCTCTTCCCCCCCACTCGCTCTCTCTTCCCCCCCACTCGCTCTCTCTCTCTTCCCCCCCACTCGCGCTCTCTCTCTTCCCCCCCACTCGCGCTCTCTCTCTTCCCCCCCACTCGCGCTCTCTCTCTTCCCCCCCACTCGCGCTCTCTCTCTTCCCCCCCACTCGCGCTCTCTCTTCCCCCCCACTCGCTCTCTCTCTCTTCCCCCCCACTCGCGCTCTCTCTCTTCCCCCCCACTCGCGCTCTCTCTCTTCCCCCCCACTCGCGCTCTCTCTCTTCCCCCCCACTCGCTCTCTCTCTTCCCCCCCACTCGCTCTCTCTTCCCCCCCACTCGCTCTCTCTCTTCCCCCCCACTCGCTCTCTCTCTTCCCCCCCACTCGCGCTCTCTCTTCCCCCCCACTCGCGCTCTCTCTCTTCCCCCCCACTCGCGCTCTCTCTCTTCCCCCCCACTCGCGCTCTCTCTCTTCCCCCCCACTCGCGCTCTCTCTTCCCCCCCACTCGCTCTCTCTCTCTTCCCCCCCACTCGCGCTCTCTCTCTTCCCCCCCACTCGCGCTCTCTCTCTTCCCCCCCACTCGCGCTCTCTCTCTTCCCCCCCACTCGCTCTCTCTCTTCCCCCCCACTCGCTCTCTCTTCCCCCCCACTCGCTCTCTCTCTTCCCCCCCACTCGCTCTCTCTCTTCCCCCCCACTCGCGCTCTCTCTTCCCCCCCACTCGCGCTCTCTCTCTTCCCCCCCACTCGCGCTCTCTCTCTTCCCCCCCACTCGCGCTCTCTCTCTTCCCCCCCACTCGCGCTCTCTCTTCCCCCCCACTCGCGCTCTCTCTCTTCCCCCCCACTCGCTCTCTCTTCCCCCCACTCGCGCTCTCTCTCTTCCCCCCCACTCGCGCTCTCTCTCTTCCCCCCCACTCGCGCTCTCTCTTCCCCCCACTCGCTCTCTCTTCCCCCCCACTCGCTCTCTCTTCCCCCCCACTCGCTCCCCCTCTCTCTCTTCCCCCCACTCGCTCTCTCTTCCCCCCCACTTGCTCCCCCCCCACTCGCTCTCTCTCTTCCCCCCCACTCGCTCTCTCTCTTCCCCCCCACTCGCTCTCTCTCTTCCCCCCCACTCGCTCTCTCTTCCCCCCCACTCGCTCTCTCTCTTCCCCCCCACTCGCTCTCTCTCTTCCCCCCACTCGCTCTCTCTCTTCCCCCCCACTCGCGCTCTCTCTCTTCCCCCCCACTCGCGCTCTCTCTCTTCCCCCCCACTCGCGCTCTCTCTCTTCCCCCCCACTCGCGCTCTCTCTCTTCCCCCCCACTCGCGCTCTCTCTCTTCCCCCCCACTCGCGCTCTCTCTCTTCCCCCCCACTCGCGCTCTCTCTTCCCCCCCACTCGCGCTCTCTTCCCCCCACTCGCGCTCACTCTCTTCCCCCCCACTCGCGCTCTCTCTCTTCCCCCCCACTCGCGCTCTCTCTCTTCCCCCCCACTCGCGCTCTCTCTTCCCCCCCACTCGCGCTCTCTCTCTTCCCCCCCACTCGCGCTCTCTCTCTTCCCCCCCACTCGCGCTCTCTCTCTTCCCCCCCACTCGCGCTCTCTCTTCCCCCCCACTCGCTCTCTCTCTTCCCCCCCACTCGCTCTCTCTCTTCCCCCCCACTCGCTCTCTCTTCCCCCCCACTCGCTCTCTCTTCCCCCCCACTCGCTCTCTCTCTTCCCCCCCACTCGCGCTCTCTCTCTTCCCCCCCCACTCGCGCTCTCTTCCCCCCCCCACTCGCGCTCTCTCTTCCCCCCCGTCGCTCTCTCTCTTCCCCCCAGTCGCTCTCTCTCTTCCCCCCAGTCGCTCTCTCTTCCCCCAGTCGCTCTCTCTTCCCCCCCAGTCGCTCTCTCTTCCCCCCCAGTCGCTCTCTCTTCCCCCCCAGTCGCTCTCTCTTCCCCCCCCAGTCGCTCGCTCTCTTCCCCCCAGTCGCTCTCTCTTCCCACCAGTCGCTCTCTCTCTTCCCCCCCGTCGCTCTCTCTCTTCCCCCCCCGTCGCTCTCTCTCTTCCCCCCCCGTCGCTCTCTCTTCCCCCCCGTCGCTCTCTCTCTTCCCCCCCGTCGCTCTCTCTTCCCCCCCGTCGCTCTCTCTCTTCCCCCCAGTCGCTCTCTCTTCCCCCCAGTCGCTCTCTCTCTTCCCTCCCAGTCGCTCTCTCTCTTCCCTCCCAGTCGCTCTCTCTCTTCCCTCCCAGTCGCTCTCTCTCTTCCAACAACAACATGCCCTCAAAAAAGCCTCGGCACCACCGGGCACCCCCAGCTAGTATATATAAGGCGGTACTTCTGTCTGTCTGTCCGGCTCTACACTCTCAAGTTATAGAGCGTACCTACACATGCGTTACGTCAAAAGAAAGCTTACGATTCCGGAACGGTCATAAGCGTATTTACGTTTTGGTGAGACAAAAATTGTGCCCACGGTATCCAAAAAACGTTCAAAATTCCGCTCATTAGCATTGAGTGATGTCAAGGTTGACCAATTGTACAGTCGAGCGACCTGACGGTCAACCAATCGCTGCGTCACGGGGGCAGGTTCGTAGCGTGTGCAGGTGGGCCATCCTTGAGTCGAGTGACAGGACGATTGACCAATCCTACGCTTCAGTGACCTGGCGGTTGAACAATCGGTGCGTGTGTGGGCGGGCCTTATCGTTCTGAAATGAGGTGAGTGGCCGCCATCTTGATTCCAAACTGTTCATTTCTTTTTCCCACTTTCTGCGTGTTTCTTTTCAAATCTACATTTCCAGCAAAAAAAAAGTTGCTTTTAAAACACAAATTGTTTTTTAAAAAAGTTAATTAATTTGTAAATCTTTTCTCTAACCTCTATAATTTTCCTACCTTTCACCGTTTTTCCAGGCCTCGAAGCCTGGGCCTCTCTTGCCCAGCCACGCCGGAGCTAGGCACCTCCCGTCGCGATCAACAAAAAGCCCGCGATCACCGCCATCTTTGTGAAGGCTGGAGGGTGCGGGCCTCAGCCGGGTGTCACCACCGCCTCCATCTTAGTAAAGGCGGGCGGGGCGGGAGTCAGCACGTGCGACTTGAGTCTGGCCGGGCCTCACGCGATAGGTTGCGCGGCGGCGTCTCTCTCTCTCTCTAGTCTTGAAGCCGGCTCGGGCGGGGGGCGGGGCTCGGGAGGGTGGAGCTCGGAAGCGCGGGGGGGGGGGGTGGCGGGGCTCGGGAGAGCGGGGCTCGGGAGGGCGGGGCTCGGGAGAACGCGCGCGGGGCTCAGGAGAGCGCGAGCGCTGAGCTCGGAGGGGCCGGGCTCGGGAGAGCGGGAGGGGTGGGGCTCGGGAGGGCGGTGCTCGGGAGGGCGGTGCTCGGGCTGAGCCATGTCAGTGCATGGGGCGGCACGGAGCTCCGCGGAGCCATCGCCGGCAGAGGGGAAAGGGTCTGCTAGCTCCCCCCCTCCCTTTCTCCCCCCTCCTTCCCCCCCACACCCCTCTCCCCTTCCCCCCAGTCGCTCTCTCTCTTCCCCCCAGTCGCTCTCTCTCTCTCTCTTCCAACAACAACATGCCCTCGAAAAAGCCTCGCACCGCCGGGCACTCCAGCTAGTCTGTAATAATGGTGGTGAGAGTGATAGGAAACCAGTTTATTGTACAGATACTATTACAATCTATATTGATGACTTGGATGAAGGGACTGAGTGTAATGTAGCCAAATTTGCTGACGATATAAAGATAGGTGGGAAAGCAAATTGTGTGGAGGACACAAAAAAATCTCCAAAGGGATATAGATAGGCTAAGTGAGTGGGCAAAAATCTGGCAGATGGAGTATAATGTGGAAAAATGTGAGGTTGTCCACTTTGGTAGGAAAAATAAAAAAGCAAATTATTATTTAAATAGGGAGAGATTACAAAATGCTGAGGTACAGAGGGATCTGGGGGTCCTTGTACATGAAATCACACAAAGTTAGCATGCAGGTACAGCAAGTAATTAGGAAGGCAAATGGAGTGTTGGCCTTTATTCCAAAGGGAATGGAATATAAAAGTAGGGAAGTCCTGCTACAGCTGTACAGGGCGTTGGAGAGACCACACCTGGAGTACTGTGTACAGTTTTGGTCTCTTTATTTAAGGAAGGGTATACTTGCATTGGAGGCAGTTCAGAGAAGGTTCACGATGTTGATTCCAGAGATGAAGGGGTTGTCTTATGAAGAAAGGTTGAGTGGGTTGGGCCTATACTCATTGGAGTTTAGAAGAATGAGAGGGGATCTTATTGAAACATATAAGATTCTGAAGGGGCTCGACAAGGTAGATGCAGAGAGGATGTGTCCCCTCGTGGGGACTCTAGAACTAGGGGGCATAATTTCAGAATAAGGGGGCGCCCTTTTAAATCGGAAATGTGGAGGAATTTCTTCTTTCAGAGGGTCGTGAATCTTTGGAATTCTCTTCCCCAGAGAGCTGTGGAGGCTGGGTCATTGAATATATTTAAAGGTGGAGATAGACAGATTTTTGAATGATAAGGGAGTCAAGGAATAAAAACAGAAAATGCTGGAGAAACTCAGCAGGTCAGGCAGCATCTGTGAAGAGAGAAAGAGAGTTAATGTTTCATTAGAACTGGAAAAACACAGGAAATGGAACAGATTTTTAAGCAAGTGTAGTGACTGGGAAAGGGGGGAGGGGATGAAAGAACAAAAGGGAAGGCCTGTGATAGGATAGAAGGCAGGAGAGATTAAGAGACATTAAGAGATATTCAAGGCAAAAGGAGATGGTAATGGGACAGGTTAAGAAACAAAGGATGGCTCTAGATAAAGTGTAAATTGCACTGGCAGAATGAAAGACAGCTGCCATGTGGGAGAGAAGAACAGAAGTGTGGATCAAAAATATATATATGATAGGGGCCGGGGTTATGATCTGAAATTGTTGAACTCTATGTTGAGTCCAGAAGGCTATAAAGTGCCTAATCGAAAGATGAGGTGCTGTCCCTCGAGCTTACGCTGAGCTTCCGTGGAACAATGCAAGAGGCCGAGGACGGTGAGGTCTGAGTGGGAATGGAGCGGTGAATTAAAGTGACAGGCGACCGGAAGCTCAGGGTCCCCCTTACGGACTGAATGGAGGTGTTCCGCAAAGCGGTCACCCAATCTGCGTTTGGTCTCCCCAATGTAGAGGAGACCACATTGTAAGCAGCGAATACAGTATACTAAATTGCAAGAAGTACAAGTAAATCGCTGTTTCACCTGGAAGGGGTGTTTGGGGCCCTGGGCAGTGGGAAGTGGGGAGGTATAAGGGCATGTTTTGCATCTCCTGCGCTTGCACGGGAAGGTGCCGGGTGAAGGGGAAGGGGTGTTGGGGGTGATAGAGGAGTGGACCAGGGTGTCGCGGAGGGAGCGGTCCTGACGGAATGCTGAAAGGGGAGGTGAGGGGAAGATGTGTTTGGTGGTGGGATCACACTGGAGGTGACGGAAATGGCAGAGGATGATCTGTTGAATGTGGAGGCTGGTGGGGTGAAAGGTGAAGGGGAACTCTATCGTGGTTCTGGGAGGGGCAGGGGTGAGGGCAGAAGTGCGGGAGATAGAATGGACACGGTTAAGGGCCGCGTCAACCACGGTAAAGGGGAATCCTTGGCTGAGGAAAAAGGAGAATCCTCGGCTGAGGAAAAAGGAAGACATGTTGGAAGCACTAGTATGGAAGGTGGCATCGTCAGAGCAGATGCGGCAGAGACGGAGGAACTGGGAGAATGGAATAGAGTCCTTACAGGAGGCGGGGTGGGAGGAAGTGTGGTCCAGATAGCTGTGGGAGTCAGTGGGCTTGTAGTGAATGTTTGGCAATAACCTATCCACAGAGATGGAGATGGAGAAGTCGAGGAAGGGAAGAGTCGGAGATGGACCATGTGAAGGTGAGGGAAGGGTGGAAATTGAAAGCAAAGCAGAGTGAATGAAATGATCTCTTTCAGGGCGAAAGCAGGAAACGGCACCGATACACTCATCAATGTACCAGAAAATGAGGTGAGGGAGGGGACCTGAGTAGGACTGGAACAAAGAATGTTCCACATATCCCACGAAAAGGCAGGCATAGCTAGGACCCATGTGGGTTCCCATAGCAACACCTTTGATTTGGAGGAAGTGAGTGGAGTCAAAGGAGAAGTTGTTCAATGTGAGAACAAGTTCAGCCAGGCGGAGGAGGGGGGTGGAGGATGGGGACTGGTTGGGCCTCTGTTCAAGGAAGAAGCGGAGCGCCCTCAGGCCATTCTGGTGGGGGATGGAGGTGTAGAGGAATTGTATGTCCATAGTGAAAAGGAGGCGGTTGGGGCCAGGAAACTGGAAACTGTTAAAGTGGCGGAGGGCGTCGGAAGAGTCGCGGATGTAGGTGGGAAGAGACTGGACAAGTGGAGAAAAAAAGAGTCGAGATAGGAAGAGATAAGTTCCGTGGGGCAAGAACAGGCTGAAACGATGGGTCTACCAGGGCAGTCCCATTTGTGGATCTTGGGAAAAAGAGGTAGAAGCGGGCTGTGCAGGGTTGGGGAACTATGAGGTTGGCGGCAGTGGGGGGAAGATCTCCAGAGGAGATGAGGTCAATGACAGTCTTGGAAACGGTGGTTTGGTGTTCGGTAATGGGGTCATGGTCCAGGCGGAGGTAGGAGGAGGTGTCGGAGAGTTGGCGTTCAGCCAGCTTCCGCTAAGTAGAGGTCGGTTCACCAAACAACAACAGCACCACCCTTGTCAGTAGGTTTAATGACAATGTCGGGGTTGGATCTGAGAGAATGGAGTGCTGTATTTCAGAGGGAGGTAGGTTGGAATGAGTGAGGGGAGCAGAGAAATGGAGACGGCCGATGTCACGCCGGCAGTTTGCAATGAAAAGATCTAGAGAGGGTAAGAGGCCAGAGGGAGGGGTCCAGGTAGAACGAGAATTCTGAAAGCGGGAGAAAGGGTCAGCCATGCGGGGGAAGACTCCTGGCCAAAGAAGTGGGCACGGAGATGAATGTGGTGGAAAAAGAGCTCAGCATCGTGCCGAGCTCGAAATTCATTGAGGTGGGAGCGTAAGGGGATGAAGCTCAGGCCTTTGCTAAGAACTGATCGTTCGGGGTCAGAGAGGGGAAGGTCAGAGGGGATAGTGAAAACGTGGCAGGGGGTGAGATTGGGAGAAGGGATGGGGTCAGAGGAAAGTGAAGGGGAAGAAGGTTCCGGAGGGGCATCGGTGTCCAAGAGTTGTTGAAGCTTGCGATCCTTGACACCTGAAAGGAAGAAAAAAAGTTTTTTGTTAAAGCGCCAGATGAGGCGAAGGATGAAATGGAACTGCGGACCAGGACAGCTTTGAGATAGAGTGAGTCGGTGCTGCTGAAGAGAGAGGTCGAGGGTGTTCATGTGGCGGCGCATGGCATTCAGCGTGGATCTCAGGATATGGTGAGAGCAGTGGTTCGAGGAACGCTGAATATCTTGCAGATATTTGTAGTCCTGGGTGGATCCAAAACATGAAGGGTGGAATTTTGGAATCCACGTGGAGTAAGTTGGAGCCGGAGACAGTTGCTGAGGAAAGATATGTGGCTGTGAAAGCAAGTTTTGGTAGATACCTGATCAAACACGAGAAGGGAGACAGAAAGCAATGAAGATGAACAAGGTAAAAGAGACAAACGAAAATCCCGTCGGAGAGAAAAGCAGAACTTCTTCAAGGTGGTCATTCCTGGAAGAGAGGTGGCAGTGAATTAAACACTAATACAAAAAGAAAATACTGCAGATGCTGGAAATCCGAAATAAAAACAGGGAGTCAAGGGTTATGGGGAGCGGGCAGGGAAATGGAGCTGAGGGCAAGATCAGATCAGCCATGATCTTATTGAATGGCAGAGCAGGCTTGAGGGGCCAAATGACCTACTCCTGCTCCTATGTGTTATGTTCTTATGGTGTGTTAAGAAGGTCGGCTAGACACTCATTTCCATGTGCCAGCCACATGTGGTTGATGCGTAAACGTACACAAATCTGGCATGGATTAGTGTATCACTTGCCTCATGGCCAGCAATGTGGTCGCGTGCTGGTGGAATTGGCACAACCGCCTCCGCAAGGTGTACCTCATCTGCCGCCTCCTCCTCCTCTTCGGAGGCTGTGCACTGTGCCACATTGATCCTCAGGCAGCGGTAAGCCACGCTGCTGTGCGATGTTGTGCAGGGCACAGCAGACCACGATGATTCCGGAGACCCTGTCTGGTGCGTACTATACAGCTCCACCTAATCTGTCGAGGCATCTGAATCGCATTTTGAGCAAGCCAATGGTTTGCTCTATGATGCTTCTGGTTGAAATGTAGCTCACATTGTACCACTCCTCAGCTTCGTTTGATGGCTTCCTCGTTGGTGTCATTAGCCACTTTTTCAGGGGATAGCCCTCGTCTCCAAGTAGCCATCCGGAAAGTTGGGTTGGTGGATTGAACAGCTGAGGCACAGTAGACTGCTGCAGGATGAACGAGTCATGGCAACTGCCAGGGAACTTGGCGCAAACATGCATAATGTTCTTCCTGTGGTTACACACCAGCTGGACGTTAAGGGAGTGGATGCCCTTGCAGTTGACAAATACAGCTGGGTTGCAATGGGGTGCCCTAATGGCCACGTGTGCAGTCAATGACACCCTGCACCCTTGGCAAGCCTGCCATATTTACAAAGCCAACCACACGCGTGGTTACACTTGCTTCATCCGTGGAGAAGTGGATGTAATTGTGTGCGTTTGCAAAGAGGGCATCGGTAACTTGTGTGATGCAAGTGTGTGTGGCCGACTGGGAGATGCTGCTGATGTCTGCTGCTGATCCCTGGAAGGACCCTGAAGCAAAGAAGTTGCGTGCGGTGGTGACTTTGACAGCCACTGGTAAGGAGTGTCCACCCGCTCCTCTGGGCTCCAGGTGTTGGTCCAGCATTGTGCAGATGTCAGCGACTACCTCTCGCGAAAGTTTCAGCATCCTTTGGCACTGCTGCTCACTCATGTTGAGGAAGGACATCCTTGGCCTGTAAACCGTGTTGGAGGTATCTCCTGCGACGCGGTGCAGCCCTGCGCTGACGCCCTCTGCCCTGTGCATCAAGTGGCTGAGAAGGTTGGCACTCCTGGTGTTGGTGCTGCTGTTGTGCCTGGTTGTGCTGCTGCCGTGGCTGCTCTTCCTCCGATTCTGAGGACCAGGATGAGAGGATATAAATGGTTCCCATTCCGCTGGTATATATGTCAGTTGAGGAATAGATGTTATAAGCGCTCAGTCAACGTGGGGAGAGGGCTTTCCAAGGAGGTCACAGTGCATATGGATCTTAGCTTAAACACTTCTAATCTCAATAGACCTGCAAAAAGTGTTCCAAAACCTCTAGCATCTGAAAGTCAGCCATGTTGCAGGTCCGCTTTTATGCTGCAGGTGCAGCTGTCAAGAATTCAGCGAGTTGCTGAACCCGCACAATCAGCTGGCGTGTTTGTTGCACAACATGCAACACGCTGAAAATGTAGTAAAATGGGAAGAGCCTCTTAAAATGGGATTATCTAGGCAGTTAACAAGCTGTTAACTGCCTTAAGTGGGTCTCC